>NW_027640563.1:0-420123 GCF_949752795.1 Hyperoodon ampullatus
TGACAAGAAGCAGCCCAGAGGCCTTTGCACAGATGGTGTTTCAAAAGAAAAGATCCTTTCAAAAGCCCCACAATGGCTCTTCATTGCTGGCTATTTGGGGGAGCAGCTCTGGCTCATGTGACAGGCTCTGCTTCTTTTCACCGTCCTGACCTGATCCGGCCAATCCTGGCTACTGCACTCACCCAAGTGTCTCCAAGGGAAGCGTGGGCATGACCTGGCCACCTCATATGGGAACGCAAGGTCATCATATGCCTGGGCTTAGATGGGCTGTGCTGGGTCTTTATTAGACAAGGCTTTCCAAGTCTTTGGTCTGCAAACTGTTGTTCTTCCATCTGGCCCTAAAGTACCCATATTTGAAGCAGTGGTTTTGGTGCTGAAGCCTAAGATCATTTGAGGCATGAACCTCAATCATTAGCCAGCAGGCACTGCCTACAAACTGGGGGAGGAGGGGAAGCTTGGGTGTGATAAGATGGCAGCAATGAGAATAATGAGGGAGGTTGAGGAACTGCCCACCACACCTGTTTGAAGTAAAGGTAATAAGTGTGGGGAACAGAGGAAACAATTTACGTGAAGAATGTAAGGGAACACCTGGAACTCAAGAAATGGAGCTATCGTTTATTTCTTGAAAATATGTGCATGCCAGCCACATGGTAAAAACTCAGTGATGGGGTGTCATACAGGGAAGTGGGAGGGTTGAGGAGTGAAGGTGAATGAGGCTGAGTTACTTTTCCTTCTGTGAAGCCTTCCCATATGAGGAGTCTCACCTCCTTCCCATCTCCCTCTCCAAGGCTTCTTTCTTCCTCATCCCATGCAGCAGTGGTGAGTGTACGGCTGGGGCCAGGGTGGAGGCACGGAGGGACAACTGAAAATCCAGAAACACATCACAGAGCTGAACAGTGTTGCCCTTGCTTTGTTCCACGGATCACAATCTCCACAAGATGTCGATGAGTGATGACAAAAGAAAAAAGATTTCAGCAGCCAAATGCAGCTAAATGGGGGGCAGGGGGCGCTACACAAAACCCAACCTGTTTCTTCACTGGATGACTTCGCAAGGCCTTTGATCTATGATTGTCCATCGTGAGTCTTCAGGGGTGGAGATGATGTAGCGTTTCAAAAACCCATTTGATCAGGAAAAGAAAAACTGTTTTCACTGATGATTACTCGGGACTGATATTTTGAGGAATACTCTTGGTGGGTGCTGATCCTTAGATTTTTCTTCTTTGCTTTACTTTCCCACTTCACTGAGCTGACCCACACACACACCCATCCTAGAGAAGAAGAAGGGATGATGTGCTAACAATAGTAATTTTCAAATTTGAGAGTCATTGTCATCTAGAGTCGTGCCCCTGAGAGAGTGGTCTGGGAACCAGCAACATTGACGTCACCTGGGAGCAAAATGAATTGCGCTGCAATCAGGGGTACCGAACCAGAATCTGCAGTCTGGCGAGATGCCAGAGTGATTCATATGCACACTGAAGTTTGAGATGCAGACCGAGGGTGCTTGGGACTAGGCACTAACCTCAATAATTCTGACTTGGTGTATCCAGGGTGAGGCCCGGGTATGCACATTTTAAAATACCACTTCCAGGACATTCTGATGCAGCTGGTGTGTGGACCCCTAATGAGAAACACTGACTTAATTAAAAAGCTCCTATGGCCCACATGCCCTGCTACAAGGTAACCGATCAGCCTTGTGGTTTCATGGCAGCACCTCTACAAGCTAGGTGATGGTATAATCACTTTCATTGTTAGAAATAAGGAAATGGATCCCTGGAGAGAGAAGGTGAAACTGCTGGACCAAGGTCACCCAGGGGCCAGCAGGTGCCTTAGGGTGAACAAGGACTCTCCTGTCTTTCCTCCCCTGCCTCGCCAACCTCTCTCGTCCTCCTCCTCCTCCCTCATCAGCTCTTTATTCGCCAGCTTCTGTGTCGCTAACAGCCCTCTGAATCTGCTTTTGTTTTTAGTGAAAGGCTAACAAAATACTGCTGCTCTCTGTGCTGGCTAATGATAATCCTGATTAGCTCCATTCTGTCAGCTGACTCCCAGGCTGCCCAGGGCCAACAGCAGCCTGCTTATTCAATCAGGGCCTGGCCCATTTGCTAATTATCATTTGGGCTCCTTTTCTCCAACTGTGAACTTGCTCGAGTTCAAGTCATCTTCAGCTGTTGCATTTACATGAAAAATAGATCATTTGTCACATCTATGTCTGTCAATGCTCCAGCCTCCCCCTCGCTGTTGGAGACCAAATGAAATCACGTATTTCTCTGGGTTCCCAGGCTGCTGCAGACCAGCAGGTCCCAACGGGAGCCATGAGGCAAACCCTGTGGACAGATGGACGTGCTGGCCTTCCTCACTGGGCTGCCGAGGTGACCTCTTCCCAGCTTCTGAATTCCAAGCTGTATTCCCCCTCAGAGGCCTGATAGGGTGACCAACTGTCCCCGTTTGCCAGGGACAGTGTTTTCCCAAGACATGGGATTCTTCTGTGCTAAATCTGGGAGGCTTGGTCACTGTACACCTGGTCCACCAGGACATACAGACAGTGTGAGAGCATTCAACATCCTCCTAGGTGATATAGTTGGAATCTGGATCAGGGAACTGATGGAGCTGGGGTCCCAGCTTTCTCTGTCAGGCCTGAGGCTGAGGATGCACCCCTTTACTGCTCTGCACCTTATTTTGCTTTTAATCTCCACTGCTAATCTGAGAGCATGAAGCTTTATTTCCAACTGTGGATAAGTGGAGGTCTGCAGGCATGTTCTGAGATGAGGGTGGCACCAAAGAAGGAATGACTAGTGTGTAATCCCATTGAATGGGGATCATCCTCAAAGTACTCTTCCGGATTCAAAAACACACTAAGCATTTATTAGGTGCTTGGCAACACAGGCAATACAAGCATATGTCCCGTTTACTACCAGCCCTCAAGGAGTTGACAATCCTGTGGGAGACACTGATACAAATACAATGAACTATATCTGCTACAAGGCTACCTAGGGGATCTCCAAGATGGCAAAAGGCCATGGGAGCTGGGGAAGGGAGAATTAGGGTACCTCTGCTTACTATATGACAGCCACTGTACATTCGTTATCTCATTTAACAGCCAACATTTCTTAAGCACCTATCGTGTGACTAACCCATTTAGTTTTTTACAATTCTATTATTATACCTATTCTACAAATGAGTAAAATGAGGCTTTGAAAAACCGTGCTCGAAATTGCGAGTTAGTGAATGAAAGGTCCAGGGTTTGAACCCAGAGAGTCTGAGCCTTGTGGTAAGCACTGTCTTGAGACTGAATCTCCTACCCTTGTGGGCTGCTGTACCCTCAACACAACCAGTGTGTTGGGCACTCAGCCAACATCAGACAAAACTAACAGGGCCAGCTGAGGAGCATGGCTGTGCGTGGCGGGAACATGGCAGAGAGAAACATGAGGTGGGGCTTCTGCATCCTACATTGTGGAATCCCGAGGCATGACATCGAGAATGTCCCACTGGAGGTGTGGCGACTCTGGAGCTGCTGATGTTCAAAAGGAAACTGGCCTGACAAGTGCTGCCCTTCTGGTCCCTAGCTGCATTAGATTCTAAAGAAGGTACTAGAACAGGAAGCCAAATGCCTGACTTCTTCATCATCCTTCAAGGACCAAAGATGAGCGACAGTCATTATTTTATATTTTTTTAGACTGCATTTGTCAATTCTCAAAAGCTTATCTTTCTTATACAATTAGAACATCTGAGCAACTTGCCTTGCGTATATAGGGTACTTGATATATGCAAATCAAATACATACGTATTGATTTCATATAATATGACTGATTTTAATACTACAGCATTGCAATAGTCGACTTGGAAGTTAGGTATTCCAGCACTTTCAATATTGAAAGTGCTCGTTTCAGTAATAACAATCCACAAGTGCAATATTCTTAGTGGCCATTGAACTGTGCTAATGACTGTCTTCAGAAACATTCTCAATATCTTTTTCTGTTACTTTCTAGGTTTTGATTTGTGTAAAATGAATACATAATTTCAGACAGTTAAGCATTAAAAGCACTTGTTATTAATATGTACAAGCATTGAAATTAATCTCCCTGTAATTAAAATGAACAAAACATAAAGGTAGGCTGTTTCAAGCAAAATTTAAAGAACTATAAGCTTCTGGGAAAAAAAAATGATATCCCTTCTTGCTCACACCTACTGTTAATAATTCCTGGTTAATCCAATCATAGTTTGTTCCCCATCCCCCGAAATAGGCTCTTATCTATTGATAGAATAACTGGGTTGTTCCAGCCCTTTCTGTGACTCAGACTTCAAGTCAGTTCCCGGCACTGCCAGGTGTTAGAATCCCTGGGGCCCTTCTTCAGTTGTAGAAAATACAGTTGACCCTTGAACAACGTGGGGGTAAGGGGCCCTGACCCTCCATGCCATTGACAATCTGAGTATAATTTATAGTTGGGCCCTCCATGACTGAGTTTCCTCCGTATCTATGGGTCTGCATAAACAGATTCAACCAAACTTGGATGGTGCAGTAATGCAGTATATAGCGTATAAGTGGACCTGTGCAGTTCAAACCCATGTTGTTCAAGGGTCTGCTGTAACTGAGAGTGCTCTGATGGCAAAGGAAGGCTTTATCTACTTGTTAACTTACACTCGGCTTTGTCCTACAATGGCCTTCATGCTTCCGTACGCAGAGAAGAAATTAACATTCAGCTCTCTCCATCAGATGTTTCTGCTCCTTTAACTCAGAGAAACCCAAACTTGAGTGCTGAGGAGAGCCTCTTCCTTCCAGTGGACCTTTAGGGAAGGTGTTTCCCCTCCACCTGAACATGTCAACTGAAAACAACTGAACCAAACTCCCCAGAAGGAGACTCCTCCTGGAGATCAGAGTGCTTGCTCCACCCTCTTCATTCACCTGCCCCTATCCACTCTGTCCTTAACATTTTCTGAAATTAGCTTTATCAGCTCCTTTCAGGCCTTTAACTCCCTTTTGCTGTTTGCACAACCTTTTCTGTTTACCCACAACAGCCTTTATACAAGACAAATGAGCAAAACCTCACCATGATTATGTTTTAGTTCCTTTCCACACTACTCGTCCAACTGAATCCAGAGACAACTTAGTTCTTGCCAAGAGCTTTCTAGGAAGTGGTTGTGAAAGAAAATGAAGAAAATAAATGCTTTAGCCAATGATATAGCTCACTTGTACCCAGCGAGTCTTGCTTTGTTCCACAACTCTCGAGTGACACACAGAAAAAATGGGTTTTTTGCCATGTATTCTCAAAGCGTCATTATAGATTTCAAGTTGAGAAACTCTAAAGGTGATATATAAAATTCCCCAACATCTTCTCTGCCAGATACAGGTACTCTACTGTATTAAACATGTCTTTTGGTTTTTGTGTTTTGATTCTTGAATATCTGGGGCCTTGCTGAAAAGGGAGGGATTGCCCCTTCTAGGGCTAACCAATTTCTAGAGATTGTAGACAACTCCTCCTTGAGCTGTTTACTCACCAATCAACACAAACCAACCAATCCAGAGCCCACTTTCCCAACCACCTCCACTGTGACCTCTTAGGGTTAAAATCCCTTTGGCCTAATCACCATAGCACCAGGTGACCAGCTAGGGGCAGCTCCCCTGCCCCAGAACCTGCTGAAACTACTTAAATTAGTCCATGTTTAGCCTTCTTACCCTGCCTCGCCCATTCCTTCCCACGGAAACCACAAGAAAGGCTCCTGCCCGTGTTGTCCCTGACCAGTCTGCGTCCTTCCCCATGTTGTCCTCACACCGTGGTATACCCCCTTCTCTTGGGATCTGTGAGTAAAACAAACTATCTTTTCAATGGCAGTCATGTCTTTTTCTTTTTGGTTTTAATTAGTTTTGATTGAGTAGAGCTGCTTTGGCAGTCATCTCTTGATCTGTTGGCCTCACCATACATAAATAATTTAAAAAACCTGTATTTTAAAAACATGTACATCAAGAGAAAGGAAGACAGGCTAGCAAAAGACCAGTCTGGCTCCTGTGCTCAGGCCATTGTTCAAATGGAGTTGGATGAAATTTAGTTGCTCTGTCAGTTATATTTAGCAAAACTGTCACGTTTAACTGTTTCAGGAAAAAAGCATGATTTTACGATAAAGCACTGATTATACTGGATAAGACGGTACTAGATAGAGTTGCTAGAGACAGCTGTGATGAGGGTACCATAGTATGTTATATGTCACAAAAGATGTAGGGTTTTTAGGGGCCCTTGACTTCCAAAGCACAGTTTGAGTCCTACTGTAAAGATAGTCTATAAAGAAAATGAAAGGGGCTTCCCTGGTGGCGCAGTGGTTGAGAGTCCGCCTGCCGATGCAGGGGACGCGGATTCGTGCCCCGGTCTGGGAGGATCCCACATGCCGCGGAGTGGCTGGGCCCGTGAGCCATGGCCGCTGAGCCTGCGCGTCCGGAGCCTGTGCTCCGCAACGGGAGAGGCCACAACAGTGAGAGGCCCGCATACCGCAAATAGAAAAAAAAAAAAAAAAAAGAAAAGAAAATGAAAGGACTCCCCACTCACTTAAACAATAATAGTAAAGTTTTTTTTAACCAAGTGCTCTGGATTCTCATATATTCCATTAAAACTGCACTGCAGGAGATTCAGTATGAAAAGCAAAGTCCCCATGATACTGTATTCTCATCTTGGGCTCACCTCTCTCTATATCTCTGGAGTAAAAGCTACTCAAAACTAGTTTAACTTGACTTTGTGTATCTAGCAGGTGCCACCCAGTAGGTGCTGAATATTTAGTCACTGACTGAAGAAACGTTTCTTACCTTCTTTGGAAAACAGTGTAAGAGATGACATAGAACTCAAAGATGCCCATTTAAGGGGTTAAGTGAATAGGTGACTGGTTTTGGAGCTGAGAATTAAAGCTACTTCCTCTGACCCAAACCATGACAATCCCAGGGAGAAATGTAAGACCTCTGTTTGATGGCCGCGCACATCTTGGCATCTCCTGCCCTTTAGCTGACCTCTAACTCCTGTCCAATTCTGCAATCCTCTGGTTAGGAGCTGGCCATCAGTTTGCATGGGCGAGGCAGTGTTCTGTGACAAGTGGCTGAGCCCCTGGGGTGACCAGGGTGCCGCACAGTGACACTTACCAAGGGCTCCAGCTCCTTGCGGTCTATGAGGTTCATCTCAGTGACGAAGTAATAGAAGTGTTTGTAGCAGGTATTGACGTGGGCCTCCGCGCCCATCACAATGACCCGGTCGAAGTGGTGGATGTAGACGTGGACGAAGACCCGGAAGAGGCGACACAGGATCTTCTTGCAGATCTGCAGGAAGTTCTTTGGGAAGGGAACACCTAGAGAAAGGGAAAAAGGAAACAAAACCATGATGGGGAAGCTCTGGCAGGCCCCGAGCACACGTGTGAGGCTGGAGAACAGTCCTGGACCCGGCCTTCTGGGCCAGCCTGCAGATGCCTGGCTCTGTGTGGGCAGCTGCATTGGACATTGTCTGAAAAAGTGGCTAAAATGGTGTTAAATTCAAACACCAACAACCACGAAAAGACCAAAAAAATGAACAAGAGGGCCAGGTTTGTTTCTTTGGTTATATCTTTTTTGGTGCAGATAAACACACAGAAATATTTATTTTTAGATAGAAACAGGCACTCTCCCTTCTTGCTTTTTTACTTTTCCCACTTTTTAGAGCCCAAGAAAGTTCCTTTTCCTCTTATCTCTAATATAAGAAAACTGGTAGAAGGAGGGCGATGATCCAGGGAGACTGGCACTCCTTGACACAGAGTAATAGGGAGCGGTGAGGGCTGCAGCAAATTAGAAAGCCCTTTCTCGTCAAAGGAAGCAGCCGCTGCACAACTCAGTCAGTGGTGGCCAGATGGCCACAGAAGCCCGGGGCTGCGAGATCTGGTTTTGCAAGATGATTCAGAAATCTGGGGTTCTATATGAACTATCTGGAGTTCTATTTTTAAAAGGATAGAAATTAACCTGACATTTAAAAAAGAAAAAAATACCGCAGGTCAAAACAAAACATCTTCCTAGGATAACTCGGCCTGCAGACTACCAGTTTGCAAATTCTGATCCAAACTTTTTCTGAGATACACTGTTTCTGAGGTGGGCAAATGCAACAAAACTTCATGGAAACTTCGCATTATACTTATTGTCACCACATCTCCTTGAGGGAAGGTAAGAGTTGGGGGTTGTTTTTCCTAACACAGACTGGATGAGGGGGCAGAGGCATCACCCAGATTTCCTGTCTGATGACCACTACTCCCAGCTTGGTCAGAGCAACAAATAGCAGAATCCCAAGCCCACTTCCTTTCTGCTTCTCAGACACTGCTTAAACTCTTGGTATTTACACTGTTCTTAAGCAGTGACGTCATGGATTCCAAAGTTAAACAGCCTTTGAATTCCTATTGCGCTCCTCTTCCAGCCGTAGGACCACAGACAAGTTATTTAACCTCTCTGAGCTTCACTTTCTCCATATGTAGGGTGCAGGTAAAATTGCCAATTGTCCTGAGGATTAGAAGTGACAACCCTGTGACTTTTGTTTTTCTGTCAGTTAAGGAGGAGTCAAAACAAGGCCTTTTTTGCATGGCCAGGAGTGTCAGCATGACTAAAACCCTCCTACAGCGCCCAGGACAGAGTAAGCGCTTGCTAAAGGGAATGACGCCTCTCCGGCCGGCTCTCTGCTTTGTAGAGCTGGAACATCTAGCTGTTGTTATAAGGCAAGTAATTACCCTTATCAGGAAAAGGCAGACATGACCACCAGCCGTTTGGCAGAATTGCAGAGCTGCGCTCAGGGCATGTCCCTGGTCCCCAGCAAGCCTGGAGTTTTGCTGTCCGTGCCTCCACAGGGTCCCAGTGGCAGCTGTCTGGTGAGAGACACTGTAACGGGATCACCTGGGACACCGAGGGCAGGATGAGCGACGGAACACAGCTGGCAGCTGGCAGAGGCAGGAATCTGCCTCCCCAGGGTCCGGCACTGATATTGGCTTTTCTTCCGAAACAAAGTGGCAACATATCAAATGAACCCAGGGAGAGACTTGGGCACAGCTTGGCAGCTGATTGTCTGGGCAACAGATGCTGGGGTTTGAGGGTGGGGTGATGTAAAGCTGGCCGAAGGTGGAGGGCAGCTCCCCGCCAGAGCGGCTAGGTGGTTATCTCTGCTGAAGGGGGGTCCAGTGAAAACCTCTGCTGCCAGGCTGGGAGAAGGTCTAGAGGCTTCAAAGAAGCCTGAGGTCCAGAGGTGATGGAATCCCCCATTATCCATA
Source organism: Hyperoodon ampullatus (assembly GCF_949752795.1). Classification (NCBI taxonomy): domain Eukaryota; kingdom Metazoa; phylum Chordata; class Mammalia; order Artiodactyla; family Ziphiidae; genus Hyperoodon; species Hyperoodon ampullatus. The sequence goes on from NW_027640563.1 coordinate 9,241, forward strand.
TTCAAGTGTTGATTATGTTCCCATCAGAACGGGAGTCCTGGAACCACACGGACACAACAGCAGAGGTTGACATGTGTTACTTTCGCAACCTGTCCGTGATGTAGGTTTTACTAGTCCTGTATCACAGATGAATTAACACCAAGCACAGATTAACTTGCTCCAGGCCACTTAGGTAAACAGTGGCAGGGCTGGGATTTGGACCAAGTCAGCCTGATTCTAAAATTTAACAGATCTGGTTATGTTTGGAGTGTGATTCTCTTTGCCAAGGATAAAAGCACAGCTTAATTGCTAAATGCAACGAGGCATCTAAAGATTAGTCTTTGGTGGCACAGAAATATAATTTTTAAAAAGGAGAGGGGTGAGGAGAGAAGGGTGAAAAAAGTCCAAACCCTTGGGAGCCACAGATCCGAGTTACTAAGAGGTCAGCTAATACTCTGAGGCCCCAAGGAGAGATGTGTTTTCTCTGCCGGTGCCTTAGACGATGGACCTGGGACTAAGAGTAAAAGCCAACATTTACTGAGCACGTAACAAGTCTAGGTACTATTATTGTTTCCATCTCATAAATGAGGAAACAGACTCAGAAAATTAAGTAGCTTACCCAGGTCATGCAGCTGGCAAATAGCGGAGGGGTTTGGACCCAGGATTGTCTAACTCCAAAGCCCATGAGTACCCACTACTCTGAAATCTGGAGATGTTGCTCTGGGACTCTGCGCACACTTCCAGCTCCCAAGCCCTTCCTTCCTGGGTGGCCTGAATCCCCCCAGGGGCGTTCACCTTTCACGTCACCAGCTGCTAGGGGACACAGGGATGGGGGGTTTCAGCTGAGCCAGTTCGTCTGCTTGGCCTTTAAAGCTGGTGCCCACACCCCACACACTGACTGAAGGTAAGGCAAAATCTTGGACACACCAAGGATGTTCATGGCACTTGTTGGGTCCCTCTAGAGTGTCCCCAATCTGCATCCCCCCACACCCCTCAAGTCCCTACATCTGATCAGCTTTGAGCTCTTGGCTCTGCCCTCCATTCCACACCTGGTCTCTGGCCTTGCCTTTGGCCTTGAACTTGGTTTGCTCTTGCCTCTCGCATTTGGGCTATGGCTGGGAATGATCTTCACAGTATAGAGAAGAGCTGATTTAGAGTCTGGAAGACCTAGATTAAAATCCTAGCCCTGTCACTTACTAGCTGTATAGGCAAGTGACTTATCACTCTACTTCATTACAAAATGGAGAAAAACATTTACTTTCTAGGGTTCTTATAATAGTATCTGTAATGTGTCTGGCACATGGTGGGAACTTTGAGATGAAGTCCTACTTTTGTTATTTCCCACTTGAACTCCTTGGGTAGGTAGGACCCCAGCCTCAAATCTCTTGGCTCTGGCTGCTAAGTTGGCCCTGACTCTTCCACCATCCCCTTCCTTACATGTAATTCATTCTTCAAAAGCGAACATTGCAAATGGTTCAAGTAAGGACATGCTCAGCATGCACCATAGTCACCCCCAGGCCAACATGGGAAGCTGAGAAGTCCTAGGCTGGATTCGTAGGGAGCCTAAGAACCCTGGTGGGTTCCCTGCTAAGCCAGAGATAAAATCCCAGCTCACAGAGTGTGGGGTTAAGAATAAGAAAGCTCTGTGGCATTTGGGAAATTCACTCAATATTATTGATGGTTCAGGGTCCAATTCTACAGTTTGTATACTATCTTAGCCCTTTTCTCCCTTTCTCTTCTGCCTTCCAAGTCTTCAGATTTGTGTGTGTGTGTGAAGACTTTAAATAAACCGTCAGAAGGTGGGAAGTGGAAGATATCACCCCTCTGGATGTCCACCACTCTGGTGGACCCTGGAACTCTCATCCTGTGTAACTGGCCTCACGGCAGCAAGACAGGGTAAGACTCAGTGCTGGTCTACTCCTTTCCCTGACAGGCTCCAGAGGGACCAGTTCACGAAAATTAATTTATCTGAGGGTTTCTTGTCTTCATGGTGCCGGTAAGAAGTATCTAATCTCCATTAAATAGCCACAGAAAAATGAACCCTGAGAGAGGCCTGCTATGTGTATGTGTGATGTCATTTATTCCCAGTGAAATCCTGAGCTGTGATACTATTATTTCAGCAATTTTTTTTTTAACGTAACTGTGGCTTAGTTCAGCTAAAGTGTTTGCCTGTCCCCACAGATAAAAGGATGTAGAGATTTGACTCCGAAACTCGGGCCCTTTCTTTGGCGTCCTGCAGTTACACTCCATGGCACAGCGAAACTCACTGTTAAGATGACCATTTTCTGACCTCCACTGGCTCAGTACCTGGCTTGCAGAGGAAGCTCAAAAAAATGTTTGTTTGTTTTCGATAAATACAGGCTAACAGTAGGAAGAACGAAAGGCTAATGAACCATCTCAAATGGACACTGGACTTGTTAGCATGGCAGCCTGAACCTGAGGAGAACGTGCAAGGAAGGCTCTGGGCAGAGGGCAGCCTATGTGTTCCAAGGGGCACCAATGACCCAGCTCAGGACTATATCCAACCCCGTCCTTTTGTCCCTTCTCCTATACATAAGGCACTGGGGACCCTCCACTTTCGTACTTCCCAAGGTCTGTGTTAAAAGTGACTAATTCTGGGAGATCCTTGGCTAAAAAAGAGGATCACGAGGTCAAGTATACTAGTCAAAATGCTGCTTTTATAAATGTTTGCAATATACCTAAAAATAGTAAAGGATCTGAGAATTCCTGTAGCCAAAAGTCCTATTTAACTCTGGAACCCCCTTTTTCCTGTAATAGCTATTGGTTTAAGAGTCTGTAATCAGACTTCCCAGGTTTCATTTCTGGCTCTACTACCTATTAACAAGGTAACCATATGCAAACGGCTTCGTATCTCTAAGCTGCAGTTTCCTCAACTGGAAAGAAACAGGGATATTTATGTTATCTGTAGCTCAGGGGGTTGTTGTGAGGATTAACTACACACACGTAAAAGGCTTTGCTAATACTTTGCAGATACGAAGCACTCTGGTGCACTGTTAGTTTCAGTATCTCATGGACCAAATGTTCTTTGTAACATACTTTGGGATTAAATTCCTCCTGCATATTTATTTTCAGGAGGGCAGTCTTGGTATTAATCCATCAATCCAGAACTTGCAAAGAATTTTGAGTGGTAGGTACTCAATTAAGCCCTGGATGATATTTGACTTTGCATTATTTTCTACAAATTTCTCATATTTATGTCTTGTATTACTGTAAGTTCCCTGAACAAAGGGACTGCTTTATACTTTGATTCTATCTTTAAAAGCACCTGGCACAGGGCTAGGTAAGGAACACTCATCATTCAAAGTTGAATCATAAGACAGCAGTGATCTTATTTAGTCAAGATGTGAATCCATCATCGCCTATTTGGGGGAGGAAAAAAGCCTACAGCAGAAATGATAGCTTTTTGCCAGAGTCTTGATATGGTCCTGGCATGCAAGGCTACACAATGCTCTTCTATGGAGGAGAGCTCTGAGATGGAGAACGTTTTCATCTAGCCTAGTGGGTGGGAAGAAAGAATCTGAAACTCCTTTTTTTTATCATTAAAACCTCCCTTTTTTACCTTTCAATATAGTTTTTCAGGGAGGTGATAGTTAATTTTCAGTCACTGTACTCAATTAGAAAGTTAATGCCAGACAATATTAACCAGAAGTCATAACTGAAATAGACTGCATATCTGAAGGATTTGGAGTTAAACTTTGACTAGTCTTATAATAACCCAGGCAAACCTTCCGACAATAATCTCAGACAGATATGTATTGATCATATAGAAAACAACTTTTGGAATAGGTTAGAGAGGCTTTGTTTTTTTTTTTTTTTTGGCCATGCCATGCAGCATGAGGAACTTGCCAGACTAGGGATCGAACCCGTGCCCCCTCCATGGAAGCGCGGAGTCTTAACCACTGGACCGCCAGGGAAATCCCTATAGAAAACAACCTTTGAACAGAAGGTCTCTACATGATTTGCAAGCACGATTGATCTCAGAGCCTCCCCTTCCTCTACCCTACCCTGAGCCATAGCCCCTGACTCTCAGATTCAAGCTGGGAAATTTCAGACTCCAAGAAGCTGGCTCGAAATGAGAAGATGTGTTCAGATGAGCTTCAGAAAGAGGTGATAGACATCTAGGTGTTCAAGGATAGATCTGGATGGCTCGGGGCAGGCCGTGTGGCTTGGTCTCTGCAAATGGGATCAGTGAGCCTAAAACGGGACCAGGCTGAACTCAGATTCCAGAATGAGCCCAGGCAAGATGCCTGGGCTGAGGTCAGAATCCCAGACCAATCTCTCACATGTTCCACAGGAATTTGCTCAACAATTAGACTCAAAGCAAGACTAGAGTTTGCTAAGTGATCAGGCCAAGGAGAAGGCCAGCCAGAGAGTTGGGGTGAAGGAGGAGGGTGCAATGAGCCTGTGGGGCTTGGAGGCCCTCTTGAAGGCCCGACCAGGCAGCTTCACAGCTCTGTTTCTGCTGCTGGTGAGGACCTGGTACTCAGCCGGGAACCAGCATCTGACAGAGCCCTGCTGAGTTTATGAATGTGTCTAACCACAAACTTTCTGATCTCCAAGCCACATTGAGTGTGAGAGCTAAATTGAGCATGGAATATAATAATTTCTCTGGGGCCCCATGGGGATTTGCCTTTCATCTCTGACTCAGTAACTATTCTTTCTCCCACACAGAATTGAATAAAAATTCCAGTAATTTCTGAGCTTCAATCCATTTTCTTTCTTCCTCATCCCCTCCCCTCCCCTCCCTTTCACTTAGCCCCCAAATGCCCCATTCAATCCTTCCTTTTCAGGCACCTCTGGAAAAAAAAAAACAAGAAGTTGTCTAAATGGCTTGTGTTTTTATCTTTTATCCTGTTATGGAAGCTGCAAAAGGAGAGAGTCCCTCAGAGAATGCAGAGATGCTATGACAGGGCCACAGATGGGAGATGGAGGTCCCAAAGTCAAACAAGACCCAGGCGGCAGTTTCCAAGCTAGCTGCTACCCATTCTTGTTTTCATGGTTTTTCTCTTTTTTCTTCTGGAGAGAAAGCCAGATGCTTAGGGCTGAGAACCTGGTCTCTGACGGCACTGGGTTGAACCTGGGCTGTGGAGCTCTGGAGAGGAGGGCCTCAAAGCCTGTCTACAGGGACACCAGAGAACTGGCCCCAGAACATCCCAGGTTCCACAAGCAGCTGGCAGACATTCCAGCCCGTCGTTCACCTAGCTAATGCCTCTTCCTTCTGTAGAGCTCAGCTGAAGGCCTCCCATCATCCCCAGACTCAGGTTGCCTGGCATGTGCCATCTGCTCCTGTAACTCTCCTGAGCACAGATCCCAGATGGCAATTGCACACTGACCTGTGTGGGTACTGGCTCAGGTCTGCCACCCCCTCCAGACTGTACGCTCCCTGAGGGCAGGGAGTGCATCCATGCTCCTCCCAGAAGGATGCTTAGTGCCCAGAGCGGAGGTACACCAAAATCAAAGCTCAGAAAGGTGCAGGGACTGACTGGCCCGGGGTTTAGAGCTAGTTTGTGATGCAAAGGGGTCTGAATTCAAGTCTGTCTGATTCCAGAGCCTATGCTCTTTCCACTCTGCCAGGAAACTGGATGGGATTCTTACGGCTCGTTTCATCTCTTGCCAATCCAACTGGCAGAATTGGAGAAGCCAAATCTGTTAAAAGATGAAGGTGGAAAAGGGCATATTGGCTCTTACTTCCCCAAAGGCATGTGTCATTCGTGGACACTGGTTAAGCGTCTGGCTCTGGTGTCAATCACTGGTTTCAGGCTGCAGCTGTGGAACTCCCCTGATACTTGCCCGGGAGTGAGTTTGCTAACTTCTAAAAGGCTCGGTTTCCTTATCTGAGGAATGAGGATAATTATACCTGGTAGTTGGTGAGATTGGGAGGATTAAACACAGAGCCTAGGGCCAGCAGGCTTTCAGAGGCATTTGGCAAAAGGCCGCTCATGTTATTGCTGCTCTAAAAGGTGAGACTCTTCCTCATCAGAGTCTAGGGTGGGGGAGGGCAAATGAAACGGCACAGACGGAGCTGCCTTTTCTCTAAAGGACAAACTCTTCCTGGAAAGCAGATTTGGACCCAAGGTGATATACGGAAACACCGTGTGAACTGTCCGAGGAGCTTCCACGTGACACGAGATGAAGCCTAGTGCCTTGGTTAATCTAATCCCTTGGGGACCCCAATGGCACGTCAGTAACAACAACCAGAAATGCCTATCTTGAGCTCCTTCACACTGTCACTCCTGTCTGAGAGCATCTGTGCTGTCCTTTGGGTCTTTGGGGGCCAGTACCAGGAGTGTGCATGTGAAAATCCCTCTACAAGTCATAAGAACCACTCATTCTCAATAGCTCGTGAATAAAAGCAACATCCCACACACGTGGGAAAAGAAAACAGGCCTCCTCCGGCAGCGTGGCTGAGAACATACCATTTCCAAGATACTTGCAAAACAAAACACAATTCGATCACAATGAAGAAAGAAAAAGAAAGAAAGAAAAGAAACCTTAACAACATAAACCTACTTCTTAAAAATCCTCTCCTAATAGTTTATTCTCTTGCCCATTCCATCCACATTCTCCTGCCTCCTGCAAAACGTATACATATATATTTATCTAAAGAAGCCTCATACTCTTGCTGATGAAAATTCAGCTTTGGAGGGCCGATTCTTCTAAGCAGATGTTTTGTGTTATCTCAGTGCATTCCTCAAGAAAGTGTCTGTACACCATGCCAAGGAAAACAATCCTGGGGAGCAAGACTTTGTTCCTCTGCCTGAAAAAAAAAGGCCCCAAACAAGCTGACAGCTGCAAATGGTTAGAAATAAACTGGCTACTACTCTCTTCCCCAGCTGCCCCTCGCCCCAACCCCGAGTTACCCTCGGACCCATTACCACACTGGCCAGACCAAAAGAAGGGAAAACAGAATAGCAAGTGATGATACACTCTAAACAGACTGTTAATTCCCTCAGACGTGCCATTTGCGAGGCAGAGGAAGTGCTGTTTCAGCCAGCCAAAGGAGCCTGCCTGTCACCTGCCCCTTCCTGTCCCCAGCACCACTTCTCTGCTGCTGGAAGCTCCTTCTTTGCACAGGCTCCGGAAGTGCAGGCTCAGCGGCCGTGGCTCACGGGCCCAGCCGCTCCATGGCATGTGGGATCTTCCCGGACCGGGGCACGAACCCGTGTCCCCTGCATCAGCAGGTGGACTCTCAACCACTGCGCCACCAGGGAAGCCCTGGAAGCTCCTTCTTATTCGCGTCCCCATCTCCAGGTTGGCTGGCTGCCTTCCCTCGCTCTGTCCTGGCGTGGAGGTGGAAGTACATCAAGAGAGACCCAAGAAGACCTGAGAAAGGCATTCATTCACTATGCATTGGCAATAAAAGCCATTAAAGATGAATTCTAGCTAGTTCAGACCTGCCGCGTTTGCTGAAAATCAAATGGCCCAAATGAGACAGAGTGAGCTGAGAACATGGTGCTAATGAACCTCATTAGAACTGGAAAGTCAGACAGAAGCACCAGCACTTTGATCATCAGCCCCAGTCAGAATTTGAAAATGACTCAGCCTCCCGGTCGTGGATGATCTGTTGTGAGTATTTTCACAAATAAAACTTTTCTTTATTCACCAGCAGAATCTTCCTTCCATTATGTGCAGGGCACTGAAAACCCAGTCTTGTCGAGGTGTGGTGTATATGTATATATGTATGTGTATATACACATACATATACACAATGGAATATTACTCAGCCATAAAAAAGAATGAAATAATGCCATTTGCAGCAACATGGATGGACCTAGAGATTATCATCCTAAGTGAAGTAAGTCAGACAGACAAATATCATATGACATCACTTATATGTGGAATCTAAAAAATAATACAAATCAACTTACTTACAAAACAGAAATAGACTCAGACATAGGAAATAAACTTATGGTTACTAAAGGGGAAAGTGGGGGAGGGATAAATTAGGAGTATGGGATTAACAGATACACACCACTATATATATAATAGACAACAAGGATTTACAACAAGGATTTATTTATTTATATTGAATATAGCACAGGGAACTATATTCAATATCTTCTAATAACCTATAATGGAAAAGAACCTGAAGTTGTACACCTGAAACTAACACAATATTGTAAATCAACTATAGTTAAATTTTTTTAAATACAGAAAAATACACACACAATACACACACACACACACACACAATCACACACACAAAATACCAAGTCTTGTCCGAATAGTTTCTAATCTATAAACTTCTCTCCAGCCCCACTGCCACTTCACTAGGTCAAGCCACCATCACCTCCTGCCTGGTTGGCTGTGGCTCCCCCTTAGTGGAGCTTCCTTCCTTTACTCTTGGATTTCTTCTCCTGTCCCCAGGCAGTGGCCTTTGAGTCACAGTCTGAAAACCACTGTGCTATGGAAAGATCCCCCAGGGAACTGCTATTGGCCCATGTTTAACCTTGTCAAGTCCAAGGCCATAAGGCTGCAATGAAAATTAATACCCATTTAACTTTTCACACCTAGCAGATCTCAGATGCATCTTTCTATTAACTTTTCACCCATACTGGAAAAGAACACCTCCTCAAATTGTATTTTATATTTATATCGAAGCACCTATTTTCATATAAATAGAAAACTATCAGATAGGTCATTTTCCAGAGTTACTAAAGTTTGAAATAAGCCAGGGTTGATTGAGAAACAAATAATTCTGGGATACATGATTGGGGAAGGCAGGGGAGAGGGAAAAGATAGCAAAAGTAATCCATCCTTTTGAGAAACGCAGATCCAGAAAGAACAATGATTGGATCCCAACTTGAGGGGTGCTTTGCAGAGCCAAAAGGGAACAGGAAGAAATTGATCTGAGGCAGGGGTGTAACTGTTGGGGGATCTTCTCCAGACAGAAAGGGTCTAAGAAAGGAAAACTTGCCAAAGAAGTTCAGAGCAGACTCTGAATGCAAAGACCCACCCTGCATGAGGCTGAAGGGGATGCAAGTGGATGCAGATGACTCTTTGCATCTGAGCTGGAAGGGTTCTGGCAGGGACTGAGAAAAATTGGTGAGTCATTGCATTTGCACGTAAGACCCAATGAAGGTACGTTAGTGGGTTAGGGATGAAACCAGAAATGTAGCTTTTAAATCTGATCACTGGGTCAAAGTAGAGCTAAATTCATGGACTAAACTGTATATCTGTAAAGTACTTACTTGAATATGGTCTTAACCAGAAATCACTTATTCAAATGCCTTCAAGGGTCAGAAAGGGACATAAAAGCGTCAAGTAGGCTGGCTGTAATACAATAGGGAATGGCACAGACTGTGACAACCTGGACAGTGCTTTATGCAGGAAAGAAAAATTGTCTCAGCCTTAGCTAACTGTGTTGAGCAGGAATATGGGTCCAGGATTGCCAGAACTTCTGGTCTTTCAAGAGAATCGGAAGTCTAGATTTTAATGTGAAATCTCTTCATAGTTAAACGTTGGTAGTTTAAAAACATTAAAAAATTTTTAAAAACATTTTATTTTTAATGTAATTTATTTTTACATAGTTAACTCAGCCTGGAAAAGTTGACTCTCTATGACAGCTTAAGTTTTAAATTTTACGTTAAAAATTTTTATATTACATTACATTTTTAATTTACATTAAAACATTTTTTAATTTTAGAATTTCAAAAATTAAAAAATACCTTGTAGCAATGAGCACCTGCAACATCCAGATCTTATTGTCTAAGACCATTCTACAAAAAGGGGAATCAGGGCTCCTTGGAGAAACAGCTGATTCTAGGGCTGGGGCAGGAAATATAACAGAACACTTTGTAGCGCCAGAAAGAAAGGGAGTCCTCGATAAACACACAACAATGGAGGTGTGTCCAAGGGACCCTGGAGGCAACCTGAAAGAGCTCCTGCAAGGCCGAAGCTGGAATTTGAGCAAGAAAATAAATGGAGTAGTATTAGATTATAACCAAAAGTATAAAATAAATACCCATGAGTCCAGACTGATAGAAATAAATGATTGAATAAATAAGTGGGGAACAGACAAATTGCAGCAGAATTCCAAATAATTTACGTAGTGACTTTCTCCTGAAGAAGGTGGAACTCCTTTCCGTAGCCTTGACTGTGGGGTATGCCAGGTGACTCGCTTCCAAAGAGTGCAGTTTGGAAAGGGAGGTGGGAAGAGTAACTTTAAAATGGAGAAACCTGGCAGACACAACGTTGGCCAGGTAACTAAGGTCAATGCCATCACTGATTAGTTTCTTGGCATGTTCTTGGCATATACCTTTGATATGATGTGAGGAAAATGTCACTTCAGCTCTGTGGACTTCTGACCCAAAACCCATAACCCCAATGGAACCATGAGAAAAATATTAGACAAACCCAAATTCAGGGACATTCTACAAAACATTTACCAGCACTCCTTTAAATTGTCGAAGTCATCAAAAACAAGTAAAGTTTGAGAAAACGTCAGCTCAGAAGGGTGTAAGGAGACGTGACAACTAAATGTAATGTGGTATTCTGGATGGAATCCAGGAACAGGAAAAGGGAATTAGGGAAAAACTTCTAAAATCTGAATACTGTGTGTGGAGTTTAGTTAATGAAAATGTACTGATGTTAGTTCCTCATTTGTGACAAATGTCTTATAAATGTAACATAAGATGTTCCTAACACGGGAAACTGGATGAGTTATATGTGGAACTCTCTGTCTTATCTTTGCAATTTTTCTGCAAATATAAAACTCTTCTAAATAAAAAGTTTATTTATATTTAAAAAAAAAACCACTCTGTGGGCCAAAAATATTCAATAGGGTCCAGGGGCCATGAGTTTGTACCCTTTGGCTTATGCACTGACAATTCTATGTTTCCTGATGACACTCTCTGATCAGAACTGGCTACATAATTTGCGGAGGCCCTTTTTCAAAAATTATAAAGAATTTAAAGATGGCAACAGCAAATATTAAACCAAGCATGGGGCTCTTCTGAGGGCAGGTCCTGTGTGACCATACAGGTTCCATGTCTGGGAAGCCAACCATTTCTGATACACAGCATAGTCCAAACAGAGCTATCCAGCTAGCAGTTATCCTTGCCAGATAAAACTCCCAGCACATACTCTTTATTTGTCCATTAACTAATTTTAAAAATTAACAAACACATATATTTGGGGATGCGCTAGATATTAGAAATTCAGCAATAAGCAGAAGAGCTAAATTAGACTCATAAATTATAAGGTCCCCTTATAATGTAAGTGAACCCTGGCACTGATCGGACACCCTTGAGGTTCTTCCCCTCACTCTCTCTAATTTCTCCTTTTCTCCTGTTTCAACTGCAACACTATTTACTATAATGGGACTTCTGAAGAAAGTGAATTTTTTAAATTATTAAAATGTGGAAAAGTTTCATGAGGTTATTTTATAACATTTGCAATTAAAAGTTTCAATTACGTTGGCTCCTGAGAGAAACTTAATTTCCTGAGCACCTAATGGCACCGGATATTAACATATGTTAATATCATTCATTACCAATCAAACAAGCCAACAAACTCAGGAGTTGTTTCCCCCACTCTGCAGATGAGAAAATGGAAATCACCTGTGCCCAAGTGACACAGGTACTAGGTGATGGAGCTGGAATCTCAACCCAGGTCCATCCCACTGCAAAGCACATAACACACCCTCAAATAATACAACTAATACACCCTCTACCTTCATAATTCCTTTAAAATTATTTTAAAAATTAACCTCACCTTCAAGAACGTACCTCTGAATAGTTAGTTTTACCAATCCTCAACTGAAATAAATTACTGTAAGGCCATTAGCCAATTTTAAGGTCCTTAATAAAACATGACTTTTGAGAAGAAAAGTCTGAGAGTTCAGGACACTTGTCTTTTGGAATGTGGTGGAGGTGGACGGGAAGAGGATGCAGGTGACTAAAGCAATTGCCTCTCTTGGACCTGAGATGCTGAAGCAGAGGTGAGAAACTGTCAGCTGCAGGCCAACCTTAGCCAGAAGGCATGTTTTCTTTGGACTACATAGTATTTTTGAAATGCTGCCAACATTTAGAAATTGGGAACTATGATACAAATATTAAGAAGTCTGGCTTCTCTTGGAAAAACTCGAAAGACCTGGCACTAGTGGACTGAAATTCCCACATGGCAATAACTAAGTGATGTTTGCTCCCTGTAAACTGGAGATGCTGTACCTACCAGGGCAGCCCCATTCATTTCATTCATTTACTTTGCCAGCCTAGACCCTTTAAAGAAAACATTGTGTTTCTCTGTGTGGAAGCAGGTAGTTAATACACTTTTTTGTTTTGTTTTGTTTTGTGAGGCCAGGTGAGGCTTGGTTGCATAGAAAATATCTATTGGCTATACTAGAAAACCATTACCCTAGGAACACCGTCCTAGGGTACGTAATACATTCCTGAGTACATAATACTTTCAGATTCCATCTTCCTTCCAGGCCCCTCTGAGCCCTGCAGTGGGACTGTCCTCTTTCCAAAGTGCTCCGTTTGACACAAATGTGCAGAAGGTATCATTTGCTTTTTTTCTGAAGGCAACCCCACTGGGCACATTGATAGACTCCTGGGGGTGATGGAAGCAAATGGGTTTGGTGTTTTGCAACCCTACATCTTTTCTTTGGTAACCTTCCTAGGTGGTCCTCAAATTATGTAGGCTTGACTTTCTTACTGCCTGCATATTTACACAATACATGGACACCGCTAATCCCCCTTGGCATGGCGCATTTGGTCTATTCTACATTTACTACCTACTGTGGTACCTTGGTGATGTCACACAGAAACACTGTCAGACAGCTGTCATTGGGGGAGAGAACAAAAGCCCCACCCCATGCATGCTGGGAGGATCCTAGTAGCCCACCCCCCGCCCGACCACCGCTGCCCATCCCCATGACAACCTTGCAGAGCAAGTGTCCCCTTGTCCAACGGCACCTCTCCCCGATTCCTAGAAAGGTTCTCACATGTCCTGGCCCCAAAGGCATTAGCACTCTTTGGGACTGTAATTAGCAATTCTTATATGTTTTTGAGTTCTCTGAAAAAAAACTCCTAACTTATAAACCTCTGGTTTGTGTTTCAGACAGGTATTTGGAAACATAAATTTATAAAAGTAGGTGACTGCCTCATTTCTTCTGCTCTAATCATATGAGTAATGTTTAAGAAAATTTAGAAAATGCTGTCAAGATACCATTATCACCCATAATCCCACCAAGAAATAACCACTGGTAATATTTGGTATGTAACCTCCCATTCTTGTCTCTTTGCATATATATAATATATAGCTTTTAAAAAGTAAGATTAGAATCAAATTATACATTTAGTTTGTATCCTCCTCTTTGCACTTAACATAATATCATGAGTATTATTTTTTGAACAATGAATTGTCATATACCCATGATACAGATTTAACAATTATCAAGACAAAATAATGCTTGAATGACTTTCCTTGAACATATCTTTGGCGGTTGGTCTCTGACAATTTTCCTTGGATAGATTCTTAAAAGTGGGTTTAACCCCATAGTTTATATTAATCATTCATGCACATTTTGTACTTTAGTCCACACGAAATTTGTTTGCTTCCAGAATATGAACATGTTCCCAAAGCTTGAAATAAAATTAATGGGCTCTATTTATCCTGCAGTGTTGGTATTCCCTGGCACTCCACTGACTTCCTTGGCAGTGTGAATGCCTTCGTTGGAGAAGCACTGACACAGGACTTAAGAACTAAAGCTGTAAACAGCAATTAGCAGTCTTCCTTTGAGTACAGCAGTGGTTCTCAACCCTTCCTGCACATTAGAATTATCTGGGGAGCATATTTAAAAAAAAAAAAAGAATGGCTGTTATTTCCCACTACAGCAATTCAATCGGAAAATTTCCAGATGATTCTCATGTTCAGCCCTACTTGAGAAACAGTGGCTTAGATTATGATTCTTAAATTGTGGTCCCTGGACCAGCAGCACCAGTAGTAACTGGGAACTTGTTAGAAATGCACATTCCCAGACCCCAAGTTAGAGACACTAAATCTGAATCTTTGGGACTAGGGCCCAGCCATCTGTGCTTTAAGATGCCATCCAGATAATCCTGATCCATGCCGATGTTTAAAGAACACTAGCCTAGAATATTCCTTTGTGCATATTCCTGGCTCAAGGATACACAGCCTGCTTAACCAAACAGGGAGGCTCACTGAAGATTCACAGAATCTGGTTTCAGACTGGAGTCTGAGTCTCTTGCCTGCCACTTGCTAGCTACGTGATTTTGGGCAAGTGAATTAGCCTCTCTGAGGCTCAGTTTCACCATGCAGGCCAGGAGGGTAATATTAACAGTACTTACCTCATTAGGTTGTTGTGAGGATTAAATCAGGGAAAAGAAAGGAAGGAAGGAAGGAAGGGAGGAAGGAAGGGAGGAAGGAAGGAAGGAAGGGAGGGAGGAAGGAAGGAAGGAAGGGAGGAAGGAAGGGAGGAAGGAAGGAAGGAAGGGAGGGAGGAAGGAAGGAAGGAAGGAAGGTGTTTTCCAACATAGGTAGAGCTTGATAAATATTTGCTATGATCATTACCCATCAGAAATACCATGATAGTTTTCAGGAGGTCAGGAAGGCAGCTTTGGAGGTAGAGGAAGCCAAATGATCTGGAGGTTGACCATCCAAAACAGATGTTTATTCCCTGACTTTTCCCTAGTACAGACTTGGATTTAGATTACACCAGCTGTTGGTGTGAACAGATAAGTCTCCCAAGATGAGACAATAAATCATTCTCCCAGGAGATGTCTTCAAACTGTGGAAGTGCTCAAAATATATGGCTAGAGACATGGGCTTGTGGACCTGAAAACTGCCAGGGGTGGGAGGAGGGGCATAGGAAGGCGACCCCACCAACACCTAAGCAATGTTTTCAAATGGGAGCCATAAAAGCATCTGAAGGGCTTGTTAAAACACAGATTGCTGGGCTGCACCCTAGAGTTTCAGAGTGGAGTCCGAGGTTTCGTGCTTCTAATAAGTTTCCAGGTGATGGTCATGCAGCTGGTCGGACCACACCTTCACAGCTAAATTGAAACCTAACGGAAGTGAAAGGCAACACTGAACTCTACCCTATAAAAGTTTAAGAAAGGAAGAAATTCTCCAAGACTTTCACATTTCCTCTGTAAAATTTAAACTCCCCTGATGTACTATTTAGATTTGCCTTCGCCAACTTTACAGACATGCTGATGGTCACGTTTTCATTTGAACCCTAGGTCCTTCGCAGGGGATTGGAGAGGTGGATGAATGGGCAGCCACAGCCTTTGGTCCGCTCTCATAGGCAGTGGTAGGGTAAAAAATCAATCACTCAATTGTACCTCCTCCTCCCAAGAAGCCGACACATATTAGTCACTTAGTATATACTTAAGTGTTTGTATGCACATGTCATCTAGTCCTTTCTCCAATCCTGTGAGGTAGGTATTACTTGTATCTCAATTTTACAGATGAGGAACTGAAGCTCAAGAGAAGTTAAATGTTGGACTTCTCCAGTGGCACAGTGGTTAAGAATCCACCTGCCAACGCAGGGGACACAGATTCGAGCCCTGATCCAGGAAGATCCCACATGCCGCGGAGCAACTAAACCCGCGCGCCACAACTACTGAACCTGTGCTCTAGAGCCCACGAGCCACAACTACTGAGCCCGCATGCTGCAACTACTGAAGCCTGAGCACCTAGAGCCCGTGCTCCACAACAAGAGAAGCCAACACAATGAGAAGCTTGAGCACTGCAACGAAGAGTAGCCCCCGCTCACTGCAACTAGAGAAAGCCCGCGCACAGCAACGAAGACCCAATGCAGCCAAAAATAAATAAATTTTTAAAAAAAGAGAGAGAGAGGTTAAATGTTCTGAACACACACAGTACTAAGGATTTTCAGAACTCAAATCTAAAAACCTTTGCTTTTCTCTTTCTGACCCACACAGTGGGTAGAAGAGTCCTTGCTTGTAGGCTGAAAACTACGTGCACGGTTGGGAATGAACCAGGCATTGTTGGATCTGAGCTGGGGTGGGGCTGAGGTCATGGGAATGGACTCAGCATCAGGATGCGGGTAAAGGGTGCACAGCCTAGATTCCTGCTCACCTGCCCTCCAGCAAGCTCTGGTCGCAGCCTCTGGAAAACTGAACAGGAGGGAGAGGCGGCCTTGACTCCATCCAGTTCCTCACACACTACCCTCAAGGATGTGGCTAGGATGACAACATCCATCCCCAGTCCCACCTCCAAAGGGACACTGCCAGGGTTTAGTTCCAGGAGCATCAGAACCACGGGTCAGCTTAGGTGAATGATTAGGGGGATGAGGGCTGGGGATTTGGTGAGCCAGAGTCTCTTCCCCTCTCACCCTGCTGGCTCACTCCCAGGTCTTCTGGTCTATTCTTCCAGCCCCTGCCAGTCCTGATTCACTCTCTGACCCAGAACCACAGCTGGGGAACCATGTGCATCTTTGGGGATTATATGATTGGGTAGGGACGGAGCCTGGTCATAAAGTGATAAGGGAAACTGAGGTCTTATCATGTCGGGAGTCCAGGAGAAAACTGGAAAGATCAGGTTCAAACACTGAAAGGCTGTCATTTGGAAAATGAATGGGAGAAGAAAACAGCAAGCCACTCACCCAGGGCCACAAAGCTAACAAGGGTGGGAGAGGAATTCAAGCCCATTTCTTTCTGACTTCAAAGTCTGTTCTCTTTCCACTACTCTATTCTGTCTCTTTTTATGGCTGAAGGCAGTCCCTTTCTTCTTCCCTTCCTTCTTAAGATCAATGGGGGGGAGCCGGAGGAAGATGGCGGAAGAGTAAGACGCGGAGATCACCTTCCTCCCCACAGATACATCAGAAATTCATCTACACGTGGAACAACTCCAACAGAACACCTACTGAACGCTGACAGAAGACCTCAGACCCCCCAAAAGGCAAGAAACTCCCCACATACCTGGGTAGGTCAAAAGAAAAAAAGAATAAACAGAGACAATAGGATATGGACGGGACCTGCACCAGTGGGAGGGAGCCGTGAAGGAGGGAAGGTTTCTACACACTACAAGCCCCTTCGAGGGCGGAGACTGCAGGTGGCGGAGGGGGAAAGCTTCGGAGTAGCGGAGGAGAGCACAGCAACAGGGGTGTGGAGGGCAAAGCAGAGAGATTTTGGCACAGAGGATCGGTGCCCTCAGGCACACACCAGCCCGAGAGATTGTCTGCTCGGCCGCCAGGGCGGGCGGGGCTGGGAGCTGAGGCGCGGGTATCGGCTTTCAGTCAGAGCGCAGGGAGAGGTCTGGGGCTGGCGGCAGGAAGAGAGCCTGAAGGGGTTAGTGCTAGCCCGGAGGGAGTCCGGGGAAAGGGTCTGGAGCTACCGGAGAGGCAAGAGACTTTTTTCCCTTTTGTTGCCTGGTGCGCGAGGAGAGGGCATTCCCCTCCCTCCCCTCTGCCTCAGTGAGCCAGAGCCCCCGAATCAGCGGCTCCTTTAAACCCGTCCTGTCTGAGCGAAGAACGGACGCCCTCCGGCGACCTACGCGCAGAGGCGGGGCCAGGTCCAAGGCTGAGACCCGGGAGCTGTGAGAGCAGAGACAGGGAAATCTCTCTGTGCAGCCTCCGAGGCAGCGGATTAAAGCTCCACGGTCCATTTGATGTGCCCTGCGTCTGTGGAGTGCATGAATGGACAGCGAATCATCCCAAATTGAGGAAGTGGACCTTGAGGACAAGATTTAAGACTTTCCCCCTCTTTTTTTCTTTTTTTTTTTTTTTTCCTCTTTTTACAACGAATTATCTCAAATTAAGGAGGTGGACTTAGCAAGATTTCAGACTTTTCGCCCTTTTCCTCTTTTTACAACGAATTATCACAAATCGAGGAGGTGGACTTGGAGAGCAAGATTTTTGATTTTTCCCCCTGCTCTCTTTTTGTGAATGTGTATGTGTAAGATTCTCTCTGTATAGCTTTGCTTCCACCATATGTCCCAGGGTTCTTTCGGTCCGTGTTTTTTTTCAATAATTACTTTTTAATTTTAATAACACTACTATATTTCATACTTTATTCTATTTTACTTTACCTGCTCTTTCTTTTTTTCCTCCCTTCCCTTCCTCCCTCCCTCCCTCCGCTCCTCCTTTCCTTCTTTCTTTTTCTTTCCTCCATCCCTCCCTCCCTCCCACCCTTCTTCTTTCCACTTTCTTTTTCTTTCCTTCCTCCCTCCCTCCCTCCCTCCTGTCTTTCTTTCTTTCTTTCCTGCCTCCCTCCCTCCCTCTCTTCTTCCATTCACTCTTCCTTTTGCTTTCATTCCTCCCTCCCTCCCTCCTTTCTTTCCTTTCTTTCCATTCTTCCTCCCTCCCTCCTTTCTTTCTTTCTTACTTCCTTCCTTCCTTACTTCCCTTCTTCCTTTCTTTCAATCTCTCTTTCTTTCTTCTACTAATTATTTCTTTCTACTTTTTCTCACTGTTATTCTGAGCCGGGTGGATGAAAGGCTCTTGGTGCTGCAGCCAGGAGTTAGTGCTGTGCCTCTGAAGTGGGAGAGCCAACTTCAGGACACGGGTCCACAAGAGACCTCCCAGCTCCACATAATATCAAGCAGCGAAAATCTCCCAGGGATCTCCATCTCAACACCAGCACCCAGCTTCAGTCAACGACCAGCAAGCTACAGTGCTGGTCACCCTATCCCAAGCAACTAGCAAGGCAGGAACACAACCCCACCCATTAGCAGAGAGGCTACCTAAAAACATAATAAGGCCACAGGCACCCCAAAACACACCACCAGACGTGGACCTGTCCACCAGAAAGACAAGATCGAGCTTCAACCACCAGAACACAGGCATTAGTCCCCCCCATCAGGAAGCCTACACAACCTACTGAAACAACCTTAGCCACGGGGGACAGACACCAAAAACAACGGGAACTACGAATCTGCAGCCTGCAAAAAGGAGACCCCAAACACAGTAACATAAGCAAAATGAGAAAGCAGAAAAACACACAGCAGGTGAAGGAGCAAGATAAAAACCTACCAGACCTAACAAATGAAGAGGTAATAGGCAGTCTACCTGAAAAAGAATTCAGAATAATGATAGTAAAGCTGAGCCAAGATTCTATTTCCCAGATCCAAAATCTTGGAAATAGAATAGACAATATGCAAGAAACAGTTAACAAGGACCTAGAAGAACTAAAGATGAATCAAGCATCGATTAAAAACACAATAAATGAAATGAAAAATACTCTAGATGGGATCAATAGCAGAATAACTGAGGCAGAAGAACGGATAAGTGAGGTGGAAGATAAAATAGTGGAAATAACTGATGCAGAGAAAAATAAAGAAAAAAGAATGAAAAGAACAGAGGACAGTCTCAGAGACCTCTGGGACAACATTAAACGCACCAACATTCGAATTATAGGGGTTCCAGAAGAAGAAGAGAAAAAGAAAGGGACTGAGAAAATATTTGAAGAGATTATAGTTGAAAACTTCCCTAATATGGGAAAGGAAATAGTTAATCAAGTCCAGGAGGCACAGAGAGTCCCATACAGAATAAATCCAAGAAGAAATACGCCAAGACACATATTAATCAAACTGTCAAAAATTAAACACAAAGAAATCATATTAAAAGCAGCAAGGGAAAAACAACAAATAACACACAAGGGAATCCCCATCAGGTTAACAGCTGATCTCTCAGCAGAAACTCTACAAGCCAGAAGGGAGTGGCAGGACATAATTAAAGTGATGAAGGAGAGAAACCTGCAACCAAGATTACTCTACCCAGCAAGGATCTCATTCAGATTTGATGGAGAAATTAAAACGTTTACAGACAAGCAAAAGCTGAGAGAGTTCAGCACCACCAAACCAGCTTTACAACAAATGCTAAAGGAACTTCTCTAGGCAAGAAACACAACAGAAGGACTATACCTACAATAACGAACCCAAAGCCATTAAGGAAATGGGAATAGGAACATACATATCAATAATTACCTTAAATGTAAATGGACTAAATGCTCCCACCAAAAGACACAGAGTGGCTGAATGGATACAAAAACAAGACCCATATATATGCTGTCTACAAGAGACCCACTTCAGACCTAGAGACACATACAGATTGAAAGTAAGGGGATGGAAAAAGATATTCCATGCAAATGGAAATCAAAAGAAAGCTGGAGTAGCAATTCTTATATCAGACAAAATAGACTTTAAAATAAAGACTATTAGAAGAGACAAAGAAGGACACTACATAACGATAAAGGGATCGATCCAAGAAGAAGATATAACAATTGTAAATATTTATGCACCCAACATAGGAGCACCTCAATACATAAGGCAAATACTAACAGCCATAAAAGGGGAAATCGACAGTAACACAATCATAGTAGGGGACTTTAACACCCCACTTTCACCAATGGACAGATCATCCAAAATGAAAATAAATAAGGAAACACAAGCTTTAAATGATACATTAAACAAGATGGACTTAATTGATATTTATAGGACATTCCACCCAAAAACAACAGAATACACATTTTTCTCAAGTGCTCATGGAACATTCTCCAGGATAGATCATATCTTGGGTCACAAATCAAGCATTGGTAAATTTAAGAAAATTGAAATTGTATCAAGTATCTTTTCCGACCACAATGCTATGAGACTAGACATCAATTACAGGAAAAGATCTGTAAAAAATACAAACACATGGAGGCTAAACAATACACTACTCAATAATGAAGTGATCACGGAAGAAATCAAAGAGGAAATTAAGAAATACTTAGAAACAAATGACAATGGAGACACGACGACCCAAAACCTATGGGACGCAGCAAAAGCAGTTCTAAGGGGGAAGTTTATAGCAATACAATCCCACCTTAAGAAACAGGAAACATTTCGAGTAAACAACCTGACCCTGCACCTAAAGCAATTAGAGAAAGAAGAACAAAAAACCCCCAAAGTTAGCAGAAGGAAAGAAATCATAAAGATCAGATCAGAAATAAATGAAAAAGAAATGAAGGAAACGATAGCAAAGATCAACCAAACTAAAAGCTGGTTCTTTGAGAAGATAAACAAAATTGATAAACCATTAGCCAGACTCATCAAGAAAAGAAGGGAGAAGACTCAAATCAGTAGAATTAGAAATGAAAAAGGAGAAGTAACAACTGACACTGCAGAAATACAAAAGATCATGAGATATTACTATAAGCAACTCTATGCCAATAAAATGGACAACCTGGAAGAAATGGACAAATTCTTAGAAATGCACAACCTACCAAGACTGACTCAGGAAGAAATAAAAAATATGAATAGACCAATCACAAGCACTGAAATTGAAACTGTGATTAAAAATCTTCCATCAAACAAAAGCCCAGGACCAGATGGCTTCACAGGCGAATTCTATCAAACATTTAGAGAAGAGCTAACACCCATCCTTCTAAAACTCTTCCAAACAATATCAGAGGAAGGAACACTCCCAAACTCATTCTACAAGGCCACCATCACCTTGATACCAAAACCAGGCAAGGATGTCACAAAGAAAGAAAACTACAGGCCAATATCACTGATGAACATAGATGCAAAAATCCTCAACAAAATACTAGCAAACAGAATCCAACAGCACATTAAAAGGATCATACACCATGATCAAGTGGGGTTTATTCCAGGAATGCAAGGATTCTTCAATATACGCAAATCAATCAATGTGATACACCATATTAACAAGTTGAAGGAGAAAAACCATATGATCATCTCAATAGATGCAGAGAAAGCTTTCGACAAAATTCAACACCCATTTATGATAAAAACCCTGCAGAAAGTAGGCATAGAGGGAACTTTCCTCAACATAATAAAGGCCATATATGACAAACCCACAGCCAACATTGTCCTCAATGGTGAAAAACTGAAACCATTTCCACTAAGATCAGGAACAAGACAAGGCTGCCCACTCTCACCACTCTTATTCAACATAGTTTTGGAAGTTTTAGCCACAGCAATCAGAGAAGAAAAGGAAATAAAAGGAATCCAAATTGGAAAAGAAGAAGTAAAACTGTCACTGTTTGCAGATGACATGATACTATACACAGAGAATCCTAAAGATGCTACCGAAAAACTACTAGAGCTAATCAATGAATTTGGTAAAGTAGCAGGATACAAAATTAATGCACAGAAATCTCTGGCATTCCTGTACACTAATGATGAAAAATCTGAAAATGAAATCAAGAAAACACTCCCATTTACCATTGCAACAAAAAGAATAAAATATCTAGGAATAAACCTACCTAAGGAGACAAAAGACCTGTATGCAGAAAATTATAAGACACTGATGAAAGAAATTAAAGATGATATAAATAGATGGAGAGATATACCATGCTCCTGGATTGGAAGAATCAATATTGTGAAAATGACTCTACTACCCAAAGCAATCTACAGATTCAATGCAATCCCTATCAAACTACCACTGGCATTTTTCACAGAAGTAGAACAAAAAATTTCAAAATTTGTTTGGAAAAACAAAAGACCCCGAATAGCCAAAGCAATCTTGAGAACGAAAAACGGAGCTGGAGGAATCAGGCTCCCTGACTTCAGACTATACTACAAAGCTACAGTAATTAAGACAGTGTGGTACTGGCATAAAAACAGAAAGATAGATCAGTGGATCAGGATAGAAAGCCCAGAGATAAACCCATGCACATATGGCCAACTTATCTTTGATAAAGGAGGCAGGAATGTACAGTGGAGAAAGGACAGCCTCTTCAATAAGTGGTGCTGGGAAAACTGGACAGGGACATGTAAAAGTATGAGATTAGATCATTCCCTAACACCATACACAAAAATAAGCTCAAAATGGATTAAAGACCTAAATGTAAGGCCAGAAACTATCAAACTCTTAGAGGAAAACATAGGTAGAACACTCTATGACATAAATCACAGCAAGATCCTTTTGGACCCACCTCCTAGAGAAATGGAAATAAAAACAATGATAAACAAATGGGACCTAATGAAACTTCAAAGCTTTTGCACAGCAAAGGAAACCATAAAGAAGACCAAAAGACAACCCTCAGAATGGGAGAAAATATTTGCAAATGAAGCAACTGACAAAGGATTAATATCCAAAATTTATAAACAGCTCATGCAGCTCAATAGCAAAAAAACAAACAACCCAATCCAAAAATGGGCAGAAGACTTAAATAGGCATTTCTCCAAAGAAGATATACAGACTGCCAACAAACACATGAAAGAATGCTCAACATCATTAATCATTAGAGAAATGCAAATCAAAACTACAATGAGATATCATCTCACACCAGTCAGAATGGCCATCATCAAGAAATCTAGAAACAATAAATGCTGGAGAGGGTGTGGAGAAAAGGGAACACTCTTGCACTGCTGGTGGGAATGTGAATTGGTACAGCCACTATGGAGAACAGTATGGAGGTTCCTTAAAAAACTAAAAATAGAACTACCATATGACCCAGCAATCCCTCTACTAGGCATATACCCTGAGAAAACCATAATTCAAAAAGAGACATGTACCAAAATGTTCATTGCAGCTCTATTCACAATAGCCCGGAGCTGGAAACAACCTAAGTGTCCATCATCGGATGAATGGATAAAGAAGATGTGGCACATATATACAATGGAATATTACTCAGCCATAAAAAGAAACGAAACTGAGCTATTTGTAATGAGGTGGATAGACCTAGAGTCTGTCATACAGAGTGAAGTAAGTCAGAAAGAGAAAGACAAATACCGTATGCTAACACATATATATGGAATTTAAAAAAAAAAAAAATGTCATGAAGAACCTAGGGGTAAAACGGGAATAAAGACACAGACCTACTTGAGAATGGACTTGAGGATATGGGGAAGGGGAAGGGTAAGCTGTGACAAAGGGAAAGAGAGGCATGGACATATATACACTACCAAACGTAAGGTAGATAGATAGTGGGAAGCAGCCGCAGAGCACAGGGAGATCAGCTCGGTGCTTTGTGACCGCCTGGAGGGGTGGGATGGGGAGGGTGGGAGGGAGGGAGATGCATGAGGGAGGGGATGTGGGAACAGATGTATATGTATGACTGATTCACTTTGTTATAAAGCAGAAACTAATAAAAAATAAATAAATAAATAAATAAATAAATAAATAAATAAATAAAGATCAATGGGAAGACACACTGTTGTACTGCCAGAGGTGTCCAAAAGGGGGATTCATTGTCTGGGGTGGTGGTGAGTTCCCCATTCAGGGAGATGTTCAAGTAGAGGCCACTTGCTAGTGCTGTTAGAGAGGGGATCCAGGTAAGAGAAGGTGGTTTCCACTACTGGTTGCATATGACAATCACCTGTGTTTGTTAATAGGCCAGATTCCCAGTCCCCCTTCTAGTCCCCTGGGTCTCAGGTGCAGCTCAGTTATAGCTAATTTTTCAAAGCACCTTTGGGGATTCCAATGCAGCTTTTGGGAATCGTTGGGGTCTCCTTCAGCTCTGAGATGCTGTGACCATAGTGACCGTGGTCTAAGAGAGGGCCAGCTGTGGGGTGTCAGTGCTGGTGTTAACAGCGACAACTATACTAGCTAAGTGTTGAGTGTTTACTCTGGTCCAGGGCTGGTGCATTACTTCATTAAGTACTCATAACTACCCCACGAAGCAGGTACTACCGTCATGCCCATTTCACAGATCAGGAAGATTAAGTTTCCTGCCCAAGGTCACACCACAAGTGGGTGGAGGAGCTCGGCTGTGAGTTCAGGCAGGCTGGCTCTAGATCTTCTCCTCGTAATCAGAGGAGGAGAAGGCACCAAATGTGACCTGATCCAAAGCCATCCAGTCCAAGGCAGGTTCTGAATAAAACCCACCAGCAGCAAATCTCCCAAATCACAAAAATTCCACAGCACAGAAATGACCAAGAGAGTGAAATAGACTCTCAGACTATGAAATGACTATAACAACTGAAAGTGTTGCAAAACTCTCAAGGTATAAACTATAGGCATTTCTTTGGTCTTTGGTGTTGTATTTGACTTTTAACATTTAAACTTTTCAACACAGCACGAGTGCACCCCAGTAATTCCTACCGCTGTTCCTTCACTCAAAAACAAACTGTGCTCCTTAAAAATGGTTTTATTGGGTCCTGGAATGTTCAAACAAAATGACGTTAAGTATATTGACACAGTTAAAACATTAACCCTAGTGAAACTCCTGATGTGCTAATTCAACAGAGCCCGCCCAAGCCTTTCTGGGAAAAGCTGGGTCACCTGCTGTACCTTGGCCAAATCCTCACCCACCACGTGGCCTGGAGGCCAGCTTTAGCACCAGGAGTGCAACTTTAGTGCAGGGACTTTCTCAACCAAATATGCTCTATTTCCTCCCTCAGGGTCATCTCAGTCTTAGGAGAGTCAAGGGCAAAAAAAGGAGACGTGATGTCTATACTCTGAGCGCTAAACTCACAGGGGACTTTCCAGGTTATGTGCCCTATTAAACTAACCCTCTCATTAAAGTTGACTCTGGGCAAAACTTTGGGAAGAACAGAGGTGGTCTCCTTACTGCCAAGCTCCCCTCCCCGCAGCACGGCTAATTAACCCTTGTGCTCGCTTCCAGCCTAAGGTCCTTAAGCTATTCTTGCTTTTTAATGATCCTCTCTCTCAAAGTTCCTAGCGGTTTGTGAGAAAGGTTAAAACTCACTGGAAAGAGTTGCAACAGCGTGAACGGAGTCAACCAGTCAGAGACGCCTGGGACTTTCCCCTCTGCCTAAGGAAGCTCAACTTAACCTGGGGCTGGGAAGAGGCAGAGCCAAGGTCACCTTTGTAGACCCAGAAATCACCTGGGAAACCGGGTCACAACCTCTCACCAGGCTCCTGATCAATCGGGGTGACCTCTGGAGAGGCTCCTCAGCTGACATCCACGAGGTGTGGCTGAGATCAGTGTGTCTCAAAGTCTTCACTGCAGGCGCTGAGGTGCTGCCGAGCTGGCGGGAGGAATAAGGGATCTCTTCTCCCACCTATCCATCCACGTCCATGTTCAGGTTCTATGTAGGATTTCACTTGATAAAATTGGGTGACTTTTAAGGTCCCTTCCAGATCTAACATTCTATCGTTCTGAGACTCTATTTCCCACTGAAGTAGACAGCTGTCTCCCCAGCCCATGCTGATCTGAGGACTGCTAAAGGGTGGACACCTCTTCCCTGGAGTCCTGGGGGTATAAGTCTGTCCCTGCCAACTGACTAGGAAGATGCCTCATTTTCTGCACATCCTGGCATCACACGGGACCCTCAAAGTCCCTGGAATTCTGCCAAGCGCCTAGGAAAACCAAGCCAGATGCAGACAGCTGGGGTCTGGGTGGAACGGCCACTTCAGGCAGCATACCCCAGGCCGGGCCCCTCGGGGCACTGGCTGATTTGTGATGGAATCAAAGACATTTTCCGAAATTTCACCTATGGCCCCAGAATGTTCCAAGCCCATGAGAAGATCATGTGAAATGGGTTGAGGGTTGGGTATAACCTGATAAGAGTGGATGTTCTCTAGTCTAAAGCCTTGGAGTCAGAAAGCTCTGAGTTCGTAATTCTGATGCCCCTCATCCCAGCTCTGTGGCCTTCAGCACATGATTTCATCTTTCTGGACCTCAGCTTTTTCATAGGGCAAATGGACAATGAGACGGTCTGGCATAGTGTCTGGCACTGTAAATGTTCTTACCACATCAATGCCTGGGCTGCCTTAAAATGTGATGAATAATAAAATAAGCCAAAAAATTAAGGGGCTCAAAGTTACCCAGCTGTGTGGATGGATACCCATTGCTTAAAGTATCAAATCAATTCTCTTTCTACGTGGGCTTCTCTGCCTAAAGTCCCAGGCTCCCCATAACACGTGGCACAGATTCAAATGTTTCTAGCTATTCCCAGGGGCCTGATTCACTCTTTGCACCCAGAAGCTGGAAAGCATGTGTATTGTTCAGAAGATCAAGGCTAACCATCCCCCAAGTCCCCCACCCTCAGTCCTGTGGCTTAGGGCGAGACAACCGCCTAATAAATCAAGGCCCACTATGAGTTCCTTCAAGCTGATTCACACACATAGCTCCTTGGCTCCTACCTGGGCAGAGAAAAGACAAGACCGAGAATTCCCTGGACCTTGCCCTCCCAGGACGTGATAAAAACCTGACATGTGAGAACTTGTAGTGATCTGTGGTTCTCCGGTGTGCCATGAGAGATGAAGGGACCACTTATAATGTTACTCACTACAGAGCAGAACTGGCAGAAAGAAGGGTGCTTCCTGCAGTTCCCCAGGGATGTGACGTGACCAGTGACCCTATCGCCCCCCAATCCTATTCAAAGCCCCCAAACAATATCATAGATTTCTAGGACTTGGTGCTGTGTGGTCTTTATGTGTTGAACATACAATTAAATGAGTAAAACTTTATTAAGGAAGGTACTGGGGGAGGGGAGAATACATTGATGAATAAGATAATAAGAGAACAGTTAAGCAGATGGAACAGATGTGGAGGGAGAAGAAAACGTCCATCAATTTCACCTACCATGTGGCAGGAACCACTCGGGTCCTTTACAGCAGCGATCCTCAACCTTTTTGGCACCAGGGACCGGTTTCGTGGAAGACAATTTTTCCACGGAACAGGGCGGGGGGGATGGTTTCGGGATGATTCACAGGCATCACATTTATGGTGCACTTTATGTCTATTATTATTATTACATTCTAATATATAATAAAATAATTATACAGCTCACCATGATGCAGAATCAGTGGGAGCCCTGAGCTTGTTTTCACTTGCCACTCACTGATAGGGTTTTGATATGAGTCTGCTAGCAATTGATTATGGTGTCTGTGCAGTCAAACCTCTCTGCTGATGATCATCTGTATTTGCAGCCGCTCCCCAGTGCTAGCATCACCCCTCAGCTCCACCTCAGACCATCAGGCATTAGATTCTCACAAGGAGAACGTAAACTAGATCCCTCGCATGCACGGTTCACAGTAGGGTTCGAGCTCCTATGAGAATCTAAAGCCGCCACTGATCTGACAGGAGGCGGAGCTCAGGCGGTAATGCGAGCCATGGGGAGCGGCTGTAAATACAGATGAAGCTTCGCTCACTTGCCTGCCACTCACCTCTTGCTGTGAGGCTGGTTCCTAACAGGCCACGGGACTGGTATCGGTCCGTGGCCTGGGGGTTGGGGACCCCTGCTTTACAGGAAAGGTGGGAAGGTGAAGCAGTAAGAGTGTGGATCTGGGACCCAGCCTGCCCACATTCACATCCCAGTACACAGTCACTTGGACGAGTGATGTGACCTCTCGGTGCTTCGGAGGTAATAAGAGAACCTCTCCCACAGGACCTCATGAGGATGAAACAAATTCATATATGCTGGCGCTCTCACTACAGAGCCTGGCGGGTAAGCTTTCTTGTTTCATCTCTCCATCTCATTTTGATCTTCATGAGGTGGGCGGGGTCCAAATTTTACAGTTGGAGAAACTGGAACACAAATAATGTATCTAGGGTCACAGGGGCAGTAAGTGGAGGTTTGCGAATTCAAACTCGGGCTCCAATGATTCCAAGTCACTTAGACAAACAACAGTGATTGATGAGGGTTTTGTGAGAGAAGCGAGACAGCCTGTCAAAGGGGTGGACACAACGGGCCGTGGAGCCTCCAGAGTCAAGTCCAGAAAGGCAAGCAGGTCGTTTATATGTGGGTGTGGGTGTAGAAGGACACCTAACCGTGGAAGCAGATTATTTTCCTTTTTAATCAGGACAGCACCTCTGTAAACCTAGTAAGCTGGTACCTTTAAAGAGTATCTGGGAAATAGGTACCTATATACCTCTCTTGCTCAGGTGCTGGAGGACTACATTCTTGATTTGTTATTGGGTTGGCCAAAAAGTTCGTTCAGGTTTTTCCGTAATGGAACTTTTCAGCCAAGCCAATATTTATACTGTACTCTACCCAAAACATAGTGGGCATCTAGTAAATGGTTATGATTACCCATATTTGTTACCTTATGCTGGCCTGAGCTTAAATTTACATGTACTGCCCAGCATTCCTTAAAGTTTGTCCTCATGGGGTTAGATGCTCCTTAAAAAAATAATGTAAAGCAGGGGTCCCCAACCCCCGGGCCGAGGACCGGTACCTGTCCGCGGCCTGTTAGGACCCGGGCCGCACAGCAGGAGGTGACTGGCAGGTGAGCGAGCAAAGCTTCATCCGTATTTACAGCCGCTCCCCATCCCTGCCCATCACTCACATTACTGCGTGAACCATTCCCCCCACCGTCGCCCCTGCGGCTCCATGGAAAAACTGCCTTCCACGAAAGTGGTCCCTGGTGCCAAAAAGGTTGGGGACCGCTGATTTAAAGGACACGAAAGTTAAAGGAAATCCTGTGTATTCTATCCCTTTCCAGGAAATTTTCCAGTGTACATAAGCACCATAAAGTCTCTGAGAAATTCAACACTAAAGAAACCTGCTCTTTTTAATGCAGGGTTTCCAAAACCTACTTGGCGACAGAACCCTTTCCTAGATAACAGAAGCTCTGGGGAATAGTGAAATTGCTCAACTGAATTTTGACTTCCCTGCAAGCAGGGGATAATTATTCCCACTTTCCAGGTAAGAAAACAGAAACTCATCCAGTGGCTGGCAGAGCCACTGACAGAAGCCCAGGTCTCTGCCTCCAAAATAAGAACACTCACATTTCCAAAACACCACACTGGAAAAGTCACCATCCCAGACATTATGTCTTTTGCTTTTCATTGTTTAAGTCTATAGGTAAAACTAAATGTTAGAAATAAGTGACTTGGCCAAAACCACAGAGCTGGTTAGGAGTGGAAAAGGGACTACGCCTACGTTTGCTAACTTTTTAAAAATCTATAAATATAGAAACAGGCTGCCATCAATTGCCATGAATGGTTTGAGTGCACCCCTGCCTGAGCTAAGACATGGACCAGCAGCTGACATGCTGGCATTCAGGGTTAGTTCCAGGAATGGAACTGGGAGATCCTGTCCTTTCAGAGTTCAACAGCACAGATGATCTCAGTCCATTCTTCTTGGCAATCAGCTGCTCACACCGGACTGATGAAAAAAAATCTGGTCATTGGGTAATAAAATCATCCTCATTAACACGATTGTTCTGCCTTCTTCCATAGGAAAAAACAGTGGAAGCCAACGTGCTTTAGCACTGGAACTCACCCACAGCCACGCTCTCTCCATCAACACCTCCCTCCAGCATTTCCCTGGCACAGCTGAGCATGGGACAGAAGCCTCCGCCAGGCCTGCCAAGTTCCTCCTAGCAGAGGCCCCCCAGAGTTCTGCCCAGAAGTAGCATCTGAAACAGAGGTGAGTCCTTCTGGCCACACTGAACAGCCTGTGCCCGGGAAGGGGAGCTCTGGTGAAGGAGGGAAGCTGAGCCTGGTCCTCAGACAGCAGCCCCCAGCCTCCAGCCCCTCTGCCAGATGATGTCTCACAAGATACGAAGGTTGATCAGGCAACCCCTGTCAAGAGCAAGCAGGATGAGCATCTGTGGACCGCTAAGGGATGAAGATAGGCATCTTGCCCTAGAAATTAGCACCAAGCCAAGACCGTTTAATTTCTGCTGCACAGACCTGCCACAGGGCAGGAAGCAGGATATGAAGGGGAGGAGAAGGGAGAAGAGGGAGAGCCTGTAGAATATGTTTCCCTGAAGGTGTTTTCTAGCTGAGTTTCCTCCATGGGGTTTACCACACTCCTCTGAATTCTTACATTCACATTACATTTTTTACTTTTTAAAAAAAAATTTTTGGCCATGCCACTTGGCACGTGGGATCTTAGTTCCCTGACCAGGGAACGAACCCATGCCCCTGCATTGGAGGCGTGGAGTCTTAACCACTAGACCGCCAGGGAAGTCCCTCACATAACATTTTTTTAAAGCAAAGTAGGACATACAAAAGGACAGTGACTATTTTTTTCCCAGTTCATGTTAACTCAATAAAAAATGTACTCACCACTTCCACAGTGTCAGGCTCTGAGTTAAGGGACCGTGAGACAGTGACAATAAGATAAAGAAGGTAGGACAGGACTGACGTGGTTCTGAAACTGTATTCTGCAAGTGTTACAAAGGCGCCTGAGGGGCCGCAATGGGGTGTGGGCTGGTAAGATGCTGAGAAGCAGGGTCCTCTCGGGCTCACCAGCCCTCTGCCTTATTCATCCTCTCCCCACCCAATTAGGTAGCTCTACTTTGATCTGTTCTCTATGTTTCTTTGCAGGGAGAGCTGTTGGGAGACTTCATTTCCTGGTGTTTACAAGCCCTTGGGAATATGTGAAGGTCCTTCCTGCAGGACCAGTCCGGGACCCGACTCTTATTAAGCATGCAAAGACAGATACCAATGTTGATTGCCCTAAGGGGTTTCTGGCAGAGGAAACATACTTATGGTTCATGGTTTGCTGGGAGCTAGGAGCAAGTTCAAGCACTGGCTGGTCAGGCCTGGCACGGCCTTAAGCACCTACTTGCTCCCCTAGACAGTCTGCTGTGGCAGCTGTTGGGATAAGCCCCAGGGCACCTTGAGGTTTGGGTGCTTCTGGTGTCAACCATTTGATGAAGGGTGCCTCGGGCCTAGTAAGGTTTTCAACCTTGCAAGCTCCAGACACCTAACTGCTGTACAGACAAGCACAAGAAGTAAGTACATGGACAGTCCATCCTGCTGCTGTGTTTCCTTAGGCACGTGATGGTCACAGGTGGAAGACAGCACATAGCAGGCGTTAGGTGCCCAACAAAGTGTGCGAAGTTCAAGTCCTGGCCCCGCTAGTGCCTCACTTGTGACCTGGGGCAGGTGACTTCTCTCTTTAAGCCTGTATTTTCTCAACCGTAAATCAGGGGGCAGTGATAGTTCCCATCTCATGGGATCTAGGTGTTAGATTATCCATGGAAAGTGATAACATAGTAGCTAAGTACCCGATACATCTTGGACATTTTTAGTATTATCATCATTATTGTTGACACATCTGAGAGCAACAGCTCAACAAAGCCCAAGGAAATGTCCCTTTACAGCCATAGCCCATTTGATGGACAGGATCTGGAAGCAAGGCTTGTCAAAAAGAAAATGAAAGCAGATTGAAGCAACTGCTGTGTTGATGGCAATTCTCTGTCTTCTCAAGAACAGCATGAAGATTTTTTTTTTTTCTGATCATAAGATGCATAAACGCAAGAAACTGCCCTCCTTAGAGAAGTTCACCAGATGGAAGTTCTTTCCCAAGGAATTTCAGAATCTATCAATGTAGCACAAACGGGGTCAGGTGTTAACCCTGTATCAACTGTCATCACATTCTTGATGGCCCTGAAGGCCCAGTCAGCCCGAGTTTCACTGATGTTTTATTAGCTACAGGAATTGCATTTCAGAACATGTTTTGAAGGAAAATGTCATGAGCTTATCTTTCCAGGGACCAAGGCAGCAGTGGAAGAATCAGCTCATGACTCGTGTTACATCCTTCATCTAAGTGCATTTCCCTCTGCTATTGACGTGCTCCTGGAGGAGTTTTGGGAAAGAGTGTGAGCATTCATCCCTACTACATCACGAAAACTCAGCACACCTGTAATTTCACAGCTGCCTGCAGTTGCTACAGTGACGGAAATGTTTGTGTTGGCCTCTCCATGCAGTTTGGAAATAGCAGCAAAAAGTGGAGGAGTTACTTCTGGGTACCAAAAATAGTTACAAGCCTGTGAAAATGAATCCCTGTGACTTAAGGAAATCTGTGGCTTAAAAGTGTGTTTGCTAAGAAAACTGAAGTTAGATGCCTCCTTTAAACAGAATGAAAGGGGGTAAATGCATGAATAAATGAATTATTGTTTACTTGCGATATTTATCATTGGTGGAAACTATAATTTCTCAAAAACTTTAAACTATGGGAATTTTCTACCAAAGAGACTTTGTAAATTTAGAAGTATAATTAATAATAAAGATTAAAGGTGATGCATCTTAGCAGGCAGATCATTTTACACCCACCTGACCCTGTGTTCTCTCCCATCAGATCCCTCCTCCCCATTCCTTTGGAAAAACAGTAAAGTTATGAGGATGGACTTTGGTGGGGAGTTAAGAGTTCCTGGGTCTGAACCCAGCTGTTACTTAACTATCTGTGTGATCTTGGTTAAATCTTTACACCTCAGTTTCCTCATCTATAAAATGGGGATGATAATAATACTGCCAAAGTCACAGTGTTGCTGTGAGGATTAAGTGAGTTAATATTTTTAAAATATATAGATCTGGGGCTTCCCTGGTGGCGCAGTGGTTGAGAGTCCGCCTGCCGATGCAGGGGACGCGGGTTCGTGCCTCGGTCCGGGAAGATCCCACGTGCCGCGGAGCGGCTGAGCCCGTGAGTCATGGCCGCTGAGCATGCGCGTCCGGAGCCTGTGCTCCACAACGGGAGAGGCCACAACAGTGAGAGGCCCGCGTACCGCAAAAAACAACAACAACAGCAACAAAAAAACAACATCCTTCACTTCTGTTTCCCTCACCCATCCATTCAATCTTCAGACCCCACTGCTGCCACCTCGATACAGATCTTGAACGCTTCCTCACCTCTTGACTGCCACTGTCCTTGCCTGACCACTGTGAATAACTCCCTACATGGCCTCCCCTTTTTCATCCTTGACAATTTCTAATTAATCCTCCATACAATGGCCTGAGTAATCATTTAAAAAATAATAATTAAGGGCTATGACTCTTGACATCCTTTGATAGCTTACCACTGATGCTTCAAATAAAATTCAACCCCCTGACCATGGCCTGAAAAAGCCTCATAGGAGGCGTTCTCAAAGAGTGGTCCCCAGACCAGTAGTATCGGCACCTGGAACTTGTTCGGAAATGCACATTCCCAGGTGCCGCCCCAGACCTACTGGATCAGAAACTCTGGGGGTGAGGCCCAGCAATCAGGGTTTTAACAAGCTCTCTGGGGGACTGGGATGCATGCTGGAGTTTGAGAATCACTGCTCTAAGTGATCCGGCTCCTGCCTACGTCTTCCACCTCATCTCGTTCACTTTCCTCCTTCCTGATTACACTCTGTCAAATGGGCATCTTGTTAATTTCTTGACCGTGCCAAGGTCTTTTCTCCTTCAGGTCCTTACATAGCCTGCTCTTGCTGCCTGGAACACATTTCCCATCCCTCTTTTCGTATCTCCTTCTCAGGTACTTCCTCTGCCCACTCTTTCTAATGCAGATTTCTGTTTCCACCTTTAATTCTCTGTGGCTTGGATCTAATGGTTTTCTTCCCAGTACTCCCTATCACTAGTTTCCTATTTTTATTTTCTGGTTTACTTGTTTTTGTTTTTTGGTTGTTTTTTGTTTTTGGCTGCACCCCACGGCCTGTGGGATCTTAGTTCCCCGACCAGGGATCGAACCTGTGTCCCCTGCAGTGGAAGCGTGGAGTCCTAACCACTGGATTGCCGGGAAAGTGCCCTGGTTTACTTGTTTTTATTTGGCTCCTCCACTAGCTGTAACCTCCACGAGGACAGGGCATGTCTGTTTTGTTTGTTAATGTATACACAATGGACACTACAGCGCTTGGTACATAGTAGATGATCGATACATTAAGGGCTTGAATTCACGCATTACCACCCTTAAGGTCCTTCCAGTAGAGTACAGGAAAAGAAAATATGTGGCATCTGTCCTCACTCCACCATCTAAATGAGGCAGACATGACTATTTGGTCTCCAGAGTCTTTCCCTCTTACACCTGGATATGGCCTCAGAATTTTTTAAGACACCTTACTCTAAGCATCCACTAAGGAAAAAAAAAAAAAAAGTCAAAGTTGTTACTTTCAATAGAAGTGGAAGAGACAAGTATATCAAATCTCTAAACAATATTTCGAATAATTTAATTACTAGTGTTATTTATGTACCAGATACTGCACTAACATTTCACAAGCACTATCTTAAGTCACATGAACACTATATAGAATAATTATTATTCCCACTTACTGATGAGAAAACTGAGTTGTAAGATCATGTCATGGGCCCAAGTTCCCACAGTAAGTGGTAAAGAGAGGCTTTAAACACAGGACGGTCTGATTGTGACACCTGAACTCATTGCTGAATCCTTTCCCTACAGTGAGCATAACAGATGGTACAGGGCATGATATACCATACAGGACTGAGGGCAATCACTGCACCCAGGTTAAGGTAAAGGTGTCAAAGGGAGTCCAGGGGGACTTCTGAGGCATGAGTGAGTCAAAGGTGTAGAAAACAAAGAAGCAGGGAAGCAAAGACTCACCCTGTACTCACTTACTCCTTTCCTAGAAGAAGTCTGAGCTGGGAAGAGAAGGGCTCTGGTGAAATGTGCTCAGATCCCAGGAAGACGTTTGGCTGAGCATGTTCTATTCAGAGCTGCTGCTGCTGTCCTCTCTCATCTCGGCCAATTCTTCAACAATAATCTGTTTTGACTATTGACAGGATATGTGCTCTCTGGAAAGTTTATTTGTACACATGCATACTGGAGTGCGGTGGGCAGTGTTTATAAATTCTCCTAGGGGAGGACGCAGGGCTTTTTTAGCTACACTGGAGCCCCAGCTAATCTGATTCATCTCTCCTGGGTCAGTAATCCCTTCATGTAATGAGCTAGGTTATTGTTAAGTATGCTGTTCATATGAAAAATGGGATGGCAAGAAAACGTTTGGAAGCCATAAATGATTAAAGTATTTTAAGAAAAGTAAGTTTATACTAAATAACCTCTCTGAGTGTGATCCAAAAAAAAAAAAGAGAGAGAGAGACAGAGAGTTTCTCAGCTGATTTGCACTGAAGGAAAACCTGCATAGAAGTAGAATTTATAGCACAGCCTTTTAGTTCCATGGTAACTGACTGATGTCACATACAGGATGGAGACTTCCCCGATGGGCCCAGGATTCAGCTTGGATGTATCGTAGGCTTAGTTAAGCATAAAAGTGATTTCAAATTTAGGAAATGAGTCTTTTTTTTTTAAGATTAATTTTACTTAAATTGATTTTGGAAGGAAGTGCTTGAAGCAAATCAGATGGTTCTTTTCCAACACTGTAATCAGAAATGGATGTAGAAATCTCATATAATTCACAAAATTGAGCTTGACATGATGCCATGTCTCTATGGAAAGAACAAAGAATTCTCAGTGCAGAGAAGAGATAACTTCATATGATCCAGTGCCTTTATATGAGAGTTCCTGAAAGTAGTATTCCCAGATGAGCAGAATCAGCATCCCCTCAAAGGCTGCTAAAAACTCAAATTTGGGTCCTATCCAGCACTACTGAGTCAATCTTTCGGGGCAGGGCTCTGGAATCTGCAATTTTAATGTTTCCCAAAGAATTCTTAATAGAAACCATTTCTGGTGGAATCTGAACAAAGAAACAGGAAATATTCCTTTATCATATCTGGGAGCACGTAATGGGAGCATCATTACAGCTTGATGAGAAATAGAGGCCATAATCACATACGGCCTAATGGCCCACAGCCTATGAGGAGTATAACAGGGTGCAAACAGGGGCATTTAAAATATTTGCATGTTTTACTTTAAGGGAAGCAAAACGATGTAGCTAAACTTCTGGGTGTCAAAATCCAGCAAAATTTTAAAAACTGGGCAAGGGGAAATCAGCATAAATTGTCTCCTTTATTTTATCAACAAGAGCAATTTGAAAAGCCCCACCAACGCTATAATTTCATAAAAGAAAAGGCGTTTTTAACACCAAAAAAGAAATAAGGAGGAAAGACGTAATCTCAGAATAAAGGACAGTCCTTGACCTAGAATAAATTTAGGAGTAAGTATGAGGCATTTGATACGATGTCCTTATTTTCTTCATTCTCATTTTGTCACAGAGAACACTGACTCTGGCACTGACATTTGGGAAGCTCTCAGGTAGTGGAGAGACCAGGGTTTCGTAAAGACAAATATCAGTTCTAAGCTCTGCCCCTTGCTAA
This sequence comes from Hyperoodon ampullatus, assembly GCF_949752795.1. Taxonomy (NCBI): domain Eukaryota; kingdom Metazoa; phylum Chordata; class Mammalia; order Artiodactyla; family Ziphiidae; genus Hyperoodon; species Hyperoodon ampullatus. The sequence continues at coordinate 46,035 of NW_027640563.1, forward strand.
CTGTGTGATTTGGGCATCACGTGCATGACCAATTTGTCTTTTGTCTTTGTTTGTTAATCTATAAAACAAGGATAAACATCATTGTGACCATTACTGACCTAACATGGACTAATCAGCTGTCCCATGGAAGGGATGGAAGGGACTCAAAGCTGCCCTCCTTCCTTGGTTTTCTCTTCCTACAGCTTTGCAATCTACCAAGAATCTTGTTGGATGTGAGATAAAAAGACTTGAGATAAAGACTTGCTTGAGATAAAAAGGAGGAAAAAGGGCTGCTTCATTAATTGTTCCCAGCTTTTATGTCCCTTTTTTCTTTTTTAGCTTCTCTTGCTTTCGATTATGATGGAATTTCACATTAGACAGATGCTCTGTTATTTGACTGTTACCAACAATCTGAAACTGCAGTTCTCTGCTTGGTTTGTCACAAAATGCAAGGGGTGCAAGTAAATCCCTGCCAAACATCTTTGAAATGTCTTTTTGCTTTTTTTTTTGTTATGCCTATTTATGAGTAAATTATTGCTCCAAAGCAAATACAGTCTATGTGTCTATCTGTAAAGGGTGCAGAGGTGTGTGTGTGTGTGTCTGAGAGAGAGTGAGAGAGAGAGAAAGAGAGAGAGAAGGGAGGGTGAGAAGGAGGGCTGATGTGCTGCATGACTCCAGGACCCCAGTCACACTGTATCCTATATAAATGATGTCCCATTGTCAATCATGTCCCAAGAGGTTGTACAAAATGATGGACCCAGGCAGGGGGACACACACAGATAAATATTATTCCACCAACAGCTCAAACACAGCTTTCCAAAGAATTTAGTAAAATAGTTTCATAGCTAACACTTTTTGAGTGCTTTCGTATCAAGCAATGTGCTAAACACTTGACCTGCACTATCACATTTTATCCCTCACGGTAACCCTATGATTATGATCCCCACTTTCTCTGTGAGGAGACCAAGTCTTAAGTGGTCTCCTGCCTACGATCACCCAGTTAGCTGGTCAACGGCAGAGGAAGAAATGGAGTCCATGTCTGGACATCCAGAGCTTAAACTCCATACCAGTTTGCTAAACCACCCCTCCAAGCAGGAGGAAACAGAGAACGGAGATCTTGTTTAAAACTTGTAAATCTGAAAGGAAGGTTGTTTTCTCTTCTTTTCTTCCTGCTAAAAAGCAGTTGACCAGGGCTTCCCTGGTGGCGCAGTGGTTAAGAATCTGCCTGCCAATGCAGGAGACACGGGTTCGAGCCCTGGGCTGGAAAGATCCCACATGCCGCAGAGCAACTAAGCCCGTGCGCCACAACTACTGAGACTGCGCTCTAGAGCCCACGAGCCACAACTACTGAGCCCGCATGCCACAACTAATGAAGCCCACGTGCCTAGAGCCCGTGCTCCACAACAAGAGAAGCCACCGCAATGAGAAGCCCTCGCACCACAATGAAGAGTAGCCCCTGCTCGCTACATCTAGAGAAAGCCCGTGCACAGCAACGAAGACCCAACGCAGCCAAAAATAAATAAATAAATATATAAATAAATAAAAAGCAGTTGGCCAGCTCTGGCTTATGGTTTACCTCCATGAACACAGAAAACAAAAGCTTTTTGGTTGTTTTTTTTTTAGGTAATTAGTGAGCATTTAACACGTCAGCTCTAATTATAGCAGAGTGTACCAATTTATATTTCCGACAACAGTGCACCCATTTTTCTGTGCTCTTGTCTACATCTGGTATTATCATTCTAACAAAAGCTTTTTGGAAGAGCTCGTTCCTCAATCCCCAGAGCAATGATGTCTCTGTTTGCCGCGCAGGGGTCTTTCGTACTTGAAGCTCTCTCAGAATAAGTTAGTCATTGTATTTCCTAAAGGGATGACCTCTCTTTCTTCAAGAAGTAATCACTCCTGCCCTGCTGAACTGGACAGAGGGCAGTAGCCAAATATCCTGTCGTCAAGCGTCCTCCCGGGCAACACTGGTGCGTGGTCCTTGTGGAAGTGGCTCTAATCTGTCACAGTAGGCAGCTTTGCTAAGCCTCACTTTATGAGCTACCACCAAGAGCTAATAAAACATGTCAGGAAGTCTCTGTAAGCTGTAAAAACATTTCCAGAGGTCACTGCCGACACTCTGGACTTCAATGACTTTTGAAAGGAAAAGAAAACAGAGGCAGAGGCATAGAGTTCCAAAAGACAGAACTATCAAAAGAAGTGGCCCCAAATGGACTGTAAAGGCCGACAACTCCACGCTACACTGGCCATTGAATAAACTCTGCCCAGAAGGTGTCTCGATGAAAAGGTTCCAAAGCCAGCAAAGGGTGGTGGGGATAACGACAAGGAAGGAAAGCACGACATCCCAGGCTTGATCTCTCAAGAGGGGACTTTCCTTTTCTTGGTTATTTAGATTCAGTGCGTGGGGCATCGAACAGTCACATTTACTTACATTTCCGGCACCTACAATAGACTCCTTTATAAGTAATGGTGTAAGGGGCAGAAAAGTGATGAATTTTAGGTTAACCCTAGCGTATCAGGCATTTTTCTTAATAAATGCTTTTTTCTATTATAAAAGTAAACATACTTTTAAATGAAAACACTAAAAAAAATTAAAAAGGAGAAATAATCATGTCATGTTAGAAGTTTCACATTTTATGTTTTGGGAGCCATGCTTTGACATTTGGGATGACCAAGAGTCAGTGGTTCTCCTAGTCTAGAAATATTAACCATCATCAAGCATTCCATTTACTGCTGATGAACAAGGTCAGGCCCAGAAGAGACAATAATATTTTTATCCTGGCTTAGGAAATTTTAGACTTGAAATCTGAACTTGGTTTTGGGGAAAAAGGTCATCCATGCAGTCAGTAAGTCAGGATGTCATCTTGTAGAAGCTCAGCACAAAAAGACCGTTGATCTGCTAGTCGCCCCAGAGTGAGGGGCAGGCTCTGTCCTGCTTTGGAGTGGTGGCCAGCCTGCTCTCATGCACACACTGTACGTGGCTGTCCTTAATATTTTATGACAGGTTTCAATAGGGAGTGAACGGGAGTCAATTTCCTAAACATTACAACAGCTCAGTGAACTAGTCAATAACCGGTGATACCAAAGGGCTGAGCTGATCCTTCCCATTTGTCTCAGTTTTCTTTCTTCTCTTTTATTTGCTAAGACAGGTAACACAGACCAGTAACAGGACTCCAGGCCCTGCAGCCAAATTGAGCAGAGCCGACTCCTGCTCTGCCCTACCTGCTTCCTAACTTTAGGCTGGTTCCCCTGCTTCTCTTAGTGGCACCTACACAGTGGAGGTCATAATAGGACTGGCCTCAAAGTGCACTTGGACAATTCAAGGAGATACGCTTTTCAAGCTCTCAGCAAGAGCTTGGCACCCAGTGAGCATTCAGTAAATGAGGGATTCACCACACTGCATGGCTGAAATGGGAGCTCTTTGAGGACAGGGGTCATGTCTCTTATTTCAGCTCCTGAGCACCAGGTGCCTGGGCACCCAAGGCAGTCATGGGAAATGGGGGACTTAGGCTCAAGCAGGAGTTAATTTGGTTTGATTTAGTTCACTTTCACTTCCTGGTATAGTCTCCCTATTTTTTTTTTTCTTTTCCAAAATAGTAAATCACGTTTTCCCCTTGATTCAAGCAGCTGTATTGTTGACAGCTAGTTGAGGCTGTCCAATTCTTTTATTTTTTTACTTGTTCTAGAAGTATTTATCTTTCTTATATTATTTTTGAGAAGCAGCATTCCTTTCTCTCTTCCTCTTTTCATAGCTTTCCTCCCGGGGAGAACTGCTCTCCCCTCAGTTACTGGGGTTCTGGTGAGTCTGTCAATCTGTGATCCCCCAACCCCATGCCTACCCACCCCAACTGACATATACGCAGAATCATCATTTGGCACTAAGGTTACCTGTTTCCTAATAGACCCTTTTTCCTGCTCTGGTTCATCAGAGCCAGTTTCTGTGGCTTGTAACTAAAGGGCCCTAACTGATAGCTATCTTGTTGTTCCTTCCTTTCTACTCAGGTTTCCTTTCTACTTCATGGATGGTTTCCCATGTCTGCTTGACCATCTACCAACAAACTTAATCTCCTTCCGTGAACATGGCAGCATTTAATCCATTCTGTGATAAGGATGACATCACCCCTCTTCTAGTAAGTTCAGCCTTCCTCTTAACTAGCACAGTGGCTCCATGAAATTCAGTTACCCTCAAGCAAACCTGATTTTTTGCTGCACAAGATGTTAATGTTGGCATCCTAAGCACCCTAAGACTTAACTATTATCATCTTAAAATGGTAATGCACAAGGAGAAGGAGCTGCCATCTGCTCTATTCATTTTATAGTGGCAGAAAAAGGAGGAGAGCCTTTTGTCCAAGGCCAAACTGCCAGAGAGAGGACAGATTAGAATGCAGTCTCCCGATACTTGGTAAGGTGCTGTCGTCATCTTACTGGGCAACTTATAAGGAAATACTATTTTGGACCCAATTCAAATAAATTTTCTTTGTGAAGTAGAAAAGGCCTTTGTCACAGGACAATAACATCTACAAACCAGTCTCATAATAAAGACATCTAAGAATGGTTCAAAAGAAACGGCAGTTAGGGAAGAAGGGAATGCAGGAGGAAGGGAGAGGGGTGTTAAGGAAAAATGCCTGATATTATTTCTTCTACAGGGAGATGCAGGATCCTCCAAAACGGAATCACTCCAAGTTGTCTGCCAGCCAACACACAGTGAACTTTTATGTGCAGTGAGCTGTTCTAAATTTGAGGGTTCTCTGCACACACAAAAGTAAGCATTGGATAATTGACCCAAAGCAATGAACCAATAAAAGAGTTCTTTATTTTAAATTCATATCTGAAAAATATTTAATTTTCTTTTATCCCCAAGGAACAAAAACTCATAGTCTCTTAAAACTCCCTGAATGATCAAGTGAAGGAAATGGGAAGGGATATACACAGGCTTTAGAAATGCTGTGCATAACGCATGCATAGTTCTCCAAATTTTTTGTTGGATAACACTATAGAAATGTCATTATCCCCAAGTGTGATCACTGAAGGCACATGGAAATGATATGTGTCTTTAAATTTCTATGATCTAAAAATCTGTTCTGTTGCAAATATTTCCTAGACAGAAGTGTTGGTCATCATAGCATCTAGTGTATTAATGAGCCTAAAAATGAATGAAATTAGATCTGTACACTTGACTTCAACCACAAAATTAAATGTCTGTACAAGACAGTTGTAATTGACAAAAGGTAGGGCAGATACAGCTTTCTGAATTTTTTTGTTATAGGATCTAACTCAGAGAACTTTTAAATTCAGGGCTTTGAGAGACTGTGGTTAACTGTTAAACACATAAACCAGGCTGGCTGTCAAAGACACGGCTTACATGTCACCAGGCTCCCACCACACTTCCAAAGCAGACATCACCAACTGACCGCAGTGCTCATTTCCACTTAAGCCAGAGTCCCAGAATTTTCTCAACACAGTAGAACAAACAGCCATAGCCAACAGGGAAACACAAAGAATCCCACTTACCATTTCTCTATTAAACTACCCTGGTACTCATGCTTGCTTATTCAGTAGCTGGAATTTCCATAGTTCTGTTATTTAGTAAGTTCATTAATTATGAACTTACTAAATTTATAATGAAGAACCACATGCATCAGTTACAAATGGCTCTAAAAATGTGCAGAATGCCTGGGACATTCATTTCCTCTGATTCTCAAGAATATACAGCTGGGCTCTGAGGCTCCCCAAACACTTCAATTATCTACCCTAGCACTTTGCATAACATCTCACCCAACCCCACCTCTACAACTGAAGTAAAAATAACGTCAAGTAAGACAGAGTAATCTTTTCTTACATTTTCCAGCTCAGAAATGGATTTCTTTTCCTCTGTTCAAGACATAGTCCCTGACCTCTCCAATTTCATATCCTCCCCCGAAATAAAACCCGCATGGCTGGTCTAGGATGAGACACTATGATTATGAGTCTTATAGGATTACTCAGCCTCCTCCACCCCAAAAGGTAAAGATTGATATCTTAACAATCTCATTTAATTCAAGGCTTTTCTTGCATTGAACCACAGCACGTTTAGAGCTAATATATGCATTAGAAAGCAATAACCAAATAAATGAAAATCAATAGGGTCTCCACTGATTATTATGTAAAGCAATACATTACAAGGGAATAAACCAATAATGCTTCAATATTTTGAATTTTCACTAATTCTGAGTGATTACCTCCTCTCCTTGCTCTGATGAGTATAAGTGTGTAAAATTTGACTGCATCCCTTTTGTTAAAATACACTATTTAAAAAGTTTATAGAACCCTCAGAAGAAAATAATAATAATAATAGAAGCCTCCTGCTGAGAATTGCTTTTATGACCAGATATTTTGTAATTTATAATTTACAGTAATTCTTTATGTGCAGGTAAGGGCCTCCAAAATACTTGATATTTCATGAAATTAACTTGTTCTTTTAGAGCAGTTTAAATGTTTTCCCAGCAAGTGTACTTTATACCAGAGTTTCTCAAACTCAGCACCATTCACATTTGGGGCAGGATAACTGTAGCGAGAGGCTGTCCTGTGCATTGTGTGGACCATTTGGCAGAATCTACTCACTAAATGCCAGAGAAGCCTCCCAGATGTGACAACCGAAAATGTCTCTAGACATTGCTAACTGTCCCCTGGGGTGCAGAATCACTCCCAGTTGAGAACTCCTGCTTTAGGGTATCCATCTATTGCTTACTAACCTCTCCCGTTTTTTGATAGATGATCCAAAGATAAATTTTATGGCATACCTCCTCCCTATTCAAAAGATTACCCTCCTGGATTAGCTGAGTACAAAGCAAAGCAATTTGACATTCAATCACACAGCATCCCTGGGAGGAGTTCATGTGTTATCTTCAATTCATTGTTGAGAAACAGAGTCCAAAGTCATACAGTGAGACAGGGACATGAGGTGTCTCCTGAAATGTATTCCCTTCCCATCCTCCCTCCCAGTATGGGCAGAGGGATCATCACCTCATCTATTGCCTTCTTTCCTGGGGGAGGCAAAATTTGCACTGGAGGATTTAATAGTTCAGAGCAAGAACTAACAACAGCAATCAAGTCCTAGGCAATTTGGGGCAAGTTATCTCAGCTCTGAGAGCCTCAGTTTTCCTGTTCATAAAAACAAAGATAGTAATTCCGAGTTCTCAAAGCTGTTGCTCAGAATTGAAGAAAATAGTGTACATAAAGCATTTAGCACAGAATCTAGTATATAGGTGTGCATAACAAAAGCTAGGTCTTTCATTCCCTATTCATGAGGAATCTCAAACCAAGGCCACCACATGGTCCCATTTGGAAGCCACGATGGAGACCAGAAGAGCTGGGTGCAAGGGCACATGTGCCCCCCTCCACGGATTTGGATGAATTGGGGAGGCTCAACATGCCTGAGAGGCAGAAGACATCTCTGAAGCAGAAATACTCACTGTGTAACACTGCCAAGTCTTTCTACAAATAAATAATTGCGTGTCACTAAATGCTCCGGGGACTTTTTAAAGTCATGTACAATCTGAATTAAGGAAAAGAGACATCTCACATAAAATTTCTCTTATTTTTACCTCGCCATCCCCATCCTCATCCCTGATGCCAGTAGGTTGAACTGCATGGAAATTGCTGATATTCGACTGTTTTTTATCTGCCAAATGGCACTTTCTTAGGGAACAGTCTAAATGTGTGGAGCAGGGGAACACACTATTTCCAATACCTAAAATGTAAGGTTCTCAAGTGGAGGTCAAAGAACTCATTCTTGGTTGTTTGGAAAATTCCGAAGAAGCCAAGCCCACGTGAGGTGTACTATTATTACGGGTGAACATTCTATTCTTCATCTTTCTTTCATCAACACAAGAGGCTAATTTACAGAGCTTTCAAAAGACCCTCCAATAAAAGAGGCAGGTGCTTGATCCCAAATCCCAGCAGGGCTCTGAATTAATCAGAGGAAGAAGGGAGAACTCACCTGAAACTAATACTAGGCTATGACATAAAAGAGATGGCATATGTATGCCATCCTAGGGCAGGGAAGGGGTCACACGGCACAAAACGGCAGGCAGAAACGCAGTTCAGACCGTTATGGGTTTGGCGTTAGTGAGCATCCCATCCTCCAGCTCACCCCTACCTGGCTGCCCACTAAGGAGCAGAAAGTGCTGGAAAGTAGGATTAGAGCTCCAGGGAGTTGGCTGAAGGAGGCAAGTCACCGGATGGTTGTTTGAGAGTACTGCATATGCCGACGGTACCATGACTGATGTGGTCTGGAGACCCTTCCAGTAATACAAACCTTGAGAACTGTCTTGTACACCTCTCTGAACTCTTCCACCAGTCAGAAGGACAGAGTGACAGAAATTCAAGCCTGTACATTCCATCCTAATCCCTTTTCCAAGCCTCACTCCCTTACCTGACTGCCCTCAGATCTTCACCTTGATCTCGTATCAGGATCTGAAACTGAATATGTCCCTAGGTGAAATCATGCCCTCCTGCCCATTCCTGCTCCTGTATCATCTATCTTGATCAGTGCTATCACTACTGACTCCACCTCTAAAGAGGAAAATTTTCAAATCGAGCTCCAGGTTCTTTTTCATTCTCTGCACACATTTAAATAATTTTGCTCCCAAGCATGGCTTAGGCTCAGCTGCGTCTCTGGCTCCCAGAGCCACCACCCTGCATCACGTACTTATGGCTCACCTGGACAACTGCAGCTGCCTCCTGCCCGCCCTCTTCATCTTCCCTCACACCAGCCTCTGCTCCAAACTGCCTCGAGTCCTCGTCCCCAAAAATGATCCTTAAAAAATTCACATTGGGGGCTTCCCTGGTGGCGCAGTGGTTGAGAGTCTGCCTGCTAATGCAGGGGACACGGGTTCGAGCCCTGGTCTGGGAAGATCCCACATGCCGCGGAGCAACTAGGCCCGTGACCCACAACTACTGAGCCTGCGCGTCTGGAGCCTGTGCTCCGCAACAAGAGAGGCTGCGATAGTGAGAGGCCCGCGCACCGTGATGAAGAGTGGCCCCCGCTTGCCACAACTAGAGAAAGCCCTCGCACAGAAATGAAGACCGAACACAGCCAAAAATTAATTAATTAATTAATTAATTAAAAAGCCAAGCATTTGAAGCCCTTTAAAAAAAAAAAACATTCACATTGGTTGCATGTTGTCCACAACACGTTTCCTTGGCTTTTTTTTCCTTTTTTTTTTTGGCTGCTCCACACGGCATGTGGGATCTTAGTTACAGGGGTCGAACCCATGCCCCCTGCAGTGGAAACGCGGAGTCCTAACCACTGGACCTCCAGGGAATTCCTGTTTCCTTGGCTTTTAATTAAATGAGAATAATACATATAGATGATGACTTTGTCTCTGGTAGAGAATAATGAATAATACTTATGATAATTATCAATTACAGGGCTTCCCTGGTGGCGCAGTGGTTGACAGTCCGCCTGCCGATGCAGGGGACACGGGTTCGTGCCCTGGTCCGGGAGGATCCCACATGCCGCGGAGCGGCTGGGCCCGAGAGCCATGGCCGCTGAGCCTGTGCGTCCGGAGCCTGTGCTCCGCAACGGGAGAGGCCACAACAGTGAGAGGCCCATGTACCACAAAAAAAGAAATAATAATAATAATTATTATTATTATTATTATTATCAATTACATTGTTAACTGTAGACACAGATATTCAAAATCTGGCCCCAACCTAATCTTATTACTGCTGCTCACCCAAAACATTCACTTCCCCAACTGTACTGACTTCTAGTTCCATGAACTCAACAGACCAGTTTTCAACGCCGTGACTTTGCACATTCTGTTCCTTCAGCCTGGAGTGCCTGCCTCCCTCCCCACTTTCTTCCTGAAATGCCAGGCAAATAGTTACTCATCTTTCAAGACTCAGCTCAAAAATCACCTCCAAGGTGAAACCTTCTCCAAAATCCTCAAGTGAAATTAGTCATTCCCTTTTCAGAGGAACACTTTCATGTCTCTGCTATAGTAACCCCCATATTTTACAGTGATGTATTGGTTTGCTGTTCTCTCCATGGTACAGTGAACATCCCAGGAACAGGTGCTGTGCTGCTCATCTTCATCTACCCAGGACCTTCTTCGGAGCCTGAGTTTGAGAAGGTCCATGGGATGGTGGGTGAAAGAGATGGCCAGTGGCCTGAGCATAATGATGGTTCTTCTAGTGGTACATTAACTGTAGAAAGACAATTACTTAAAGGGGGCAGCTCTTCTTGTATGCTTTCTATTCCCTCTTTCAGTGTTTCTTTAAGGATAGAATAACATGAAATTATCTAGCTTAGCCTTCTGTGGAGAGGGCGGATGTATCTGAGGCCTAGAAGGAGGACTTCATGGGGTTCCTCTGTTCCCTTTAGCTGTGATACAAATTACCTGCTTTGAGAACTTGTGTGTGTGTATGTTGTTGTTGTTTTTTTTGCAGTACGCGGGCCTCTCACTGCTGTGGCCTCTCCCGTTGCGGAGCACAGGCTCCGGACATGCAGGCTCAGCGGCCATGGCTCACGAGCCCAGCCGCTCCGCGGCATGTGGGATCTTCCCGGACCGGGGCACAAACCCGCGTCCCCTGCATCGGCAGGCGGACTCTCAACCACTGTGCAACCAGGGAAGCCCCAAGAACTTGTGTTTTGATCTGTCCATTACAAGGAACAGAAACCTATTCAAGCTACTTAAGTAAATAAGGGACTTACTGTGTTATAACATGGAGCCCAAGAACAGGTGATGAAGCACAGGGATGGAACTGGGCCAGGGAACTGAAGGGTGGGGACTGGGTGCTCTTCTTACCTCACAGGCCATGTGATCTCACTTCTCTGCCTCACTCTAGTCCCTGGAGTCATTTTCTTTCTAGTCCCCTGTGAGACTTGACTCCTTCTTCATTTGACATGCACGTGAGCCCCAAACGGCAGTTTTAGGCTGGCCCCGCATGAGTTTTCAACTCAAGGGCTCTAACACCTTTCCTCTGAGCTTCAGTGCTATTAAATTAATTAAACAAGAGGCCATTAGACTGAGGTGGCGTTAATGCCTCAATAGCCTACATAAGCAAACCAAAACCTAATCGTGAAATGCCTCAGTGTTAAGGAATCAAAACCTAAGGACAACCAGTCACAAACAGCCAACGAGGTTTCCCAAATAAGGCAATCACTTAAGCTACAGCCAATCAAATAACTACCTTGCTTTGCTTCTGTCTCTTCTTTCCCCCGGCTCCTGTTGATGGAGTGCTTTTAGCCACTTTCAGTTTTGCCCTCCCTGATTGGAATCGATTTTTGGTCAAATAAACTCTTAGGATTTTTTAGTATACCTCAGTTTATCTTTTAACAGCATGAAGTCGTGAGAGTGGGGTTCTAGTTGGCCCGGCTCTCCTTTTGGGTGGCACACAAGTCACACAGCACAGGCCAACCTATTGGTGGGCCTGGCTCAGGTCAGGTGTCCATCCTGGTCCAATCATCTGTGTCAAGGAGGGATGGGAGTCACATGGGCAGATGCCCTCTCATCTGGGGCTGTGAGCAGGGATGGATGATCTGAGAAGGGTCGCAGGCATTATAGCCGTCTCCAAAGGTATATATCTGCAGGCTCCCTCTTGCCCTACACCTTTCTGTCTCATCCCTCATCCTCAATACCTCTGCCAGCCTGCTGTCTACTAGCACCCACAGTGCCAAACAGAGCACAGTTAGGTGCCAAAAGTTAAATCCTCTTAGTACAATAATGAGGAATTAAAACCATTAAAGGAACATCAAAGCAAGGAAAGCAAAAGAAAAACATACTGGTAAGCCAAAAGTTAAAAACGCATGTTGAATTTAGCAATCTATCTCTTATCTGATAGCAGATTTTGAAACATGGCAACCACAATGATTCTGGGGGCTAAACTTTATTCCATCTGTCCTCCACGTAACAGGTGGGCATTATGCTCTACCGCCCCCCTCCAATGGCCTGGCACACAATGTACAGTATTTCTATACCATAGAGAATACAGCACAAAAACTAGAGTCAGACAGACTGAATTCTGCCACTTCTCTGTGAGCAAGAGAAAATCACCTAACCTCTTTATGTCAGTATCCCAATCTATAAAATGGAGATAATAAAACCTACTTTGCAGGGTTCTTTTGAATATTAATGTTGATACTTAAAAGGACATCTTCCTACGCTTAGTGTATAGGGAACAATCAATAAACAGTATTATGGTGAATCATATGAAGTTGACATTTTGGTAGATCAAACTGATATTATATGCTTCCTCTCTCAGAGGACTTGTGATTTTTCATAATTATTGTGTAATGGTATGTTTCCAACGTTAAACTACGAGCTCTTTGAGAGCATGGACTCTGCCCATCTCACTTCCCACATAAGCACTTGCCAGACAGTAGGTATTTCATCTCTATTTTTCTAATGAATGAATATTGGTGACGATTGTAAGGATGACAATGCTCAAGATACCTCTTCTAGACTGCCTCTATCTGGGACAATATAGTTCTTTATTCCATTGCCTGGCAAACAGGAGGGACACAATAAATGTTTATTAAAGGAATGAATGGGCGAACAAGCAAATGAATTTCAAGCCTAAATATAGAAAGTCCAAAGAGACTATCAATCAAGTAAAACTGCTATGAAGCAGGGTGCTGGTCGTGGCCGTCACAAAATACCAAGTGCCTTGCCTTCCTTTCCACCGTTCCAGCAGGCTCTTTGGTGCTGTGGAGACACCATCAGCATTCACTTAGTCCCCTGGGCCTCCAGGCAGTGAGAGAGGCAAAGTGCCGAGCTGCAGCCTGACAAGCCAGGAAAGTTTAGGACTGTGGTGTGCAGCTTCCAGAAGCCTGCTGGCTTTAGTCTGCCCAGAGACAGCCAACGGCTCGCAGTTGTGCGATAAGCCTTTGTAGACAGAGGAAAGACCCCCAGCCCCTCCGCCCAGGCACTCTGTGTGGCTCATGCTACTTAAGGCAGTTTTTTGTCCGAAGAACATGCTTAGCTGATTCCCTGTACCTCTCATCAAACATTTAATCTTCTCTAGAGGAAAACAGATTAGAAGGGAGAATAGTCCGGGAAGAAAAACAAAAGAAAAGAACTGGTATGTGGCCCTAGTGACAACCAGGAGAGCAAGAAGGAGCCTGGATGGATTGAGAAGAAAGGAAGGAAGGAAGGGAAGGAGGAAAAGGAAAAGAAAAGAAAGGAAAGGGAAAAAAGGGAAGGAAAGGAAAAGGAAAAGAAGAGAGAAGAAAAGAAAAAAGAAAACTAGTTACAGTGAAAATAGAAGACTTCACCCAGCCATACATCCACCTTTAAAATGTCAAGTTATATCTCTGGATTTTAGAATGAAGTCACTTTTAGAAGAGAGGAATGGTCTTCCTGGTTTTGACAACAAATAAAGGAGGAACAACATATGAAAGGTAGAATGCAGTTACATTTGGAAGAAAATCGGTCACTTTCAATTACTTAAACTTCAGGAAACCACAAATACACAAGCGTGGGGAGAAGGCAAGAAGAAAAGAATAGCCAAGGTCCACAAAGACAAACACACCAACGTTATCTCGAAGGTTCTCCGACACGCTTACTGCCTGGCCCGCACTTTTGTGTCATCTGGCAGGTCTAGGGAAGACAGAAGTGCCCGGCATTTCACATCTGAGATTAGAAGAAAGCCTAGAGCAGAACATCAGGGAACCCTGCCCAGATGAGGTTAAGGACTGTTGCCGTTTCTCAGGATTCAGGAGCTGGTCTTTTCAGCTCAAGCTACTGTTAACAGAAGCGTTACCACAGGATTATAATGATGGGTTTTGTTTGGTTATAAAGAGGGTCTGAGTCGTCCATCAAAGGAATAGGACACAACTCCCTGAGAGGTGTGGAGTGACTCACGCTCCCGTCTCACTGGAATTCCAGTGGTCCATGGATGCAGGTCAAAGCGGGGCCCTGGAGGCCTGGAGAGCTTTGAGCTCCTGGAGGGCAGGAGGGCCAGTGTTCAACCCTGCCTTTCCCTCTTCTTGGAGAAGCGCTGGGGGTGGGGAAGGCAAGGAAGTCTTGTGCTCCCCCGGCTGCTCTCCCACCCTGGCAGACTTCCTTCAGCTCCAGAAGCACTGGTCACTTTCCCCTCTCCTGCAGAGCCTGAAACCGGAAGTGCTCAGATGCATAGAATGGGGACTGACTTGGCAAGGGGAATGTGGGGAAGGGCCTCAGGGACTATCTCTGGCAAGACACTGGGATCCTGGGGATGCTTATCTGCTTCCAATATTGCTTCCTCTCAACTTCTTTCCTCGTCTTTTCCCCCATTCTTGGCTCTGATCCTGAAACGTGAGCTCTATATTCTTTGACAACCTGTCATACCTACTTCTGGCTCCAGGGCCCCAAGCCCTGCTGCTGCCAGCCCTAGCTGGTACCCTCGCTGAGTGCTCACAGGCCTCCCCATCTCTAGAGGCTGTTTCTGGGCATTGAGCATGGTGCCTGGAATGCCAACAGCTGACCAGTGCCCCAGGGCGTCCAGGTGATCTCTGGTCAGGGTTTACACAGCAGGTTTGAGTCTGAGCCCCTGAAAGAATGTGGTAAGCACAGAGTAGGACTTGTTAACCTTCTACCCCATGACAGCTGTGCAGATCAATACAGAGATGACTCAGCCGCTGGAATAATGCATGCATCACTTCGGAAACATCCCAGCAGGCTCTAAGTTGATAAGACAGACAAACCACGCCGGCGGGGGAAGCAAAAGTTCTCCTCCTCCTAAGAGAAATCTGCTTGACACTAGCCAGCATCCATTCACTAGACATGTAACAGAACAAACAGGATGTAGACTTCAGCCTGCCTGAATTCCCAGGAATCTACATTTCTGCCCCCAGATGGAGATGCATTTTCTATCAACACCCGAGCAAAAGGGGAAATGCCTAGCTTTCCCCTCCTTCAGTCTACTTACTCCTGGACCTGGGATGTTAGGGTTCCATTAGCATTTGGTTACATGAAGCTGCATTTTCCCAATGTGTTATTATGCATCGTGAAAGAGCGTGGTAGCTATAGCTACAAGACCCACCGTCAATCACGGGTCATTAATCTCCACTGAGTGTTCCTCCTGCTGTAAACTCTCTGTGCCTGTTCTGGCTTAAGATCCTGCTGGATGGGCCCATTGAGAGGATGCCTCCCGGTTCTTCTCCCTCTGTCTGGCCCCCCAGCATCATTGCCGGGGTGCGCATTTGCTCTGGGGAGCTCTGGGCTTAATGGATTTTTGCAGCACTTCCCCTTCCTTCCTGCTACAAAGCTTTGGCTTAGCACCAAAGCTGCCCAGATCCCTGAAGACATGACACCCTACCTGCCTCTTGAAACTCATCACCATGCTGCAGACAGTGCTCAGCACTGGCGTATTTATGAAGCCCCCTGCTTAGTCATAACAAGCATCTTACTACCATTTACAGAGTGCCTACTATGTGCCAGGCAGTGTGCAAGTGCTCTCTAGGCATTGCTGCATTTAATCCTCACATAACCCTGGCAGAGGGCACTATTTTTCTTCCCATATTATGGTTGAGGAAACAGAGATTTAGGTTATTAACTTCAGTCAGGTCACATAGCTAGTAAGTGATGGAGGTAGAATTCGTCCATTCATCAGATAACATTAAGCTCTTATTATGTGCCAGTCACTGTTGTAGGGACCGGGGATATATTATTGAACAAAACAGCCTAAAATTCCAGTCCTCATGGAGCTGATTTCCTGCTGGGGTTTAAGCTCAAAGCTGTTTGATCCCAGAGCTGGGGTCAAGCTAGGGTTAAATTACATGACACTAGTTCAGAGGTGGTCACGACACAGAAAGAGTTGCTTTAAAAAGGTTTGATCATAACCACAATGAGATACCACTTCACACCCATTAGGATGGCTATTACCAAAAAAATGGAAAATAACGAGTGTTGGCAAGGATATAGGGAAATTGGAACCCTTGTGCACTGTTGGTGGAAATGTAAAATGGCGCAGCCATTGTGGAAAAGAGTTTAGCAGTCCCTCAAAAAGCTAGACAGAATTATCACATGGTCCAGCAATTCCACTTCTAGGTATATACCTCAAAGAATTGAAAGCAGGTACTTGGACAGATACCTGCACACCAGATACCTGTACACAAATGTTCACAGTAGCATTATCTGCAGTAACCCAAAGGTGGAAATAACCCAAATGTCCAGCAACAGATGAATGTATAAACAAAACGTGGTATTTACATGCAATGGAATATTATTCAGCCTAAAAAAGGAATGAAATTCTGATACATGCTACAACAACATGGAGGAAGCTTGAAAACATGAGCCTAAGTGAAATATACCAGATGCAAAGGAACAAATATTAGATAATTCCACTTATATGAGGTACCTACAATTGGCCAATTCATAGAGACAGAAAGTAGAATAGAAGTTACCAGGGGTTGAGGGGAGGGAGGAATGGGGAGTTAATGGTTAATGGGTACAGAGTTTATGTTTGGGGTGATAAAAAGTTCTGGAAGTGGATAGTGGTGATGGTTGAACCACACTGTGAATGCACGACACAGTGAATGCACTGATTTGTACACTTAAAAATAGTGAAAATGGTAATTTTTATGTTATGTATATTTTACCACAGTAAAAGAAATATCAATAGATTTTTTAAAAATTTTTGATCATAAAAGAAATCAGCCTAAGAACGAGAAGACATCAGCCAATTACTGGGGGTTCTCAGGGTCTGGAGCACATACCTATTCATTTTGTCGTTTGATTTCAAAGTCAACAAACATTTCTTCCCCAAGACACGTAGGAAAGAAAAGATGCCAGCTTCCCGCAAGGCCTCACTCACCTCATCCTTTATCCAGTGGGGGCCATTTCTCCCTAAACATACAGGCAGTATAGGGCAAAGGTAATAAATACAGTTTGATGAAGATGATAGCAAGGGAATACTGGAAACTGGCAAATTCGAGTCATCCAGTTCAAAAGAGTTTTTAGAGGCACCTGGCTAGGCAACTGCTTAGAAAAGAGGATTTTTGAGACTTCCGGGTAAGATGGCGGAAGAGTAAGACGCGGAGATCACCTTCCTCCCCACAGATACACCAGAAATACAGCTACACGTGGAACAACTCCTACAGAACACCTACTGAACGCTGGCAGAAGACCCCAGACCTCCCAAAAGGCAAGAAACTCCCCACATACCTGGGTAGGGCAAAGCGGAGAGATTCCTGCACAGAGGAGCGGTGCCGAGCGGCACTCACCAGCCCGAGAGGCTTGTCTGCTCGCCCGCCGGGGCGGGCGGCGCTGGAAGCTGAGGCTCGGGCTTCGGTCAGAGCGCAGGGAGAGGACTGGGGCTGGCGGCGAGAACTCAGCCTGAGGGGGGCTAGTGTGCCACAGCTAGCCGGAAGGGAGTCCGGGAAAACTCTGGAGCTGCCGAAGAGGCAAGAGACTTTTTCTTCCCTCTTGGTTTCCTAGTGCGCGAGGAGAGGGGATTAAGAGCGCTGCTTAAAGGGGCTCCACAGACGGGCGCGAGTCACGACTGAAAGCGCGGAGCACAGTGACGGGCGTGGGACGCTGGGGCTGCTGCTGCCGCCGCCAAAAAGCCTGTGTGCGAGCGCAGGTCACTGTCCACACTGCCCTTCCGGGAGCCTGTGCAGCCCGCCACTGCCGGGGTCCCGGGATCCAGGGGCGGCTTCCCTGGGAGAACGCACGGCGCGCCTCAGGCTGGTGCAACGTCACGCCAGCCTCTGCCGCTGCAGGCTCGCCCCGCACTCCGTGCCCCTCCCTCCCGCCCGGCCTGAGTGAGCCAGAGTCCCCGAAGAGGCTGCTCCTTTGACCCTGTCCTGTCTGAGCGAAGAACAGACGCCCTCCGGCGACCTACACGAAGAGGCGGGGCCAAATCCAAAGCTGAGACCCAGGAGCTGTGAGAACAAAGAAGAGAAAGGGAAACCTCTCCGAGCAGGCTCAGAAGCAGCGGATTAAAGCTCCATAATCAACTTGATGTACCCTGCACCTGTGGAATACATGAATAGACAACAAATCATCCCAAATTGAGGAGCCAGGAGTCAGTGCTGTGCCTCTGAGGTGGGAGAGCCAACCTCAGGACACTGGTCCACAAGAGACCTCCCAGCTCCACACAATATCAAACGGCGAAAATCTTCCAGAGATCTCCATCTCAACACCAGCACCCAGCTTCACTCAACGACCAGCAAGCTACAGTGCTGGACACCCTATGCCAAACAACTAGCAAGACAGGAACACAACGCCACCCATTAGCAGAGAGGTGGCCTAAAATCATAAAAAGTCTGCAGACACCCCAAAACACACCACCAGACGTGGACCTGCCCACCAGAAAGACAAGATCCAGCCTCATCCACCAGAACACAGGCACTAGTCCCCTCCACCAGGAAGCCTACACAACCCACTAAACCAACCATAGCCACTGGGGACAGACACCAAAAACAACGGGAACTACAAACCTGCAGCCTGCAAAAAGGAGACCCCAAACACAGTAACATAAGCAAAATGAGAAGACAGAAAAACACACAGCAGGAGAAGGAGCAAGATAAAAACCCACCAGACCTAACAAATGAAGAGGTAATAGGCAGTCTACCTGAAAAAGAATTCAGAATAATGATGGTAAAGATGATCCAAGATTCTATTTCCCAGATCCAAAATCTTGGAAATAGAATAGACAAAATGCAAGAAACGGTTAACAAGGACCTAGAAGAACTAAAGATGAATCAAGCATCGATTAAAAACACAATAAATGAAATAAAAAATACTCTAGATGGGATCAATAGCAGAATAACTGAGGCAGAAGAACGGATAAGTGAGGTGGAAGATAAAATAGTGGAAATAACTGCTGCAGAGCAAAATAAAGAAAAAAGAATGAAAAGAAGAGAGGACAGTCTCAGAGACCTCTGGGACAACATTAAATGCACCAACATTCGAATTATAGGGGTTCCAGAAGAAGAAGAGAAAAAGAAAGGGACTGAGAAAATATTTGAAGAGATTATAGTTGAAAACTTCCCTAATATGGGAAAGGAAATAGTTAATCAAGTCCAGGAGGCACAGAGAGTCCCATACAGAATAAATCCAAGGAGAAATACGCCAAGACACATATTAATCAAACTGTCAAAAATTAAACACAAAGAAATCATATTAAAAGCAGCAAGGCAAAAACAACAAATAACACACAAGGGAATCCCCATCAGGATAACAGCTGATCTCTCAGCAGAAACTCTACAAGCCAGAAGGGAGTGGCAGGACATAATTAAAGTGATGAAGGAGAAAAACCTGCAACCAAGACTACTCTACCCAGCAAGGATCTCATTCAGATTTGATGGAGAAATTAAAACGTTTACAGACAAGCAAAAGCTGAGAGAGTTCAGCACCACTAAACCAGCTTTACAACAAATGCTAAAGGAACTTCTCTAAGCAAGAAACACAAGAGAAGGAAAAGGCCTACAATAACGAACCCAAAACAATTAAGAAAATGGGAATAGGAACATACATATCAATAATTACCTTAAATGTAAATGGACTAAATGCTCCCACCAAAAGACACAGATTGGCTGAATGGATACAAAAACAAGACCCATATATATGCTGTCTACAAGAGACCCACTTCAGACCTAGAGACACATACAGATTGAAAGTAAGGGGATGGAAAAAGATATTCCATGCAAATGGAAACCAAAAGAAAGCTGGAGTAGCAATTCTCATATCAGACAAAATAGACTTTAAAATAAAGACTACTAGAAGAGACAACGAAGGACACTACATAATGATCAAGGGATCGATCCAAGAAGAAGATATAACAATTGTAAATATTTATGCACCCAACATAGGAGCACCTCAATACATAAGGCAAATACTAACAGCCATAAAAGGAGAAATCGACAGTAACACAATCATAGTAGGGGACTTTAACACCCCACTTTCACCAATGGACAGATCATCCAAAATGAAAATAAATAAGGAAACACAAGCTTTAAATGATACATTAAACAAGATGGACTTAATTGATATTTATAGGACATTCCATCCAAAAACAACAGAACACACATTTTTCTCAAGTGCTCATGGAACATTCTCCAGGATAGATCATATCTTGGGTCACAAATCAAGCCTTGGTAAATTTAAGAAAATTGAAATTGTATCAAGTATCTTTTCCGACCACAATGCTATGAGACTAGATATCAATTACAGGAAAAGAGCTGTAAAAAATACAAACACATGGAGGCTAAACAATACACTACTTAATAACGAAGTGATCACTGAAGAAATCAAAGAGGAAATTAAAAAATACCTAGAAACAAATGACAATGGAGACACGACGACCCAAAACCTATGGGATGCAGCAAAAGCAGTTCTAAGGGGGAAGTTTATAGCAATACAATCCCACCTTAAAAAACAGGAAACATCTCGAATAAACAGCCTAACCTTGCACCTAAAGCAATTAGAGAAAGAAGAACAAAAACATCCCAAAGTTAGCAGAAGGAAAGAAATCATAAAAATCAGATCAGAAATAAATGAAAAAGAAATGAAGGAAACGATAGCAAAGATCAATAAAACTAAAAGCTAGTTCTTTGAGAAGATAAACAAAATTGATAAACCATTAGCCAGACTCATCAAGAAAAAAAGGGAGAAGACTCAAATCAATAGAATTAGAAATGAAAAAGGAGAAGTAACAACTGACACTGCAGAAATACAAAAGATCATGAGAGATTACTATAAGCAACTCTATGCCAATAAAATGGACAACCTGGAAGAAATGGACAAATTCTTAGAAATGCACAACCTGCCAAGACTGAATCAGGAAGAAATAGAAAATATGAATAGACCAATCACAAGCACTGAAATTGAAACTGTGATAAAAAATCTTCCAACAAACAAAAGCCCAGGACCAGATGGCTTCACAGGCGAATTCTATCAAGCATTTAGAGAAGAGCTAACACCTATGCTTCTCAAACTCTTCCAAAATATAGCAGAGGGAGGAACACTCCCAAACTCATTCTACGAGGCCACAATCACCTTGATACCAAAACCAGACAAGGATGTCACAAAGAAAGAAAACTACAGGCCAATATCACTGATGAATATAGATGCAAAAATCCTCAACAAAATACTAGCAAACAGAATCCAACAGCACATTAAAAGGATCATACACCATGATCAAGTGGGCTTTATTCCAGGAATGCAAGGATTCTTCAATATACGCAAATCAATCAACGTGATACACCATATTAACAAATTGAAGGAGAAAAACCATATGATCATCTCAATAGATGCAGAGAAAGCTTTCGACAAAATTCAACACCCATTTATGATAAAAACCCTGCAGAAAGTAGGCATAGAGGGAACTTTCCTCAACATAATAAAGGCCATATATGACAAACCCACAGCCAGCATCGTCCTCAATGGTGAAAAACTGAAACCATTTCCACTAAGATCAGGAACAAGACAAGGTTACCCACTCTCACCACTCTTATTCAACATAGTTTTGGAAGTTTTAGCCACAGCAATCAGAGAAGAAAAGGAAATAAAAGGAATCCAAATCGGAAAAGAAGAAGTAAAGCTGTCACTCTTTGCAGATGACATGATACTATACATAGAGAATCCTAAAGATGCTACCAGAAAACTACTAGAGCTAATCAATGAATCTGGTAAAGTTGCAGGATACAAAATTAATGCACAGAAATCTCTGGCATTCCTGTACACTAATGATGAAAAATCTGAAAGTGAAATCAAGGAAACACTCCCATTTACCATTGCAACAAAAAGAATAAAATATCTAGGAATAAACCTACCTAAGGAGACAAAAGACCTGTATGCAGAAAATTATAAGACACTGATGAAAGAAATTAAAGAGGATACAAATAGATGGAGAGATGTACCATGTTCTTGGATTGGAAGAATCAACATTGTGAAAATGACTCTACTACCCAAAGCAATCTACAGATTCAATGCAATCCCTATCAAACTACCACTGGCATTTTTCACAGAACTAGAACAAAAAATTTCACAATTTGTATGGAAACGCAAAAGACCCCGAATAGCCAAAGCAATCTTGAGAACAAAAAATGGAGCTGGAGGAATCAGGCTCCCTGACTTCGGACTATACTACAAAGCTACAGTAATCAAGACAGTATGGTACTGGCACAAAAACAGAAAGATAGATCAATGGAACAGGATAGAAAGCCCAGAGATAAACCCACGGACATATGGTCACCTTATCTTTGATAAAGGAGGCAGGAATGTACAGTGGAGAAAGGACAGTCTCTTCAATAAGTGGTGCTGGGAAAACTGGATAGGGTCATGTAAAAGTATGAGATTAGATCACTCCCTAACACCATACACAAAAATAAGCTCCAAATGGATTAAAGACCTAAATGTAAGGCCAGACACTATCAAACTCTTAGAGGAAAACATAGGCAGAACACTCTATGACATAAATCACAGCAAGATCCTTTTGGACCCACCTCCTAGAGAAATGGAAATAAAGACAAAAATAAACACATTGGACCTAATGAAACTTCAAAGCTTTTGCACAGCAAAGGAAACCATAAAGAAGACCAAAAGACAACCCTCAGAATGGGAGAAAATATTTGCAAATGAAGCAACTGACAAGGGATTAATCTCCAAAATTTATAAGCAGCTCATGCAGCTCAATAACAAAACAACAAACAGCCCAATCCAAAAATGGGCAGAAGACCTAAATAGACATTTCTCCACAGAAGATATACAGACTGCCAACAAACACATGAAAGGATGCTCAACATCTTTACTCATTAGAGAAATGCAAATCAAAACTACAATGAGATATCATCTCACACCAGTCAGAATGGCCATCATCAAAAAATCTAGAAACAATAAATGCTGGAGAGGGTGTGGAGAAAAGGGAACACTCTTGCACTGCTGGTGGGAATGTGAATTGGTACAGCCACTGTGGAGAACGGTATGGAGGTTCCTTAAGAAACTACAAATAGAACTACCATATGACCCAGTAATCCCACTACTGGGCATATACCCTGAGAAAACCATAATTCAAAAAGAGACATGTACCAAAATGTTCATAGCAGCCCTATTTACAATAGCCCAGAGATGGAAACAACCTAAGTGTCCATCATCGGATGAATGGGTAAAGAAGATGTGGCACATATATACAATGGAATATTACTCAGCCATAAAAAGAAATGAAATTGAGCTATTTGTAATGAGGTGGATGGACCTAGAGTCTATCATACAAAGTGAAGTAAGTCAGAAAGAGAAAGACAAATACTGTATGCTGACACATATATATGGAATTTAAGAAAAAAAAATATCATGAAGAACATAGGGGTAAGACAGGAATAAAGACACAGACCTACTAGAGAATGGACTTGAGGATATGGGGAGGGGGAAGGGTAAGCTGTGACAAAGTGAAAGAGCGGCATGGACATATATACACTACCAAACGTAAGGTAGATAGCTAGTGGGAAGCAGCCGCATAGCACAGGGAGATCAGCTCCGTGCTTTGTGACCGCCTGGAGGTGTGGGATAGGGAGGTTGGGAGGGAGACGCAAAAGGGAGGGGATATGGGAACATATGTATATGTATAACTGATTAAATTTGTTATAAAGCAAAAAAAAAATAAAAAAATAAAAAAAAGAGGATTTTTGAATTTCTGGAAATTCTTTCTTTTTTAAGAGCACTTTTGCTCTTGTGATAAACGCATATTTTGCATCTTTCTGGAAATAAGTACAGGCAAGCTGACTACTCAGGGGTTAACACTCTGACCCCAGCTTTGCACCTCCATTGTTGCCTGGTTGGTCTCTGGGCCAGGCACATCTAGAAATAACACACAGATGTTTCCAAATCTTCCAAATTTTCTAAGGTGAACATCACTAATTTGTAACCAGGAAAGAAACATAATAGCTTCATTTTAAAAGAAAGCCTACTGGCTTGGAGGGAGGGATACTATTGCAGTGGAGAAATCCAGCTCTATCTTGGTCCCAAAGAAGGTTCAAAATTTCTAGAAAGGAGCATTTAAGTGGTGAAAGCAGTGCCCTCTAATTTTTCTAGCAAAGTGCTTGTAGATTTGAACTAACCTTTTGGGATTAAACTGTGGAGATCAGAAGCCAGTATGAGGCCTTGAATGGGCAAGGGAGCCTGGAGGAGCAGGACTGTCATCATCAGAGTACACACCGTACCTATTTTTAGACTTTTTTTAAAAAAATTATTTATTTATTATTTTTGGCTGCGTTGGGTCTTCGTTGCTGCGTGCGGGCTTTCTCTAGTTGCGGTGAGCGGGGGCTACTCTACATTGTGGTGCACAGGCTTCTCATCGCGGTGGCTTCTCTTGTTGCGGAGCACGGGCTCTAGGCGCATGGGCTTCAGTAGTTGTGGCACGTGGGCTCAGCAGTTGTGGCTTGCAAGCTATAGAGCGCAGGCTCAGTAGTTGTGGCACACGGGCTTTGTTGCTCCGTGGCATGTGGGATCTTCCCAGACCAGGGACTGAACCCATTTCCCCTGCATTGGCAGGCAGATTCTTAACCACTGTGCCACCAAGGAAGTCCTTATTTTTAGACTTTTAAAATGTCTGTGTATACTTCCTCGCTGATCGACCTCAGGATTTGGCAGAGTCTTTTGAAAGTTTGAAACCATGCCAGTTGTATTAAATGAACCCACAGGAGGGGCCTTGCTCACACTTGAGGTGTGACAAATATAAGTCAGTAAGTAAGTAAAGGAGAAGGATGAAAAGGCAGAGTACAGGGGAGTTTCAGGGCAGTGAAACTATTTTGTTTGCTACTGTAATGGTAGATACACGGCACTATGCATTTATCAAAAATCATAGAACTATAACATAGTGAACCCCAATGTAAACTATGGACTTTAATTAACAATAACAAATCAATTTTGGTTCATCAATTGTAACCAATGTAGCACACTAATCCGGATATTAACAATGGGAGAAATTGTGAGGCGGGTAAAGTGTCAGACTAGAACGCCCTGAATTATCTGCTTAAATTTCTGTGAGCCTAAAACTGCTCTAAAAAATAAAGTGTTATTAATTAAGGGGGGGGAAAGGCTGCCTATTAGCCCCAAGTAATTTATTATTCATGGTGTTTTATGCAATCTAACAAAGTAAAATGAAACAATTCAGATAGTATGTGGCAGGATACTATGGAGTAAAGGTTATGGAAAAAAGTCAGCTTTGCCTTGAAATCTTCCCTTTTGATTAAAAATAAATAAAAACAAATAAAACCAAGGAGGAGCAGAACCCTTATCCATGTCTAGTAACTCAGAATCCCAGGGAGCAGACACAGGCTGCTTGGCCAGGTTCCTTTCCTCACGTTTTCCAAAGCAACGTTTTAAAAACTCCTAGTTAACGTCTAATAAGTGAGGGGATGGCTTCCTGATGAATCCCCCATCTTCCCAGAATCAAAAGCATTATGACCACACAACAACCCCTTCTTGACATGTATTCTTTTTCTATACTTCAGTGCCATATGGAAACGTTCAGCACCACGAGTCAATTTTCTTTTTGTTTCTACAGCTTTTAGGGCTTCTTGCCTTTCCTTTCCTTCTTTCCTTTCCTCTAAGTTAAAGTACCAACTTCCACTTTCCCCAGAGCAAGTCTTATGGACTTACAGCCATTAATCAAAAAGGAAGGCAAAGTTTTTACTTCTGTCATAGGAGGAGAATGAGGACGATCAGTCCTGAGGGCTAATGCAGCATCACCTCAGGATAAAAGTGAGGGTTACAGCCATCCTGCTTTAAACAGAAACAGTAACCCTGGCAGGTTACCTTAGCTTATTACAGCCATACACTAAGTCATTAGCCTGCAGCTGTCTATTCCTTAGTTAGATTCTGAGGACCCACATACAGCCCATTGGTATATATCCTCTATGGCAGCCCTACTTTTTGGGAAATCACCCCTCTATGGCTACAGTTGGTTGAACCACGTACAACAAAGAATGTTGCTCACAACCCAGCTCAATAAGTCATTAGCCACTGACTGCAGTCACTAACCTACAGTGCACCCTAAAAGGAATTCAGGATGAAAAACAGGATGAGGTACTCTGTGCTTTGGAAAAATAGGCCCCTTAGATAGGTATATGTATATCTCAGGAAGAAATTTTTTTTAATAAATTTATTTTTTATTTATTTACTGTTGACTATGTTGGGTCTGTTGCTGTGTTGCTCTAGTTGTGGCAAGCGGGAGCTACTCTTCATTGTGGTACGCAGGCTTCTCACTGCGGTGGCTTCTCTTGTTGTGGGGCACGGGCTTCAGTAGTTGTAGCTCGAGGGCTCTAGAGCGCAGGCTAGTAGTTGTGGTGCACCAGCTTAGATGTTCCACGGCATGTGGGATCTTCCCAGTCCAGGGCTCGAACCCATGTTCCCCGCAGGGGCAGGCAGATTCTTTTTTATTATTTATTTTTATTTTTTATTTTTATTTCACATCTTTATTGGAGTATAATTGCTTTACAATGGTGTGTTAGTTTCTGCTTTATAACAAAGTGAATCAGTTATACATATACATATGTTCCCATCTCTCTTCCCTCTTGCATCTCCCTCCCTCCCTCCCTCCCTATCCCACCCCTCTAGGTGGTCACAAAGCACCGAGCTGATCTCTCTGTGCTATATGGCTGCTTCCCACTAGCTATCTATTTTACATTTGGTAGTGTATATATGTCCATGCCACTCTCTCACTTCGTCCCAGCTTACCCTTCCCCCTCCCTGTGTCATCAAGTCCATTCTCTAGTAGGTCTGTGTCTTTATTCCCATCTTGCCCCTACGTTCTTTATGACCTTTTTTTTTTTTAGATTCCATATATATGTGTTAGCATACGGTATTTGTTTTTCTCTTTCTGACTTACTTTGCTCTGTATGACAGACTCTAGGTCCATCCACCTCACTACAAATAACTCAATTTCGTTTCTTTTTATGGCTGAGTAATATTCCATTGTATATATGTGCCACATCTCTTTATCCATTCATCTGTCCATGGATGCTCAGGTTGCTTCCATGTCCTGGCTATTGTAAATAGAGCTGCAATGAACATTGTGGTACATGACTCTATTTGAATTATGGTTTTCTCAGGGCATATGCCCAGTAGTGGAATTGCTGCGTCGTATGGTAGTTCTATTTTTAGTTTTATGAGGAAACCTCCATACTGTTCCCCATAGGGGCTCTGTCAATTTACATTCCCACCAACAGTGCAAGACAGTTCCCTTTTCTCCACACCCTCTCCAGCATTTATTGTTTGTAGATTTTTTGATGATGGCCATTCTGACTGGTGTGAGATGATATCTCATTGTAGTTTTGATTTGCATTTCTCTAATGATTAATGATGTTGAGCATACTTTCATGTGTTTGTTAGCAATCTGTATATGTTCTTTAGAGAAATGTCTATTTAGGTCTTCTGCCCAGTTTTGGATTAGGTTGTTTGTTTTTTCTTACTGAGCTGCATGAGCTGCCTGTAAATTTTGGAGATTAATCCTTTGTCAGTTGCTTCATTTGCAAATATTTTCTCCAACTCTGAGGGTTGCCTTTTCGTCTTGTTTATGGTTTCCTTTGCTGTGCAAAAGCTTTTAGGTTTCATTAGCTTCCATTTGTTTATTTTTGTTTTTATTTCCATTCCTCTAGGAGGTGGGTCAAAAAGGATCTTGCTGTGATTTATGTCATACAGGGTTCTGCTTATGTTTTCCTCTAAGAGTTTGATAGTGTCTGGCCTTACATTCAGGTCTTTAATCCATTTTGAGTTTATTTTTGTGTATGGTGTTAGGGAGTGTTCTAATTTCATTCTTTTACATGTAGCTGTCTAGTTTTCCCAGCACCACTTATTGAAGAGGCTGTCTTTTCTCCACTGTATATTCTTTCATCCTTTGTCATAGATTAGGTGGCCCTAAGTGTGTGGGTTTATCTCTGGGCTTTCTATTCTGTTCCACTGATCTATACTTCTGATTTTGTGCCAGTACCATACTGTCTTGATTACTGTAGCCTTGTAGTATACTCTGAAGTCAGGGAGCCTGATTCCTCCAGCTCCGTTTTTCTTTCTCAAGATTGCTTTGGATATTCGGGGTCTTTTGTGTTTCCATACAAATTGTGCAATATTTTGTTCTAGTTCTGTGAAAAATGCCAGTAGTAGTTTGATAGGGATTGCATTGAATCTGTAGATTGCTTTGGGTAGTAGAGTCATTTTCACAATGTTGATTATTCCAATCCAAGAATGTGGTATATCTCTCCATCTATTCGTATCCTCTTTAATTTCTTTCATCAGTGTCTTATAATTTTCTGCATACAGGTCTTTTGTCTCCTTAGGTACGTTTATTCCTAGGTATTTTATTCTTTTTGTTGCAATGGTAAATGGAAGTGCTTCCTTAATTTCCCTTTCAGATTTTTCATCATTAGTGTATAGGAATGAAAGAGATTTCTGTCCATTAATTTTGTATCCTGCTACTTTACCAAATGTATTGATTAGCTCTAGTAGTTTTCTGGTAGCATCTTTAGGATTCTCTATGTATAGTATCATGTCAACTGCAAACAGTGACGGCTTTCCTTCTTCTTTTCCTGTTTGGATTCCTTTTAATTCTTTTTCCTCCCTGATTGCTGTGGCTAAAACTTCCAAAACTATGTTGAATAATAGTGGTGAGAGTGGGCAACCTTGTCTTGTTCCTGATCTTAGTGGAAATGGTTTCAGGTTTTCACCATTGAGGGTGATGTTGGCTGTGGGTTTGTCATATATGGCCTTTATTATGTTGAGAAAAGTTCACTCTATGCCTACTTTCTGGAGGGTTTTTATCATAAATGGGTGTTGAATTTTGTCAAAAGCTTTCTCTGCATCTATTGAGATGATCATATGGTTTTTCTCCTTCAATTTGTTAATATGGTGTATCACATTGATTGATTTGCACATATTGAAGAATCCTTGCATTCCTGGGAGAAAACCCACTTGATCATAGTGTATGATCCTTTTAATGTGCTGTTGGATTCTGTTTGCTAGTATTTTGTTGAGGATTTTTGCATCTATGTTCATCAGTGATATTGGCCTGTAGTTTTCTTTCTTTGTGACATCCTTGCCTGGTTTTGGTATCAAGGTGATGGTGGCCTAGTAGAATGAGTTTGGGAGTGTTCCTCCCTCTGCTATATTTTGGAAGAGTTTGAGAAGGATAGGTGTTAGCTCTTCTCTAAGTCTTTGACAGAATTCGCTTGTGAAGCCATCTGGTCCTGGGCTTTTGTTTCTTAGAAGAGTTTTAATCAGAGTTTCAATTTCAGTGGTTATGACTGGTCTGTTTATATTTTCTGTTTCTTCCTGGTTCATTCTTGGAAGGTTGTGCATTTCTAAAAATTTGTCCATTTCTTCCAGGTTGTCCATTTTATTGGCATAGAGTTGCTTGTAGTAACCTCTCATGATCCTTTGTATTTCTGCAGTGTCAGTGGTTACTTCTCCTTTTTCATTTCTAAGTTTATTGATTTGAGTCTTCTCCCTTTTTTTCTTGATGAGTCTGGCGAATGGTTTATCAATTTTATTTATCTTCTCAAAGAACAAGCTTTTAGTTTTATTGATCTTTGCTCTCATTTCCTTCATTGCTTTTTCATTTATTTCTGATCTGATATTTATGATTTCTTTCCTTCTGCTAACTTTGGGGTTTCTTTGTTCTTCTTTCTCTAATTGCTTTAGGTGTAAGGTTAGGTTTTTTGAGATGTTTCTTATTTCTTAAGGTAGGATTGTATCGCTATAAACTTCCCTCCTAGAACTGTTTTTGCTGCATCCCATAGGTTTTGGGTTGTCGTGTTTTCATTGTCATTTGTTTCTAGGTATTTTTTGAATTCCTCTTTGATTTCTTCAATGATCTCTTGGTTATTATTAGAGTATTGTTTAGCCTCTATGTGTTTGTATTTTTTACAGACATTTTCCTGTAATTGATATCTAAGGTCTCATAGCATTGTGGTCAGAAAAGATACTTAATACGATTTCAATTTTCTTAAATTTACCAAGGCTTGATTTGTGATCCAAGATATGATCTATCCTGGAGAATGTTCCATGAGCACTTGAGAAGAAAGTGTATTCTGTTATTTTTGGATGGAATGTCCTATAAATATCAATTAAGTCCATCTTGTCTAATGTGTCCTTTAAAGCTTGTGTTTCCTTATGTATTTTCATTTTGGATGATCTCTCCATTGGTGAAAGTGGGATGTTAAAGTCCCCTACTATGGTTGTATCATTGTTGAATTCCCCTTTTATGGCTGTTGGTATTTGCCTTATGTATTGAGGTGCTCCTATGTTGGGTGCATAAATATTTACAATTGTTATATCTTCCTCTTGGATCGATCCCTTGATCATTATGTAGTGTCCTTCTTTATCTCTTGCACTACTCTTTGTTTTAAAGTCTATTTTGTCTGATATGAGAATTGCTACTCCAGCTTTCTTTTGATTTCCATTTGCATGGAATATCTTTTTCCATCCCCTCACTTTCAGTCTGTATGTGTCCCTAGGTCGGAAGTGGGTCTCTTGTAGACAGCATATATACGGATCTTGTTTTTGTATCCATTCAGCCAGTCTATGTCTTTTGGTGGGAGCATTTAATCTATTTACACTTAAGGTAATTATCCATATGTATGTTCCTATTACCATTTTCTTAATTGTTTTGGGTTTGTTATTGTAGGTCTTTTCCTTCTCTTGTGTTTCCTGCCTAGAGAAGTTCCTTTAGCATTTATTGTAAAGTTGGTTTGGTGGTGCTGAATTCTCTTAGCTTTTGCTTGTCTGTAAAGGTTTTAATTTCTCCATCAAGGATGAATGAGATCCTTGCTGCATAGAGAAATCTCGGTTGTAGGTTTTTACCTTTCATCACTTTAAATATGTCTTGCCACTCCCTTCTGGCTTGCAGAGTTTCTGATGAAAGATCAGCTGTTAACCTTATGGGGATTCCCTTGTATGTTATTTGTTGTTTTTCCCTTGCTGCTTTTAATATTTTTTCTTTGTATTTAATTTTTGATAGTTTGATTAATACGTGTCTTGGAGTGTTTCTCCTTGGATTTATCCTGTATGGGACTCTGTGCTTCCTGGACTTGATTATCTATTTCCTTTCCCATATTAGGGAAGTTTTCAACTATAATCTCTTCAAGTATTTTCTCAGTTCCTTTTTTTTTTCTCTTCTTCTTCTGGGACCCCTATAATTCGAGTGTTGGTGCATTTAATGTTGTCCCAGAGGTCTCTGACACTGTCCTCAATTCTCTTCGTTCTTTTTTCTTTTTTCTGCTCTGCAATAGTTATTTCCACTATTTTATGTTCCAGATCACTTATCCATTCTTCTGCCTCAGTTATTCTGCTATTGATCCCTTCTAGAGAATCTTAAATTTCATTTATTGTGTTGTTCATCATTGTTTGTTTGCTCTTTAGTTCTTGTAGGTCCTTGTTAAATGTTTCTTGTATTTTCTTCTTTCTATTTCCAAGATTTTGGATCATCTTTACTATCATTACTCTGAATTCTTTTTCAGGTAGACTGCCTATTTACTCTTCATTTGTTAGGTCTGGTGGGTTTTTACCTTGCTCTTTCATCTGCTGTGTGTTTCTCTGTCTTTTCAGTTTGCTTAACTTACTGTGTTTGGGGGTCTCCTTTTCGTAGGCTGCAGGTTCGTAGTTGGTGGCTGCCCTCAGTGGCTAAGGTTGATTCAGTGGATTGTGTAGGATTCCTGGTGGAGGGGACTAGTGCCTGTGTTCTGGTGGATGAGGCGGGATCTTGCCTTTCTGGTGGGAAGGTCCACGGCTGGTGGTGTGTTTTGGGGTGTCTGTGACCTTATTATGATTTTAGGCAGCCTCTCTGCTAATGGGCGGCGTTGTGTTCCTGTCTTGCTAGTTTTTTGGCAGGGTCCCAAATAGCAGTCAGTAGTGGGAGAAGAAGGAAATGCTGGAACAGGAGTGGAATCCTGCCTTATTTCTATTGATCCACTCCCCTGAGGCCAACAGCTCAACTGTAACTATCTTAGCACAGCAGAGAGGTGGGGGCAAAGCTAGGGGCAGGAGTCTTATCTTTGAATGTTATGGTTACCTTGGATTGGACTCATTCTCATTACTGAACTGGGACTTTTTTGCGTGTGATCTACACTGATGTAAGATTCTTATCACCTGAGAGAGACTAGAAAAGCCACGGCCTGTAAGAATTTTATCCAGGAGCAATGGGAGGACCACCATACTGAATATATTTTTTTCAAGGGTGAAAAAGAATAAGGTCACATTTGGGTTACCGTATGAGTTATACTCACTAGAGAACCAGTTATGTACATGGCTTTGGTTTGTTTTAAAAAACTTACTCTTGGCTATTTTGAAGAGAATGGATTGGAGAGGGGGCAAGAATGAAGTTGGGAGACTTAAAATTGGAGGGCACTGTAGTATTCTGGTTGAGAGATGATTACAGAAATGGCAATAAGGAGAGAGACAGAAACCCAACACACGTCGGAAGGTACAAGCAGTAGGAATGGAGGATAGATTCAAAGTGGGGGCAAGGGAGAGGGAGGCATCAAGGATTTGTCTAGGTTTCTGAGCAACTGGGGAGAAGATCTTGGCCAAACTGTGAGCTGGAGAACCCTGCAGGAGAAGCAGGTTTGGCAAAGGAAGGAGAGGGGGGCCCCCTAATAAATCCAAACTTTAGCAAGTTGCTGAGGCTATTTTAGAACAGTCTTCCGAAGAGCTTTGGTTTCTTTGAGGTGTCTCAATGAACAGAAGGCCAATGCTGGAACCTGAGATGTATTTTTAAAACTGACATATGGGTTGGCTAGAGTCAAGCTTTCATTTAGCTTGGGAGCCACAAAGTATGCTGTGACATCTCTGCACCCTGCCCTGCTCTATAAATCTGGGCTGGGTTCTGATGGAGAAATACATATGATCTCTCCCACTGCTGCTTCCCAAGGGAAGGCCTTGCTTTTCAAAGCATCAAATGTGGGCTTACACTTGTCGACAGAGGCCAACATCTACAGGTACCATTTAATGGCTTCAGAGGACCTCAGAGCATGACTGGGAATAACCATCTTCCCTGGCAACAGGCAGAGAAACTGTACATTTATTTCCCAGTGTTCAGGGTAGAAACATCTGTCTAAAGCTACAAGGTCTCGGTGGATGAAAGCAGCTGGGAACCCGTGGGGCTCATTCATCTTAACACCACATTGTTACAGATGTTTGCAGCTGCTGAGAGCCCAGTCCGACACTCATGGCCTCCATTCATCTAGGACTGGGCAGTGGGATGACCCTGAAGATTCCCCACATGAGGCAAGACCCACCTCCAGCCTCAGCAAAGCTAACATGGGGATTAGGTTTAAAACATCAGTCTTGAACAAAGGGCAGTTTTTCTTGGCTCCTGCTACTGAGGTTATACTCCCTATGGCCTTGGATTTGGGGATAAAGAACCAGTTACACATGGTGTGATTTTCAAAGTGCTGCCTCACTACTTAAATCAGCAACATAAACATGAGATGACCTAGTCACAAGTTTTTTTCCTCCTCAATAAGTCAAATGCATGTAGGCCTTCCAAGCAGCTGTTTGTAGGAATTGCTGTTCAGATCTCCAAAATTCTTAACCAAAATGAGGAAAAACAACAACAAAAAATGTGCGAGAGAGCTTGGCTGAACAGTCCTCTAAGTATGGTTTTTAAGTCCTTTAGAATGAAAGAATTTTTATAAGACTGCTTTATGTGTACGTACAATCTGTAAAGACAAAATACCAGTTTTGGGCTTCCCTGGTGGCACAGTGGTTGAGGGTCCGCCTGCCGATGCAGGGGAAGCGGGTTCGTGCCCCGGTCTGGGAGGATCCCACATGCTGCGGAGCGGCTGGGCCCGTGAGCCATGGCCGCTGGGCCTGTGCGTCCGGAGCCTGTGCTCCGCAACGGGAGAGGCCACAACAGTGAGAGGCCCACATACCGCAAAAAAAAAAACAAACCAGTTTTTTTCTCAAACCTAGGCAAAAAGTGAAATGTTACCATTTGCTTTCAGAAAAATTATTAAAAATTATGACTTCATTAATGTCAATTTCCTTGGTTTGAAAATTGCTCTAAGGTTATGAATATGTCAACATTAGGAGAAGCTGGGTGAATGGTATATGGAAACTCTATGTACTATTTTTGCAACTTATCTGTAAGTCTAAAGTAATTTCAAATTAGAAAATAAAATTTTAAAAATTAGAACTTGGTTCTGTAGTCTCTGAATTTTCCCAACTATGACTTCTTACTCAAAAAGTGTTCTAACCCATCGGTAAATATATATTTATATATGAACATCTTTGGACGGGATCATGAAAAAATAAATGAGGTGGGCACATACATTTCATGTCAGTCTAAAGTTTGCAATAATTGACCCAACATGCCAGCAGAGCACCATCAGCTAACTGTGTAAGAAACAGCCTCATTTTTCACCTTCAGATGGAAAAGGTCCTGGCTGATTCAAATGGATTTGGCTTTAGATCTGAAAACCACTGCATCCTCTGGGGAATACCAAACAGATGTGTGTCTGCTTTGCTGAAGTGCTGCCTTGTTGAGAAAAATACAATTTCATCACATCTGGTTCTAAATCGCAAGATGAGTGGATTCTATCGCTCATATAGATTTTAATCTTCCGTTTTATGCACTTATTTATTTATTTATTTGCACTTATTTATTTAGCTAACTCATGATGCAAATATATGATCAGATTTACTTTTCATATGCTGTCACCACTGAGTTATCTATATTTAAACTTGATTGATATTTGGACTTGCAATATGTTTTTATCCTCTAATTATATGACAAAAATGTATTTTGTATTAATACACTATTCTGATAGATAAAACTATTATGTAGCATATACAAATATTATTGGATTCTGAATAAATTTAATAAACTGTACTCACAGAAAAAAAATCAAGGATTTCTATCAAGCATTAAGATTTCCCTTCATGATCCTGAAGGACCTCAAGACTTATTCTAAGTATGCTTAAGAATCAGTTAATAAGAGAAATACAGTAAGTGGCATATCAGAAAAAAAGCTTTTCTTGGACTTGAATACAAGCAAATTTGGTGAAATGGCAATAACAGAGGGACCTCAGAGAACATTTGGTCTAATCTCCATGTTTGGGGATTTTAGGAAATTTAAATGACTGATGCTGAAAATCTGGGGCTGGGGTAGGTTACTAGATTTCTTTGACAGTCTGATAAAGCTATAGATATTCTACCCAGAAAATGCATTCTTAAACACTTTGAATATAATTTGGAGGGGTTTGTAGAACCCATGGAGTATTTTTTTTCTTTATTTTTGCAAAACAAAACAAAAGACAAGCACCACCATAAATTTGTAAATGTGTTTATGACTGAATAGGCAAGGGAAAACTAAAGAAAGATATACACTAAATTGTTATCTTCAGTTACATCTGGAGTTTGGGATTGGAGTGGGTTGGAGAGAAAGAAAGAAACTTAATTTTATTGGAACTTTAGACACTGGTATTGGTTAAATTATTAGTACCAGGACATATTACTTTTGAAACACAAAAGCAGGAAATGAAGGAGTGAAGCAGGGAAGGAGGGGTGGGTGGAGGTTGCAGGGAGGGAGGGAGAGAGAGAGAGACCCTCTTTGGAATGAAATGATAAAGTTAGGTTTGAGTGATCTGATTGCAGCTCCTCTGCTGAAAGCCTTGTACCCCAGGCTCCAGGACCCAATAGCTCTTTTCCCTGGGAATTTACAAAACACCCTCTAAGCCTCTAGACTCCCTCTCAGAGTCCCCAGTGAGAAGGAAGAAGCCAGTACTTTGGACTCTCTTTACTGTTAAAGAGATGGTGAAGGGAGCCATGTGTACTGAGCTCCAGCCAGGCACTTCGCATATATGATCTCCTGTGATCCTTACACAGACCCTTTGGGGAGAGAAAATAGGAAGGTCAACAACATACATCACTGACCCAGAGCTTGATGACAATAATAATCTCATCTATTCTGGGAGGCCTTTACCATACTTGAGGGGTAACCTTGCACCCATCTTCCCCTCACAGGAACTAGAGGTATTCTCAGCTCCATTGTACAGGTGAGGAGTTGAGATTGCAGTCAAAGAGCTAGTTGAGAGCAGCAGGAATCACGCCAATCTTTTTGCTCACACCCACTGCTCCTCTCAACACATGCTTGTTCCCCACGCAGCAGCTGGAGTGGGTCTTTTAAAAATCAAGGGAGATTACTTCACATCTCTGCTTAAAACCCTTCACGGACTCCCCATTGCCCTTAGAATAAAATTTGAAAACCTGACTGAGGCCTTAGATAATCTGACTTTCTTCAACTCTCCCCATCTCCTCACTCTTAGATAATCTGACTTTCTTCAACTCTCCCTCATCTCCTCACTCTAGCCACACCTTCTTGCTGTTTCTCAAACTTTCCAAGCATGGTCCCACCTCAGGGCCTGGGCACTTGCTCTCCCCCCTGCTTGGAGCGTGCTTTCCCCAATGTCCAAGGACTCTGTCTCTCATGCCATTCAGATGTTGTTCCAATATCACTTTCTCGGAGTGGCCCTTCTGCCATTATAAAGCAGCATTCTGTCACTCTCTAGTTAATTTTCTTCACAGCACTGATCACCAGCTGACATATCATAAATGTGATTACAGTGTGCCTCTCTCTTCCACTCAGCTATAAGCTCCAGGAGAGTGAGAACTTAGTCTTCATTCTTCTCTGAATATTTACTTATTTATTTATTTGGCTGCGCCAGGTCTTAGTTAAGGCACGAGGGATCTTCGTTGTCACATGCGAGATCTAGTTTTCTGACCGGGGATCGAACCCAGGCTTCTTGCATTGGGAAGCGTGGAGTCTTAACCACCGGACCACCAGGGAAGTCTCATGGGACCCTTTACTGCAGTGCTGGCACCTGGACAAATGTCCCCTCGAGCAACAGAATACAAAGAAACTGTAAGGGCGTAGAAATAACTGCACGCATGCACAGTTGGGCCAAATTATGAACAAGATACAAAAAGGCCAAAACCCAACTGCCACTTCTGAGGTGCCAGGAGCAAAAGCCGGGTACCACGCACGATCCCTGCACACAGCACCACCAGCGGGGTGAGCAGACCACTAAGCCACCCCTCCAGTCTTACCCATTGATTCGCCCCCTCCCCACCCCCGACCGCATTTAAGGCACCAGCTCAGGGAGTGAGCAAGGGAACCTGTTATTTGTTTTCACTCCCTCCTGCTACAGCATGAGTCCCAATAAAGCCTTGCCTGAATTCCTCATTTGGCCTTTTATCAATTTCTATTGATTAAAAAGTCCAAGAACCCAGGTCGGTAACATCCCCAGTAAAAGTCAAAAAAGTGACTGGAACCTGACAGGGGCTCAATTATCAATATCTGCTGAGTGATTGAATGAATAAATGCATAAATCAGTGAATGAAAGCTACCTCTCCTCAGGGCAGTAAGTTACAAATGGAAAATGGTGGGACTGAATATTCAATTCAGCTTAAAAAACCTAAGCCTGAGCCTGCTCTCCAAATAGACGGCTGGCTGAGCGATTTACACTTAGCTTTCATTTCCCAACATTTCCTGAGTTCATTCATTTAATCTTTTCTGCATTAACATAAATCAAGTGCCCGCCATTTCAAGCATAAATTAAATTCAGTCCAACTCTACTACTTACTTATAGAGACTTTTACAACAGCGGTATTTGGTGAATGTGAAATATGCTGCACACTTATCTTGATGTCATTTCTCTAATTCTGCTGATATAGTCTGACCTAGGTTAAAATTGGGCACCCTGAGAAGTTAAAGATATTGGTGGAATAGAACCAAGGCATCATATTTAATCAAGACAGCTGAAGACAGATTTTATCTTTTTGTTTTCACGCTTTTGCAATATGTAGTTTTATATTTTGCCAAAAAATTCAGGGGGAGTGATGCACTTCCTAAGCTTTTTGTATGACAGTCCTTGTGAGATCAGCCTCTAATGAATATTAATAGCTTTGAAAAGACTGGATCTAGAAGAGATAATCCTAGGACTGGTTGAAATCCTAGGATTCAACCGAGGACTTCACTAATTCTACTTTGTATACCACTAATTCTACTTTGCCTGTAAATTGCAGTTACAGAAACAATTTGTCAAGAAACACTGTACATGATTTTTTTTAATTATTAAATGTACTTATAAAATTTTAAAAGATGTACCCTGAAAATTAGTTTTCTATGTCTTGAATCTCTAGATAGAAAAAAATGGAGGTAAACTGCTGCTGGGTGTTGACAGGGTCAAGAAAACAGTGCTGTTCAATTACCATCTGCAAAGAAGTAGTATAAATGATCCTAATACTACTAAATAAGCATGAAATCTGAAAATACTACAGAGTTCAGGTCTTGCTTGTGTTCTGCATAGAACCAGAGAGACGACATAGGGAGTCAGAATGCCTGGATGCCATTCAGTCCAACAAATATTACCGGAGCTAATCACGGGTCAGGCACTGACCCTGCCTGTGACTTGGGGTCGGTCATTTTACTGCTTTGGGCAGTTTCCTCATCTGTAAATTGGGCGTAAATCCTGCTCTACTGACTTTACATCTCAGTGATGACAATCAAGGGTGAAGAATGAACTGCTAAGCATGACAAATCTTCTGGCTGTTGTTGTTGTTATTATTATGATTGCAAGTAAATACAACAATTTCACCTGTTCTGTAGATATCTTTGGTTCTCACACAAAAGATAGTTAAGGACAATAATCTTTTTCTTTTCTTTTTTTTTTTAGTTTATCATAGATTTAAATCACTTCGTGTTCCAAGCAAGCAACAATTGATCTGACTATTGCTTGAAGACACTCTCACCTCTACTTATGCCCTGATCTTTGGAGAATATATGAAGTACTTAGTATGCAATATCTAAGGAGAAAAGACAATAAAGTTGGATTTATTATTACTGATTTCTGTTCTTCTTTTTATTATTTTTTTTTTGCGGTACACGGGCCTCTCACTGCGGTACACGTGGCCCCTCCCGTTGCGGAGCTCAGGCTCCGGACGCGCAGGCTCAGCGGCCATGGCTCACGAGCCCAGCCGCTCCGCGGCATGTGGGATCTTCCCGGACCAGGGCATGAACCCGTGTCCTCTGCATCGGCAGGTGGGCTCTCAACCACTGCACCACCAGGGAAGCTCTGTTCTTCTTTTTAGAAAGCATAATGCTTGGGTCATAATACTCATCACATGTGTAATATCTTGTTTAATGTTTGTCTTCACCACTGAGACTAGAAGATACGTGAATTGTTCACCAGCTCACACACAGGGCTTTCACAGGGTAGACACAAAATACACACAATAAATATTTGTTTGACGAATGAATAAGAATCTAACTCAGACTCTGTGCTTATAAAAGGGAAGTATCAAACATTAATCTAGAACTTACTACATGCCACCTACTTTCTAAGTGTTTTTGTATATATTAACTCATTTAATCCTTACAACAAATATATGAAGTAGGTGCCAGGATGGCCACTTTACAGGTGAAGAAGTGAGGACCCAGAGAGGTTAAGTAACTTTCCTAATGTCCTATAGCTAGTAAGTGGTAGAACTAGAACACAAAGCTAGAAGGCTGGTTCCAGAATCTGTACGCTTTAATCACTGCACTGATACAGGGTGAATGTCTGTGGACACTGTCTGTGTATGTGTCTCAAAGCTCCAGCTTCCTGACAGCTGACCATCACCCACATTGATTTAGCCTCTTGACATTCCCTATGTCTATGTATAAATGTCCTCTTAGGTAAGAGAAGGAAAATGGGAAAAGAACATTTAGAAACGTTTTTGTGGCTTATCAAAGATGCTAAGACGAAAGGAAAATAATTAGGCTGATTTAGAGCTTCATCCCAAACAGTCATGACCATGTAAAGCCAGGTCCCAGGGCATGATGGCCAGGGCAAGACAGTTAATGTGGGGTGAGCTTAAATTGAAGGTCCGAAAAAAATACTGAGGAACATGTTAAGTCCTGAGTGAGTCCTTCTTTCAAATTGCTTTTTGCCATCTTTCTCCCATTCTGCTTCATTTCTCATAGATTCTTATGGGAATCAAACCCCACAACTCTAGGAAGATGAACTCCAAGTGATTTCTGCCATTGCCAAACCCGTAGAAGGAACCACCAGGGATTGGTCACAAACTGCTTTGGGACCCAGGACTGCAGCTCAGAAGACTGGGAACACAGCAGAGTCTTGGAAGATCATCATATAGAAACCTACAAAAGTCAAATTCTGATTATGGGCTTAGTAAGAATGTACAACCTGGGTTGGCCACCAAGCAAGGCGTATATCAGACTGGAAAGCCAATCTGTGAATTGATACGTATGTGTTAAGTTCCTACCACTTGCCACAGATTGGGCCTCCAGGGTTATAACTGGTATATCCATGGCAGCCATCCATGTTCATGCCCATAAGAACCAGAATTCTAGAGCTTCCCAGGCCTGCTTCCTGACGTGCTTCTCACTACAGCTGCATTTCTGCTGAGGTTCTGCTCACCAGCCTTGAAATAAATTTCTCCCCCACCACCTCCAATTTATTGTCTGTTGGCTTAAACTGCTCAGGATAGTGTTTCTTGTTACAAAAAAAAAAAAATCCCTATTCAAAGTCACTGGGGACAGATTTGGTTCTAGAAGTCAAAATTTTTCAGAATTTAGAATGGCAACATGGTACATATACTGCCTGTTACATAACACCCCCAGCAGGCCCAGGGACAGCATCTTGGAATCAAACACGTTAATATCTTCACAGTGAAACATAAGAATGTTCATACTAAGTTAAATAAATAAAGAATATAAGTAGCCTCATGCCAGATGAAAACACTTGTGGTTTTCAGACCTTTTCTGGATTCCAGAATGGCCAATGATGGGTTGTAGACCCATATTTATAACCCAAAGTCCAATACAGTGGGCTTTACAAACCTGGAAGTGGTCAGGGTGGAGTGGAAGACAGGGCTCAGTGTGTCTATCAGAAAGCCTATGGGCTTTTTCATCAGCCCTCTCCTCACTTCATTTCTCTTTCCTCAGCATCCTCCCCCCAAGGTATTCCCAAACTTGATGGATTTCAAGCATACATCTTACCATCTGTTCATCAATCAAACTGCAACTCAAAATGTGGGACTAGAAAAGGCACAGAATAAGTAAGGAAGACTGATGGGAAACTGACTTGTCCATTAGACAGCAGAGCACTGATGCACCCAGCAGGAGGAAGAGGCAGATCTGTTTCTTTATCAACATTTTTTTAAAAGTCTGATATTTACTCAGTGCTTACCGTAGCAAAGGACCATGTTAAGCCCTTAAATATAAAGTTTCATTTCATCCGTTCAGTAAATTTTAGGGGGTAGGTGTTATTATTACCCCATGTGATCTGTGAGGACACAGTGACTTAGTAAGGTTAAATAACTTGCGTGTAAGTGGCAGAACTGGGATTCCAACCTAGACTGTGTGGACGCCAGATCCCACACTCATCATCTGTTTAATGTTGTGTAAATAAAGTCATCTACACTGAGTGGTACTCAAATCCAGTTTCCTCAGTTACAAGCATCACTTAGGGAGGAAAGAAGGGTCATATGCTTTGTTGTTGTTGTTTTGTTTTGTTTTCATTGTTGCTTGGTATGAACAGGACAGGAAGGTGTGTGTGTGTGTACGTGCGTGTGTGTGTGTGTGTGTGTGTGTGTGTGTTCATAGGTGGGGAGGAATCTCATGGAGAAGTAGTTTTTCAAACCCTCATTGGTTGAGATACCACATATACAGGCAGCACTTGTGCACAGAGATCCAGGCAGGTGACCAGGATGCTGTGAAGTGAATCTCTCATTTGGGCACATAATTCCACTCCTGCGGGATGTGTGGAGCTGACTTGAGAACATCAGTGCCATTGCCCATCACGGACCTCTAGTTCATGTCTAGGCAACAGCTGCTGCTTCTTCAAAAGAAATCCAGGCTCAGCTGAATTCCGATCCCAGAATAATACATGACACTTTCCACTCCCAACTCAGAATTCAAGGGGAAAATGAGCTGCTCCAGGATCCCTAAGATTCATTTCCCAGGGTGCACTATTTCCTTTTCTGCAGCCTCCTACACCTAGAAGGGAGGCCTGGCTTCAATCAGAATAGTCTCCCCTCCCCCGAGAGTGCTTTGGAAACAAGCTCTCCAAGTTCATTACAAGCTCAGAGAGGTGGAGGGGAATGGGCAGGGACACTTGGATTTTTCTTGCAGAATCCCATGCCTGTGTAGGCAAGACAGAATTTGCAAGCACACACTGGATTATCCTAGGTGCCAATTTCAGCAGAGGAGCATCCAAGTTTGCCACAAGCAAGGGCAGAGTGAGTGCTACATGCTTCCCTAAAGCACATCTGGGCATTCCAGGGCAAGGAGAGCAGAAAGCCTTCAAGGTTTGACTCCTTGCCCATCTGGAAGAGTGGGTAGGGCAAGGAGTGGTGGAGTTCAAGGTCACTTGATGCAGCCCTGAGACATTGCTGCTTCCTTTTTTTTTTTTTTTTCCCTAGATCCAAAGCTAAGCCTCTTTGGTACAATCCACAGACTTCATGTTCCACAAAAGAAGAAACTTCAGTAACTGATAAGGCACCAACGTGCCAGCATCCCAAAAGAGCGCCTGGTTATCTCCTAGGTAAAAGAAAACGCCAGTAAGAGTGAACACCTCACCTGCCAGACAATTCCTAGGTGGCCAACGTCAGACATTCCCTCAGAGTGACTGATTTGAAGAGAGATGTCTACACAGACAAGCATGACCTTTTCACAGGCAGCTGCCTTTCTGTCCCAGCTCCTCAAATGGTGCCTTAATGTCAGTCTAGGAGTCATGTCTTCCATAATTAGGTGTGTAAAAGTCACTAATAGGGACCTCCCTGGTTGCACAGTGGTTAAGAATCCCATGGGTTTGAGCCCTGGTCCGGGAAGATCCCACATGCTGCAGAGCAACTAAGCCCATGCGCCGCAACTACTGAGCCTGCTCTCTAGAGCCCGCAGGCCACAACTACTGAGCCCACGTGCTGCAACTACTTCACAGGGCAGGAGCCCATGCTCCGCCACGAGAAGTCACCGTAATGAGAAGCCTGCGCAACACAACAAAGAGTAGCCCCCACTAGCCACAACTAGAGAAAGGCCGTGTGCAGCAACGAAGACCCAACGCAGCCAAAAAAAAAGTCGCTAATAAAATCTCAGGTTTTCTAACTAACTTGAGAGATGAATTTAATCCATTTGTTGGCTCTTATCCCTCTACCCTCAAGTTCAAATGCACAAAAGGAATGCAGAGAACAATAAAGATTCTGTTCATATTTTTTGCCTTGTCTTTGATCTAGTTGGGAATCTGTGTTCCAACACTAGGTGGGAAATGAATGCCACTGGCATTTCAACCTACCTGTCCAAACTTATTTCCCGTCATGCCTTTCAGGAACACTCACAGAGGTTGCCCTACCCACTCTTCTGCTTCATTGGTTCAGTCTTTGCCCTCCCTCCTGGGGTCAGGCTCTCCAGCGGGCTTTCCAACCTAGCCCACCTGGCCCCATGTGGCCTAATAAGGTGGTTATTAATCTGTGGGCGTGGCTACCTAGCCTTAGCCCAGCCCACCGTTTCTGGCTCCACAGAGTTGTACCCCAACCCACCTCCAGTTTAGTAGCTCCATGTCACACTTTAGGTAAAATCCATCCCTTAATAGCAGCCACTGCAAACTGAATGTTTGGTCTCTATCCTTCTTAACGGCTATCTATGCATTCAGCAGCTATTTATTGAGGGGGCCAAAGAGTAGGCACTGTGAAAGGAGACATCGTGATGGAAAAACAGTGACCTTGTGATCAAGGAGCTCATGATCCAGTAGGTCTGTGCCTCTCACTCTTTGATGTGCACAGGAGCCACCTGGGGATATTGTGAAAATGAAGATTCTGTTCTAGCAATTTGATATGGGATGGGGTCTGAGATTCTGCATTTTTAACGATTTCCCACGTGATCCCAAAGCAAATCATACTTGGAATACAAGGTAACAGGAAAGTGAATGGGCAGGCAGAGGGGGTGCCCACATGGATACCTCTAACTTGGTCAGTGA
Organism: Hyperoodon ampullatus; assembly: GCF_949752795.1. Taxonomy (NCBI): domain Eukaryota; kingdom Metazoa; phylum Chordata; class Mammalia; order Artiodactyla; family Ziphiidae; genus Hyperoodon; species Hyperoodon ampullatus. The sequence goes on from NW_027640563.1 coordinate 89,948, forward strand.
TATTGCAGCTGAGACTCAGAGGATGAATAGGAGTTGGCCCAAAGTAGATGGGTTTGGTCTGTTTGGGGAAATGAGGGGTGGCAGAGGCAAAAGATAAAGTAAAAATGTTCAGTTTCCATTCACTGCAGTCCCGAAGGCTGAACAGAAGGAAGTGTTTCAAGATGATTTATCGATATGACTTACTGTCAGGGGAGATGCAACCTATCAGAGGTGATGGTTTCGGGGCATGTCTAAAATGACTGGGTCGCAGGCTCCAGGGCTCCCGGCCCTGCCAAAGATTCCTGTGCCCCAATATTGCCACATATGTAGCATACTCAAGGGCACCATGTGTGCTGGGGGCAATGGGCATAGAAGGGTAGATAAAGGACTGGCTGGGCTGACTTTGGCACTGAGTCAAATCCTGGAAGCTTTGCCAAGCTCTGAGGAAGATAGAAAGTCTCAAGAATGTCTGTGGCTAGGTTTCCCTTCACCTGGTAGAACAGGGACTGTACTCAGATATAATTAAATTAAGGAAAATAAACATGACATTCCATGGATACTCCATTCACACCGAAGTTTGTGATTCACACACACTTCAGAAGTTTAAGGAATTCAAAATGGTTTAATCTGTAGGTGACACCATAAGCCGTTAGGAGACACTCTGGCTTTAGGTTCACACTACGGATGCCAGGGCACAAAGGGAAAGGCCCAGAGTAACACTCTGAGTGCTTCTCACCAGCCCTAGGAACACCTCTGCTACACTCCCTTCAATTAACAGGTCTTGGTTGAGTTTACAACTTCAGAACAATGTTCTAAAATGAACCACTTGGAAAGCCCAGTTCGACACAGAGGTCAACACACCAATGAACTGCAGAGGCCCTCAATGAGATGTGAGATCTTTGAAAATACCCTCAAGGGAGGAGGTGGTATACGCAGAATGACCAGCAGTCATTCTGGTCACTGCAGACATCAGCTGAAACCTGGCCTCTGAAGTCATCGGAGAGGCAAATAAGGGGGGAAAACTCTTCTGTAATATTCTAAGCCCACTCAGAGCAATTCAGAATGGGAAACAGTTAAGAGAACAATATATCTTAAAACAATGAAAATAAACAGAAAAAAATACTCTTGGGAGCCAGAACATGATTCATTTTCTCTGTTTGCCGTGGCAGTTTGTTAAGGGCAGGAGAAGGCTGGCTCTGGAGAGTTAGGACTCTGGGAAAAGGAGCACTCAGATGGATGTGGTGTCTGTTTCATGGATTCAAGCTTAAGCCAGCTCACCAGTGTTGCCCCTTTGCTGCAACAGAATTGCCTGCGGGGCCCCAAGAGTGCCACTTGCCTTGTAGGAGCTCTGCAGAGCTGTTCCTTAAACTACCCCACCTGATCAACCTTTCTGGATGTAGCGAGACATCCCTACTTACTCCCTGACTAGGTACTCTCACCATCCTCATCTTCAGCCAGGCACACCTTCTCAGGGTAGATGGCGAGGCTTGGAGAACGTGTTGAGACCACAGACCATGAAGGGCTGGATCACAGCCCCCCGGCCTCTTCCTTCCTTCTCAAGCAGCCTCTCTTGGTCTGTGACTCCTTCCTGCCTCCCAAACAACAAGAAGGAAAGCAGGCCCTAGGGGAAATTATAGGCGGCAAGTGTTGACGGAGCATTTCAAACTGTGTTTCTTGAAGCTTTAAGGTTCCACTTCATGAGTGAAAGAAGCTACTTCATCTTGGAGGAGTGGGGGTGAGACTCTGAGCCTTTCACCCACCACGGCAGCCAACGCAGATCCAATTTTACTCATCTTATTTAAGGTTCAAGGCCTTTTGTTGGTTGGTTGGCTGATTGGTTGGTTGGTTTGAAAAATATAAAAAGGCTTGAAACCAAGAAAATGGTGTGTCTGTATCAATAACATCACACCATATTTTTTGTAGTTACAACAACTAAAGGGTTGAAGTCAAGACAAAAGCAAAGTGGGTCCAAGGTGGAATTCAAAGGAGATGGAAAATGTCTACAAGAGGTCATCACTAAATACAAAAGCTCATTGGGCCAATGATTTTGCCTATGAAATGAGGGGTTTTGTGGTAGCTGTTCTTAAGTATTTTGTGTGAAAGTAGGCACGATGACTCCTGGTTCCTGCCACGATAATGTTAACTTTCTGAACCCCTCCCCACTTCAGAACAGTAACCACATGGGTTCTGTCCCACAGCTTGTCAAGCTGCCATCCTACCTGCCAGAAAAAAAATTTCCCGGTCAAAGATCAGATTTCACCTGAGACTCTTAGGCCCCAAGAATTTGGCCACTGCTAATTCAGCAGCCATTTCTTCAATAGGTTCCTCCACTTGAAAATGGCTGGGATTTTGTACATGGCTAGCAAAACTGACTTCTGGGATAAGGGCAAAATTCAACTTTTTTTTTTTTAAAGGGAGAAATTTTCATTTTTTAAGATGATTTTTCCACCCCGGAAAGGATATTCTCTATATTCCCAAAGGAGGAGATGCTGGATCACCCAACAATGAGAAAATAAACAAACAAGTGCCAGGAATCACATCTAAAGAATCAAAAGTTAAACAAACAACATGATTTTCCTCACTTTACTAGAGATTTGTGGGTTTATTTCAGTTGTGAAATCGAACTCCTGATCTCCTTAGAGATCTAAGTGATTTAATCACCATATTTGAAGAGATCCCAGAAAGAACATGGAGACAGGGAAGGGGACAGATTAATCCTCCTGGCTGCTCCTTCCCCAGGCTTCAGAGAATTCAGAGGGAGTCCAACCCTGTAAAGAGGACAGTACTTTCTAGAAAGACAAGACTTCCCTTGGGAAGGAAAACTTGACCTCAAGAGGCAACAGGAGCTGAGAGAACATGAGGGCTAGTGATGTAAATCTGCCTTGCACACCAAAGTGCAACACCAATGACTGACCCACACAGCCCCTGGGCCTCTCCTCCCCACTCTCATCTTCTCTCAGGCCCCCTTCTAGTCTGCTTTTAAAGTGGTGACATTGGTGGCGGTGACTGGGGGAGGTGTGAAGCTGGGAATGTAGTGATTTTGAAATGCAAAACTCTTTTTGAGGCAGCCCCAGAGGAAGAGAAAGAACATTCTTTTCCAAATGACACCAAGCAGCCTGAAGTCAATTTATTTGCTTGGAAAACGTCAGTAAAGTCAGGCTTTTCCCATTAAAAACTGTACACAACCGATCAACATGAGAGATAAACACAGTTCCATGTGCCAAGAGACCCAAAACATGCACAAAATTCTCCCAAACTCTCTAGGGTACCAGGCTTATGTGTCACACACACACAGAAGAGATGAGTTGAGTCTTTGGGCATCACAGTGCAGGGCAGTTTAAAAGCGAGCTAAATCAATTTTTTAGGACTGGAATAAATGAGCCCTAGACTGGAAAGGAAAGGTAACATTAGGAACAGTCCAACATCCTTTGGGTAATGTGCTTCACAAAAGCAAAAGACATCAGGCAATCAGCTGCCATTTTCAGAAAAATAATGCTGGGACTTGCACAGCTAAGAGAGAAATTAATTAAGGGAGGAAGGCAGTCTATTCATAAAAACTGGTCCCAGAAGAAAGCAGTGGAACCAAGCTTTTACTCCCAGTCATTTCTGTAAAACTTATTTTGATCAACCAGCCAGATAGGAGCTCTCCTTCTTTTGCAATTCTATAAGATTTCTTTCTTTCTGTGAACTGAATTTCTTCCCCTATAAGGCAGAGGGAGTCATAATTGCATAACAGGATTGTTGCCTCATGATGTACTAGAATTACCTGTACACCGAAGAGTTCTATTTAGTATTGTCATATTGGTAAAGCTTTTATTTTTAATTTTCACTTTGAGGTGGTTAAGTTCAAGGGCAGGGAGCACTTGGGGCAGTTCCGTCTGTGCCCTGCAATGCCTCACCTGGGCCTGGCCCATCGTAGGCATTCAACGCCTCTTTTGAAATGAACTGAATCCCAGCCAGGGTTGCACACCCCTGACCCTTGTCACGCCCTCAGAGCAGGCACTGTCATTGGCAATCCTTTTCCATAATCGAATGTCAGCACTTGAGAGGACCCTGGAAGTCGTCTAGTTTCATCCCTTTCTACCTAACAATATTGAGAAAAATGCAGGGTTCCCAACTTTTAAGTAAGGGTGGGATTCAATTCTAAGCTATGCATTAACTGTTGTCCCTGGAGGATAACCTTCCTCCGCCCTCTCGACTTTATACTCTTTTGTGCAGGAAACAGGGGTATCTCCAATTAAGGCTTCAAGGAGATGAGGGAGGAAAAGGACAAAGGAAGCTAGTTTCCAACCTGTGTCCAAAACGCAAAAAAAATTCCCGATTATACCGAATCCTCAATTCATCTGGGAGATAGAGAATGATGCTAGGGAACAAGACCAGGGACATCCTTTTCTCTTCTCTGAGAATATTATCTTTCCTTTAAGAAAAATCAACGTTTTCCTTTCCTTTCGGAATTTTTTTTCTAAGTCACATTTGCTCTACAGACATAGAAAACAAAGTGACGGTTACCAAAGGGTTTGGGATTAACATATATACACTACTATATACAAAATAGATAAACAATAAGGACCTACTGTATAGCACAGGGAACTACACTGAATATTTTGTAATAACCTATAAGGGAAAAGAATCTGAAAAAGAGATATATATATGTATAACTGAATCACTTTGCTGTACACCTGAAACTAACACAGCATTGTAAATCAACTACACTTCAATAAAAAAATAAATAAAATTTTTTTTAAAATCAGATTTGCTGATTTTTCAACCAGGCTTCTCCAAAATTTTAAATCAGAAATGGTTCCAGTCCCTCTCTCCCCTCTTTTCTAGCTCTAAATGCATTTTCCACCCAGGTCTATGCCATCGCTGTGCCCCTCACCTGTCTTGAGCGGCAAGATGATTTTAAACTGAGAGGCAGCCACACATCTGGACACATAGCGGTGAAATCTCTGTCTGCTGTTCAGTGGGAATAGGGGTGCAAAGCCCACTGACTGTCACAGAAATCAGAGATGCGAAAAGTCTCTCAGAAAAACCAACCTTGTGCCTTCTGCCTTAAAAAAAGAGAATCATTCCTCTCACTTCATCATACAGCCAAGGATACCAAAAAAAGCCTGCAAAGCCCCATCTCCACCCTTCCAGTTAATCAAGTCTGAAAAAATTCCTGGAAGCAGAACAACTAAGGGAGGTTGCACTATGAATTGTCAAGGGCTTTAGAATTCCTGTGATTTACAGGGGAGAATGAAGCCGTTCTGTGCATGTTGAAGGTGCATGGGATTCTTAATTTATGGTTTAGGAGTTGCAGGCTGTACTACAGCAGTAAACCTACTACGCTACTGAATCACTGCCAAAGGTGACCTTTAATGGAGCCTCCAGAGGTCAAGCAGTCTTTTCTCTGGCAGTCAAAGAGTTCTTGGCTTCCCAAGGCTCTTTTCTTGAACACAAAAGAGAACCACTTGAATGCGCATAAACTAATGCAGGCCATTTGATGGAAGGAAACAAGGGCAGGAAATGTCATCCAGCATCACGAGGGAACGGCAATGGAACTGGCAGGTCAAGGCCCATAGTATTCTTTCTTTTTTAAATAAATTTATTTATTTACTTTTGGCTGCGTTGGGTCTTCGTTGCTGCGCGCGGGCTTCCTCTAGTTGCAGCGAGTGGGGGCTACTCTTCGTTGAGGTGCGCCGGCTTCTCATTGCGGTGGCTTCTCTTGTTGCAGAGCACCGGCTCTAGGCGCACGGGCTTCAGTAGTTGCGGCACGTGGGCTCAGTAGTTGTGGCTCACGGGCTCTAGGAGAGCAGGCGCAGTAGTTGTGGCGCACGGGCTTAGTTGCTCCACGGCATGAGGGATCTTCCCAGACCAGGGCTCAAACCCATGTCCCCTGCATTGGCAGGCGGATTCTTAACCACCGCGCCACCAGGGAAGCCCAAGACCCATAGGATTGATCCACCCTCTCTGAAGACGCATGGTAGCTTCCCGTCTGTTCGCTCCTTCTCCTTCTGTAGACGGATGATGAAATAAAAATTCCTATTCTATGGCAAGTCAAGGAAAATGTAAAACATAAAAAAATTTCTCTGCCCTTTGGCCTCCTCTCTCCCCTCTACTGTGCCATGTGTATCTGCATTATGCATCGACCAGACCTCCCCACTGGCAGAAATACCTGCTCGGCCATAAAGAACAACATTCTCCTAGCACCACCAAGATAACTCCTTAGGAGGTAACCTTTCGTAATCTAGTAAGAAGCCACGATGACCCAAGACTCACTACTTGCTTTGTATACATAGATCTGGATTGTGCAAACTATCTGTGTCATTTAATGCACAGCACTCTCTCTCTCAAAAACCTATATAGCTAACTGTGCTTTGACTTCTAACAGGCAGAACAGTTCTCGGGGCTTTCTGAGAAGCTGTTCCTGGGTTATAATCCCCAATTGGGCTCCAATACAATTTTCTATTTCTTTCTTAGATCGACTGATTAAATTTTTGTCGACACCGACCTTTTCTGCTTTAGGAACTAGGAATCATGGGAGCTGGCTGGGCTCCGTGTGCCCGGATGCAGATCAGAATGTCTGTGGGAGGACAATGCTGCCTTACAAGTGTTTCTGACTTCCCTGGACTGTGGCCTGCGCCTCTCACTACGTTGATCTACCAAGTGCTTGTCTTTTCTGTGCTCAACTCAGCCTTTCAACACCCTACTCTCTGCAGCATTCTCTTCCCTTTGATCCTGTGACACCACTCTCTCCATATTTCCCTCCTAACGCTGACTTCTCCCCAAACTCCTTTATCAACATGCCCCGCCACTGAGTGTGATGTCCCTCAGGGCATTGTCCTAGACCTTTGCTCTTTAGACTTTAGACTCCCCGCCCTAAGTGATCTCAGCCACACCTACAGCTTCAGTGTCCTTTACCTGCTTCACCTCTTTCCTAAGTTCCAGACCTGTACATCCAACTTGTCCGGTCCATATTCCCACTTGGATGTCTCAGAGGCACCTCAGAATCAACTCAGCCAAACTTCCCAGCCCCTCAAAACTCCTCGTCCAACATTCTCAACTCAGAAAACGGCTCTACTTAGCTGTTCAAGCCAGAAACCTAGGAGTTACCCTCTATTGCTCCTGTTCCCTGATTTGCCTCCATATCTTCCATCACCTATTCTCCCTCCTAAACCTCTCAAATCCATATAACCTCACACTTGCGATTAAGCTCTCACCATCTCTTATCTGGACCACTGCAATGAGCTCCGGGCCGGTTTCTCTACATCCATTCTGCCCCTCCCTCGTTCACTACTTTGAACTTTGGAGTCTTACCACGTCACTCAGCTGACTTCAGAGGCTTCCTACATCAGTAAAATGAAGTCCAGAGTTCTTCTCAGGACCTCCAGGATTTCTTGCATGGTCTCCAAGGCCCCACTACCTATGTGAACTCATCACGTGTCACTCCTGCCTCACTCACTGGGCAGCCCTCACATCTCCCTTCTTTCAGTTCTTCAGAGATACCAGGCTTTTCTCACCTCAGAGCCTTTGCACGTGTTGCTCTCTCCTTCTGCCCACACCGCCTCCCTACCCTGCCCTTTCCGCCTTGCTGAGTCCCACTCACCCTTCCAGTCCCACCTTAAATGCCCCCTCCCTCTAACAGCTCCCCCTGTTAGAGATGTTGTATGCGTGTTCGAGAGTATTTGTATGCCTTTGTATTTTGTACATTTGGCACACTGCATTTCCCTCTGCCAAACTTTCACACTTGTAATGATTAATTTCACTCATCCATTCATCAACTTACACAGAGTCCCTGCTTGTGCACTGTTGTAGGCACTGGGGTTGCAGCATAGAATGGGAGAGATTCCTGCACTCAGGGAGCTTCCATCCTTTGTAATATTTCCCTCCACTATGTGATTTTTAGCTCCTCGAGGAGGAGGTCATGCTTGCTTTGCTGGCCGCTACATTCCAGTGTTTTAGCACACTAGCACATTTTCATGTGAATATTCAGTAGACACTAGCCAACTGTCTGATTGGCTTACTGAAGATACTACTGGGCACATAGTAAACAAATACATGTTGAATTAGACAAGTTCATTCAAGCAATCATGTCCACAGAAAAAGGCAATATTTCAGATTTATCATGATGGTTTTCATTGTATCATTTGATTTTTAGTAAGAAATTATTGGTTCTCTTATTCCTGTTAACCAACATAAATGAATAAATGAATAAGACAAATTATTTCAGAATGAAAATAAAGTTAAGAAAAGCTAGGATGATGGCTGGAGTCCAGTGGGCAGGGTAAATGGTGCAAGAGGAGGTGGCCAGAAGCCTGCTCACAAAGCGGGCAGCAGGGCAAGGCAATGAGTTAGGACTTTTTTGTGGTTTCAGTGGGGAGATATCGGGGTTTCTAAAGCAGACAATAAACATGATCTGATTTATGGTTTTTAAGAAAATGACCCTCTGCTATGTGAAAAATAGGCCAAATAGTTTTGGCCCTCTTGGCATTAAGACCTCTTAGAAGACCAAAGACCACTATAGGAAAAAATAAAATTGTTTTGCTGTTCAAAAATCTGACTTCATTTGGGGTTATTACATAATTAAAAAGGTATATGTTGACTTTAGTCCTTTTTGGTGAGTTTCAAGTCCTCACCTCCAGCAAGGGGACAAGTCTCTCATTTTACTGGACATTAGCCAGTTAAGGGGCCATAACTCTTATCAAGTCTGTTTATTTATTAACATGAGATTTATTTACTAATCATTGATGAATACGATCTGTTTGGTGGACACTTAAAAAGAAAAAATACCAGTAGGCTCATTTCTGATAAACATCTCCCTTCAACAGCTACAAAGTACGTAACATTGTCACCAGAGCCTTCCTTCTGAAATTCACCGATGCATCTGACATTTGTCACACTCATTATTTATGAGCAGTGATCTATGCAACAGAAGTGAGAGTCATCCTTAGGGACACATCCGCCAGTCTTATATTTGAAACCGCTTCTCTCCAAGGAAAAAAGAAGATTTCTGTTTTCTTATGTCATTAAAAAAAATGTACTGAGGTATTTTTAGTCTGGAGCCTTCTTAAAGCGTGGGATAATGACTTTGCTAAATCCTACTGGAAATAAAAACACATCTAGAAGCTATGGAAGAACAGAAGTCACAAGGCTGTTTCTTAAATTAAGGAGATGGCCTGCTGGACCAGATGAATAGGGGCCTCCTGATAAGATGAAAGATATGCCAGATGAATTCTCCTTTTCTTATTTAGTTGCAACACCATTAAGACATTGTAATGCAAGTCAGTTTACCTTTTAGAAGCCACATCCATAGACAGCAGTTAGCAGTAACCCTATACATAGCCAAGAGCACTGAAAATTCTTTTAAGGAAGGCGCTGCACCAACTCTTAGCCCCTCCGCCTTTTGACGCCGCTTCAGCTTGGGCAAAGGAGCAGACCATTAAACTTAAGAAAACACCTAAGCAGTAAGCAGGGCATTAGCGGCTAGAAGGGAATGGGATTCAAAGCCCTGTTCCTGCTGGAGTCTGGGAGCCCTCGCTTGCTCCCTGCTAAAAGCCTCCCAGCCGGAGGCTGCAGCTGCAGAACTTCTGCTGCCAAGTTGGTGGGAGGAGGCCCTCTTCAGTGGCAGGAGGTTGAGGACCACTGACAGAGCCACGGAGACGAGGCAGGTGCTTGAGGCAAACTCAGGAGGAGGTAACCCAGGGAGCCCTGGCAGATGGCAGGGTGCTGGGGCAAGAGGGGGGACTGGAAGAGGAATTGGGGGCTGGCAAATGGTCTGCACGGAAGGGGCCAGGATCAAACAGTGGGGACCCTGTTCCTGGTCTGAACACCAGAAGTAAGACTCTAATATGGCACAACTGGGTGACAGGGTGGGACACCAGTTTACAAAGCTTGGGATACCAGGTAGAGCCCTAGGCAAGAGTCCACTTCCCAGTCTTGGAATTTGGGGTATGGGGTTGGCCCAATAAATAATACTGGGAGAGTCCATCTTGCCACTAAAACCTGTGAAGAAGGTCAGAGCCTCTGGTGGGTCCGAGCCTGTGGATGGGGTTAAATGCTCCAGCTGTGGGAACACAGCACCCTGAGGGGTGTGGAGGGGCCCCCAAGGGGCAGGCAGACCAGTCTTTGTATCCCACCCCTTAATACAGTACTTGGAATAGGCAGATGCTTAATAAATAGTTAGTGAATTAAAACCCCGAACTTAGTTCTGAAACGTAGCTTTTTCAAGAAACTCATCCTTATGGATCTATTTACTGGGTCATTAAAAAGGTTCACTTTGATAACACCCCCTTTTCAAACTGTCCTGGAAAAGGTGACACTGTTTTATCTGAAAAACTTGAGCCCCACATTTGGCCGTATTTCTCGTGAGCCGACAGTGCCCCATGGGCCTTCCTCAAAGGCCAGCTGCTGGGGAGCACGGCAAGGAAGAGGTGAAATGTACACCTGTGGCACCTGAAAACAACACTGAGCCCAGTCGACCCTGTGAGTCATCACAGACTGATAAGGGCAGCCGGATTCCATGACTATTTTAAGAGTCAACATGTTTTACAGCTCAAAAAATTTCATGGGCCCCAAAGTGTCAACTGTGTGAGGGACGGCAGAGAAACCATGGCTGAAAAGTCCACCCCTGCAGCAAGTACAGAAACCTGCCTCTGACCCTGCCTGTCGAGGGCTCAGGGCCTCCAGGGTCCTAATTTCTGAGAGCCTCAACCACTTACTGGTATGTGCGCCTTCTCATATGGGAGAAAAAACAGAGTAACTACTATGCAGAAATACAGTATTGACAATATTGTTAGTAATCATGTTAGCTGATATTTATCAAACGTTTTTGACATGCCGAGCCCCATGTATTATTAAGTCCTCACAGCAACCTTATGACCTAGGTCTCGTGGTGTTACAGGAGAGAAATAGGGTTAACAGACCAAGGAGTAGAAAGGGAAGGCAGTGAAAGGGGTCAGAGGGACTGCACACTGGACTGAAAGGTAAAAGTTGAAGACAATTACATTGCTCTGCTCATTTCCTCAATGTGGAACCATACAGCATTATAGGTAGCTAGCAGGCATACCCTCATATTCTTTTATTTTTTCCTTCTTTTCTTCCTAACCAGTGAGATTTTCACCTTGGGCGCGTGCGCGCACACACACACACACACACACACAATCAGTCCTCACTACTACCATTTATTACAAGGGACACTGTGAAACCCTCAATGCAATCTTAATTTGTGTTCATTCAACGAAAATCATCAAATGCCTACTAGGTGCAAAGGACTGGCCTCCTCATTGCTTTATCTACAACAGTCTTTGAATATATTTCTGTCTTTGTGTTTATGCAAAGACATGCATGCACATGCCTAGAATGTGATATCTCAGAGGTCCCTGGTGTAGGGAAAAAACACAGTGGAGTCAGAAAGACTTGCTACAAGTCTTTATAAGCTATATGACCTGGGCCTCTCTGAGACTCAGTTTCCTCATTTGGAAAAGAGGTAAAAAACACCTTTCTAAAGTGGTTGTAATGCACCTAACATATTATAGATACTCAGTAAATGGTAGTAACCCGGGTTCTCAAAGGATTGTATGCATCCCTGGGGGGTCCTTTCACAGGTACACAAAGTCCTCCCCTTCCCAACTACATATCTGTGCAAAGCTGGACTTGAACCATAGATTGAAATGCAGAAGCAGATATGAGAGCCCAATTGTTTTCTATGAACTCAGACTTTAAAGAGATTTGCAGGGACTTCCCTGGCGGCACAGTGGTTAAGAATCCACCTGCCAGTGCAGGGGACACGGGTTCGAGCCCTGGTCTGGGAAGACCCCACGTGCCGCGGAGCAACTAAGCCCATATGCCACAACCACTGAGCCCACGTGCCACAACTACTGAAGCCCACGTGCCTAGAGCCTGTGCTCTGCAACAACAGAAGCCACCGTGATGAGAAGCTCTCGCACCGCAACGAAGAGCAGTCCCCGCTCACCACAACTAGAGAAAGCCCGCACGCAGCAACGAAGGCCCAACACAGCCAAAACAACAAATTAATTTTAAAAATAAATAAATAAAGAGATTTGCAAAAAGTAAAACAATGTCACTCTTCTTACTCATTTTTGGTTTGTTTTGGGAAACAGCTATTTCTCATTAAAATGTTATTTATGTTAATATGTGGTGCATTTATCATTTTTTAATGAATTAATAAATAAATATTTTAAAACTTCCCTAGTTTTAATTTCTAATATGATAACAATTGATAGCTATAACCCACATAAAACAAAAGATCTTTAGGATTTTCAATAATTTTTAAGAGTATGAAGGAGTTCAAAGACCAAAAAAATGTGAGGCCACTATTCTACATCTATCTTACTTAAATCTTACAGCATCCCAATTCCCTTTCCCAACGTTGTCTTTACAGAACTCATCACTACCTAAAATTATTTCATACGTTTATTTGTTATTTATCTGCTTTCTCCATATGCCAGTCATTCACTTATTTGCTCTCAGATCCATTCCCTACATAGGTTTCCCAGGCCCCTTTACCCCAGCAGGAGACTGGAGGAGGGAAGCAGACACCCAGGTATTTCTCCCATGGTCCTCCTTGGCCTCCAGCGGTGCTGCATCTTCTCCTTGGTTCCAATTCTGCTGAACAGGCCGTGCTCCCAGCTCCTGCGGCACAGCCCCAGCCCCAGATGCTAGTCATCCCCTCCCCTCACTTGGTCTGTCCAATCCTAGGGAGTAGGAACTTGCAGCTCTTGTGATTACACTGGTACCTCACCATCCCATTTTGACATTTCAGCTCTCCCCACACTTTGGGGAAAGGAACTTACCTCAGTTTCTTCATTTGAAAATAGGGAAAATGATAATGTCGACTGGGGCTGCTTTGAGGATTAGAAATAAAATACACACAGGGAATTCCCTCAGAGTCCAGTGGTTAGGAATCGGTACTTTCACTTCCAGGGCCCAGATTCAGTCCCTGGTCGGGGAACTAAGATCCCACAAGCTGCACAGTGCGGCCAAAAAAAAACTCATAAAGGACCTCACATGCTGTTGGGCCCAGAATAGGCAATAAATGTTAGCTAATGTTATTATTATTACTGTACTTTAAACTTTGGAATTACTGCCTGACATAAAATATGGAATCTATTGATTTCAGTGAGGTATTCAAGTCTTGATTATTAACTGGCATTCTAATGGATGTGAAAGATTATTCTTTTTCCAAGATAACTACTGTAATTATGACATGATCAATAGCTTTTCGCAATTTTTATTCCAGTTGGAAAAGAAATTTACAGCGAATACTGCAGGAAAAATTCTCCTATGTCATTAAGCATTACAAACTGCAATAAATCAGTGGTCTTCCCTTTTTATATCACCATGAAAAGTAATAAAGCCCAAATGTATTCAGCACTTAATTCTCTACCAGGAACTCACTAAGAGCCCTGTGTGCATTATGACACTTAATTCTCATAACCTTACAAAGTGGGTGTAATTATTAATACCCCTACTTTCCACATGAGGAGACAGGCTCAGAGAGGGTCAGGGCTTCCCAAAGCCCCAAAGCCATGAGAGGAACAGATTTGAACCCAGGCTGATGATGAAATCTTACCTGTATACTATTTTTATTTTTATTATTGTTATTATTATTATTTTTTTTTTTTTTTTTGCAGTACGCAGGCCTCTCACTGTTGTGGCCTCTCCCGTTGCGAAGCACAGGCTCCGGATCCGCAGGCTCAGCGGCCATGGCTCACGGGCCCAGCCGCTCCGCGGCATGTGGGATCTTCCCAGACCGGGGCACAAATCCGTGTCCCCTGTATCAGCAGGCGGACTCTCAACCACTGCGCCACCAGGGAAGCCCTGTATACTATTTTTAGAAAACAAAATAAAGCCATCATAACACAATCCATGTGTTATGACAGTTACTGCTCACAGGGACTTTGGTACATATCATTAACATATTTGCTCACATTTCTCTTCAAAGACACAGAAAGACAGATGCCCTCAGCTGTAGGCTTCCCCCCACTCCCCACTTTGGGATGGTGAAATATGAATGGTTTATCTGAAGGCTGAAACAGGTAAATCCCCAATGTTCAACAACTTTCTTCCCTCTGTTCCTGGAGGCCATGGTAGGATTCCCTGGCTGGGCCAGGCAACCAAGAAATGTTGAAGGAAGTCACCCACAAGTAATTCTTGGTGGTCCTGAGATGTTGAGGTTCCATTGTACTGCCACACCAGGCATTAGGGCTCTCTCACTTCAGCTGGCCCAGAAGCCAGGCAGGAGCCAGCTGTTGCTGGCAGAGTCCCGGGGGTGACAGCAGAATGAACGCTTGACTATCAGCTGAAGATTCTCCCTTAATTCATCACTGCTCTCCAGTCCTAGGATCCTGGGCCAGACAATATAGAAACACTGAAAACCTATTGCCTAATTTGAAGAATGTTTCCTTTCCCTGAGAGAGAACTAACAACTCCAGTTTGTCTCTCCATGAAGACAAACATTTTAACTTCCAAAGGCCTGCTCTAAAGATCAATTAGACATATCACTAAGGAGGTATTCACACACACTAAAAGGATTCTTTGCCAAGCTTTCTTTAAAATTCTCTCTGAAAAATGAAAATATCAGCCAAATGACAGAAATTCAACTGCCTCACAATTTTCAGGAATTTTCTGTTCTGTTATATGAACTATACAGCATGAGTCAATCAATTTACACTTACATAGTAGTAATCAGTTCACCATGTGTCTACTTGATGCAGAGCGTTATGCTGGGTGCTGCACCCTGTAGCAGAAACAAGAAGGTGGGATTGGCTTTGTGCAGGCCTCATATGCTATTCATGTGAACATCTTCTCAAGTTCCATCAGGGACCCACCTGGTTCCAGCCGTCAAGGCCAAGCTAAACATCCCATGAATGTTTACTATTTCTTCTAAAGGTTCCATAAGATATAGCAGAAGATGAAGGGAATGTGGATCGACTCCACAGCCAAATACTTGAAAGAAGTATGGATTTTCATCCTACCTTCTCTCCTTTCTGACCTTAATTCACCTGCCAAGTCTAATTCATCACACTGATACCATGTGATATTGAGGGGATAACATCGAAAGCATACCTAGCCTATGTCTTAACACTGTGCTAAGTATTTTAAATGTAGCATGAGCATGTTATTTAATTATATCAACAGTCCTATGAAGTAGATCCTTTTCTATGCATTTTACAGATGAGGAAACAGGCCCAGAGAGTGAAAATTTTCTACTAAAAGTTGATAACTGGGATTCAAACTCAGCTCTAACAGAGACTAATGCTTTTGTTCCTTTTTACCAACACCCCACCTTCCCAAACTGGCTCATCTTCCCACAGCATCCATTTCACCAGAAGACTTAGGAGAAAGACATGATTACATGAAGGAAAACATGGATAGAATTATCATTTAGAATATGAATTTTGCATGAGTTTTTTTAAGATGAAACACCAAAAAGTTCTTATATGCAGAGGTCTTAACAGATACTACATGTCCTGAAACCTACAAAGGTCTTTTAAAAGAAAAGCTTGAGGGCCTTCCCTGGTGGCGCAGTGGTTGAGAGTCTGCCTGCCGATGCAGGGGACATGGGTTCGTGCCCTGGACCGGGAAGATCCCACATGCCGCGGAGCGGCTGGTCCCGTGAGCCATGGCCGCTGGGCCTGCGCGTCCGGAGCCTGTGCTCCACAACGGGAGAGGCCACAACAGTGAGAGGCCCGCGTAACGCAAAAAAAAAGAAAAGAAAAGCTTGAGACTCACTCTCCACACAAGGAGATCTAGGGCAGGACAAAAACTCAACCTCTCTTCCAAATGACACTGTTTAAGGGTACCTTCTCTATCTAGAGGGGAGGCAGAGACTGGTGGGGAGGGCAGAGAGAGAAGACCTCTGGTGTCAGGGCCCTGCTGATACGCCCTACTCAGATAAACAAAAAACCGGTGCTTTTTAAAAGTCAGCTGGCACGTCAGTGATAATCCGGCATGCTCTTGGGGATCTCATCCTCACTTCAAGTGGCTTATGCAACTGCTCCTTCCAACTCCATGTCTGTTCCGGGCAAGAGCTCTGGTTAACTCATTTTTCTCCATCCCACTGCATTTCCAGATGCATTTCCACAACCCCTAAGGCTTAGGTGCTGACCCGGCTTGCCTATCCACGCAGCACTGACCTCCACAAGGCAGCCTTCGTTGACTAAGGTAGGGCACCCATGTCCACAAGCACCAACCGAGAGAAAGCAGCATATACCCCCCAACCCCCATTACAGCCTTTATTTTTCATCTCTGTTTTCCACTGAGTATCATATAGCCCAGTTCCCTTCCCAGCTGATGCTGAGATGTAACAACTTGTCATTTGAGATATGGCTCATTAAAATTACACAGCACGAGTAATGGAGACCTCAGTGCAGGTGGGGACAGCAGGTAACTAGCCTTAACTTACAGGGCAGTCTCTAGGCCCTCTGGGCTCCCCTCTCCACTCCTTTTCCCTGCTGCTTCTTAGCACACTGGTGGCCCTCACCATTTTCCACAGGTATCTCTTGGGATTTGTTGAGTGGGGTCGTTATTTACCACTGTTCTTATTAACTCAGCCACCAAGTCACTGCAGTATTGGGTTAACAAGGTGGAAGTAGGGAACTGTGTCCCTCCACAAGACCATCAATTCGCCGGCAGCCAGCAGGGGTGAGGAAGAGTGGAGTCAGCTGTTTCTGCATGGTTTCCCTGAATAGACAACTGAATAAACTAGGGTAGCATCAGAATCTAGAGAAGGCAAGTTCCTACAGCGAGCAGAACTTTAAGAGTTGCCATCAGTAAGGACCCAGTACAATTTGCATCGGATGCACCGCCCTGTCTGTTTTCACATCCTTCCCTGTGAATGCTGGGTTTATCGTAGGACATTTCCTAAAGAGGATTTAACATGTGATGCAACAGGTAGGGGTAAATCAAGGGTAATGTTGATTCTGGGCTAAGAACATCACAGACACGAGATGTCGGAGTAGCTGAGAGCACAGCCTGCAGAGTTGGGCTACTTTGGGTCTGAACCCTAGCTCTGCCTGTGTAACCCTGGGCAAGTTACTTCATCTTTTTCATCTGCGAAATGGACCTCATAATACCTGCCTTACGGGGTTATTTTACAGATTAAACGATATGATGCAGGTAAAGCGTGGAGGGTAGTATGTATTCAGAAAATTGTAGCTTTATTATGATGCCTTCCCAACGAGTAAATTCTTAGGGAACCAGTTTATCAGATCCCAAAGGCAAAACATGTTTCCAGAGTCTTAGAAAAACTTGCCAGTTCAAAAGGCAATCTTGGAGGCTTCATTCCTGGGCACTGAGAACTCTTTCCCCATCCTCTTGAGAGGTCAAATCCAGGGCAGCTCACCCAGCACTGATTTTAATGAATGGCTTGGGCCAGATGTGACTAGTAAGCTATCTCCCCTCTTCCCCAGCTAACCTGCACCCAGTCTCTGCTGAGGTTTGCCGGACTGACACTGGACGTGGGCACATTCAGTACTCAGTCTTCTGAAAACCAAGCAAAACGATCCTTCCTAGTAGCTTTCTGTCTAAAGGGTTAAGTGTTCATCCCTGACACCAGGAGTTGGTCTAGCTTCTAGAGAAACACTGAAATTTCCCAGAGTCTTGGAAGGTATTTATGACCCCCATCACAGAGCAATTCAGCAACGATTTTTTAAAAATCATGCTGATTCTCTTACAATGTGTCTTGCTTTTTTCTGGGGATACCATTCAGAAATCATCTAGTGGGCTCCAAGAGTTTTGGTTGACAGTTAAGTAGAAACGCATGCAGAGAGAGAGGCAGCTGACACACATTTGTTTTTTAGCACCTCTTATAGGGGCTTATGGCTCTGGGCTGGGTGTTTTTACTCACACTGACTCATTTAATCTTTACAACAGTCCTGTAAGATCAGAATCTTTACACAGAGAAACGCAAGCTCAGAGGTTATGTGTTTACCAATGTCACACAGCATCTTGTAATAGCAGAGCTAGTCTCTGTCTACAAGCCCAGTGCTAGTCCTACCACACTGTAAATATATTTTGTTGACATACATGCTGTCTTACCAGTGTTACATAGATTTACATAAAAATAAAAAACCAGGAGGGAGACAACAGAAAATAAAAAGTTAAAATTTAAAGGCTAATTATAAACTCAGTTCCCCAACATGCCATGTCTGAAAAGCTCATCCCTATGGACATTTTTATAGCCTTATGTTTCCTGCCACAATATTTTGAGAGAGGATGAAACTCAGCTGCAGTCTCATGGACACACTCCTCAGGCATTTCAGGGGTGATTTTTTAAAATAGGGGGCAGGGCTTCCCTGGTGGCACAGTGGTTAAGAATCCGCCTGCCAATGCAGGGGACAAGGGTTCAAGCCCTGGTCCGGGAAGATCCTACATGCTGCAGAGCAACTAAGCCCGTGCTCCACAACTACTGAGCCTGCACTCTAGAGCCCACGAGCCACAACTACTGAAGTCCACGCCCCTAGAGCCTGTGCTCCACAACAAGAGAAGCCACTGCAATGAGAAGCGTGCGTACCGCAACGAAGAGTAGCCCCCGCTCACCGCAACTAGAGAAAGCCCGCGTACAGCAATGAAGACCCAACACAGCCAAAAATAAATAAATAAATAAAGTTATTTTAAAAAAGAATCTTATTTTTAAAAAAATAATAAAATAGGGACAAACAGAAACAAAGAAAATAATCATTTCTTTAAAATTTATACCAAAATTCAGCCTTTCTGAATTTTTTCCCACCCTAGACAACCTCTTAAAACCATGATTGAGAAGTCTTTCACCATGTGAAGGAAGTTTGCAGAATAACGATTCATGCTGTAAATGGTAGTGGGTGACAAGGGCATAGATTTTTGGCCACTCTTGAGTTCAAACCCTGACTTCTAAATGACTGATTAGCTGTACAACCTTGGGAAACCCTTTGCTTGTTTAAATGTCAGCTTCCTAACTGGTAAAATGGCGTATTTAATTCATTCAGTTATTATAAGCATTAAGAAAGATTAACAGTAGCAAGTATAGTGCCTGGCACTTAGCAAACTCAATACATGTGAGCTCCCTCCTGGCTTCTCTCCCTTCCTTTGCTTCCTTTCCTTGCTCTCCCCTTCCCTGACACCCATTTATTCTCAAACCATAGAGGTAGGTGAGATCATGTCATTATTTTTTAAATTCCTCCTGCTCAAAGACTTTTTAAAAACATGAGTTGGAGGAGTGCTAAGTTTTCCACTCCTTTTTTTCTGAGTGGCAGATCTGAGATTTAAGTCCTATTATATAACAGAAAAACAGGGAAACTGGGGGCTAGAACATAAAAATTATTGTAATTAGACAGGCAATGGAATTTTTAAAAGTGGGTGGCTGTGCTTTCTACTTTTCAAACGTTACCTCTAAAAGTGGCTAAAGAGATACAATCAAAGAGGAGGTGGCCCTTGCTTCTGAAGTTACTGCTGTCTTGGGAGCTTTTGCAGGAACATCTGCTGGCTTTTCAACAAAGGAAGCTGGGAAGGATCAAGGGAGACTGGAGGAGACTCTGGTTCACGAGGCAGCCACATCTGTTTGGTATTCTCCCAACTGAGAAGGCTCGACTTCTGAAATAGCCCGGGTATCCGAGTTAAACCAGAATCCAGAAACAGATGAAAGCTTTTCTTTCCTCCATGTCTCAATGGTAGAGATCAACAGCTGTTTATATCCTTTAATACCTAACTAAGGGTGAAGCCTTCACATCTGTCTGTATTTTCCGGTTCTAGTTCCTCGGATCACAGTGGGGAGGAGGGGAAGTTTCAAACCCTCCCAATTCCCAGGCCAGAAGACAGAAATATGCCCAGGATTCAAAGACGTAATGTGAAGCAGAACTCCCAAATTTCTCATCCACCCAGGGTCTGCTGTTGGCTGGGAATTCCTCTTTTACTTTATCCTGACAGACATCTTGATCATTTCCATGATAATGACTCATGGCAGCACCAAGATCAAAAAGAAGGAAAGTAGGCTGGAATCAGGGGGAGGAAGAAGAGGAGGAAATGAATTCTCATAGAGAAAGCGGCTCCTAAAAGACAAGTTCTTGCAAAGACAGCAACAGTATTGTCTGAGGACAAACAGCAGAGGTGAGAAGGATACTAATGAAGACCCTCAGGGTGATGGTGGATGGTGGTGGTTTTTACTGACCCCTAACATTTTAACCTTGGAAAAGTTAAACAGACATAATTAAACCCTGTGGAAGGCAAGGTACGGGAAATACCCAGCAATGGTGATAAAGAGATTCAGAGACATTTGTTTAACTTCACTTTGATCACCAGCACCATACACATGCTGGAACTTTATAAAGATTATCTTTCCATCCATCCATCCATCCATCCATCCATCCATCCATCCATCCATCCAACAACTTATAAGGCACCAGGACTGGACTTAGTGCTGGGATATTCAAATGCATAAGACATATTCTATAACTTGAAGGGGCTTATATTCTAAAAGATGAGAGTCTTCACAGAGGAGATGGTATAAAGTTCTTCTTTTTTTTTTTTGCGGTATGCGGGCCTCTCACTGTTGTGGCCTCTCCCGTTGCGGAGCACAGGCTCCGGACGCGCAGGCTCAGCGGCCATGGCTCACGGGCCCAGCCGCTCCGTGGCATGTGGGATCCTCCCGGACCGGGGCACGAACCCATGTCCCCTGCATCAGCAGGCGGACTCTCAACCACTGCGCCACCAGGGAAGCCCCTAAAGTTCATTTTTTTAAAAAAAATTTTTGGTCACGCCACACAGCATGTGGGATCTTAGTTCCCCAACCAGGGATCAAACTCACGCCTCCTGCATTGAAGCATGGAGGAGTCTTAACCACTGGACCACCAGGGAAGCCTGAGATGGTATAAAGGATGCAAAAGAATTCACTAGAAGGGGATTCCAAAGGAGAGAATGACATGGTTAAAACCAGAGAGGTAAGAAACAAACTGTTCCTGGGGAGGATAAAAAGCATTCTGGGTGGTTACAATGAACAAGAGGGGTGGGAGGAGCTTACCAAAAGTACAGATTCTTAGGCCTCACCTAAGAGATTCTGATTTAGTTGTTGAGGGGGAGGACCAAGGAATCTGCATTTTGAGAAGAAGGTCCAAGTAATTCTGATACAAAGGAAAGTTTGACAACTCTATATAGATGAACATTTCCCAAAAGATGCTAATAGTGTTCCATTAAAAAAAACAAAAAACAAAAGAAGGTACCAGGTTCAAATTAGGATACACTACTTACTAACGTATTCTTTTCTTGGAGATGTATAATGCACATTAGTATATTTAAAGTCCTGCAGTAAAGAAATCAATTTCACTCCACATTTCCCAAACTTATTTTTCCATGGGAGAAAAAAAAAAAAATCACAGTGCACCTATTAAGAGCTCCCAAAACACTTTTGTACTGTGCGGCACAGATTGGGAAGAGCTGAAATAGAGGATTCTGATCAGGTGAGTGTTCCCCAAGCACACTGAATGGCTAAGGAAACCATCTAGAAAAAGAAAGCAAAGTCATTTGCTCTGGGGGATCTGGCGGCATCCAGTGATTTCCTCCAAGCAAAGTCTAAAATCACCTATGATGTTCTATTTTCCAGGGAGATGGCCAGAAGCTTCCTCCCTCTTAAGTAACACACCAGGCTCTGTGATGTTATTTCTGGTCAGCAGCTCTATGTGGTAACCACAACTGCCAGAGAGAACAGAAGTGCCCAGAGTTCAAAGCATCAAAGAAACAGAAGGGGAAGGGCAGCAAGGAGGGATCCCTGCCCACATTTATTTACCTTTACTGCTGTTGTATGTTCTGCACAGTCATTGGCAGTTGCTTGTAATGCTTTTGGAAAGACAAATTCCCCCCAGCTCCAAAAGGAAGCCTTTGACAGTCAATGAAAGTGCAAAAAAGACATGAACCTAGGAAACTGCTACTCCTCCAAGGCGCCAATTATACAGCCAGGGGAGTTTCTGAAACCTGCCTTCTTCCTCCTATGCTGGTGAGCCAACCAAGGGGGGTTGTGCTGCCATACCCCCCACTTCCTGCCCTAACAAGGGACAGCAGAGAGAAAGTATGTGAGAAAACTGGACAAGTCAAGGCAACACGAGGATTCTGAGCAGATTGGTTTGTGTGCTGAATATTTCAAGATGGACATACTGCCCTAATCAATTTATATACATTTTTTTTCTGGTATAAACATAATTACTTCCATACACCCCACTTCAACTTTCCATATGCCACATGGGGACACACATGCCCCATCTAAATCATCTAAAGGTGATTTTAGCAATGTGTTTCAAACGCTTTTTTTTTTTTTAATACTCCAACTGTCTCAGAGCTTTTCAATAATATTTTCCAGCAGCATAAGTGTTTTTTCAACCATTCCACAAATAGTTCCCGAGTGCCTAAAAGGTTCCAGGGCACCAAGCTAGGTATCACAGGTGTAACAGTGGAAAGAAGAGAATGCTCATCTTTACTGAACCTAAGGCCCTAAAAACTGAATTCTGAATTCAACCTGCCAGGCATGCAGATTCAATAATCAGCAGCATAAAGAAATATAAGAGATAGGAAAGGTCTGGTCTCTCCCCTTGAAGAGTTTTATGGCTCAGAGCACAAAGCAAACAAAAGCATTTGCATTTCAGGTGTCCGGGTTGGTCTAGCAGCTACACAAGGGTCCAGAGTTAATAGTACAGACTGAAATTAATACCTATGATCAGGAGAGGGAAGAAGAGAATGCCAGGATCTTATTTCTCCAAAATGCCAACTGCCTGTCTGCTTGATTCCCAAACAAATCCACGGATTCTCACACTGGGATTTCTTACCCTGAGAGACGAGTACCAATAATTGCACCAGAGTTAATGTAACTAACTAGTTAATTAGCTCCAAATTAAAAATTTTACCAGGAGCTCTGGGTGGGTTTGGAGTCTAATCCTAAGGAAGCCAATAAGATCAAATCCAACTTTTCATCAAGCCAGTGTTTCCCACTATTTAGGTCTACAAAATAATTCTAAGTGGTCTACAAATGATTGTTTTTTCAATAAGGTCCTTAGATCCAGAAAAAGAAATTGCTAATATGTGAGTGATGGAATTTAGGGAAACACTGATATACGTGCTATCCAGCATTCAAAGGCCATCCCGGAAGAAGCCTCTGCAAACCCTCCAAGCTTGGGTGGAAGGTGACAAAATAACCAGGAAGCTGGTCATGGACTTACCCACACACGTTGGAAATATGTCCTCATTGTTGATCTGGACTTCAATCCAATCCATGAGAAGGTTCATGTACTGGGGGGCTGGCAGTGCAGTCGGCTTCTTGTACTTGAGGTCATCCTGCCACCGATACTCGTATTTGGGGCCCCCTGACATCACAGGGCAGGTCCGCTCAGTGCAGAACTCACAGATGGTACCGTAGATGAGGTTGATCCGATTGAAGAAGTCCACCACGTGCACCGCCACCCAGTTGTTCTGGTCCTCCCCGCTGGGCAGCTGCACAGCTGCCCTCAGGTCCACGCCTGAGTTGAGGGATGCCTGAGCCCGTTTGTGGAGTTCGAACCTCTGTGTGCCAGGTTCAAATTTCCTCTTCGGCCGGAACGTCTTGTCCTTGTTGAACACCTGCTTCAAGGCTATGGACATGGTCTTCTCCTTCTCTTGCTTCCTCCTGCAGGAAGCAAAAAGGCAACTGGGACTTTTCAACGAGAGATCACAACCCAACAGGGTTTTCCACTGCCAGCCCTCTGGCCCCAGTCTTGCGGTCTGCAGCTTTCAATCTCTTTTTAGACAGCCCCTTCCATCTTCCTCTTGAATGATTTCCAGGAGAACCTCATGTTTCTTCCTAAAGGCAGGAGAGAAAAGGGTCTCATTAGTGTCCTGTTTGCATTTAAGAAATGACAAAGGCTTAGACCTGACTTCCATCTCACTTCTGGCTGTGCCCACTTTCATCCACGTATAAGGACATGGAAGATAAGCCAAACCCCTGAGAATCTGGATTGGTGATCAAATCATATGACCAAATAGCCAAAGAAGGAAAAGTATCACACCCTTTTTCTTCATGGCCTTGATCAAATCTCTGGAACTTTTCCCTGTGTGATCATAGTTTCAATGGACTGCTCCAAGGTGTTATGGATGAGCATGTTAGTCAATGACACATCCCCATATGCTCCTTTTTAGAGCATCTGCCCCACCCCCCAACTTGCCCCTATTGAGTAAGCATAAGGACACTACCCCCATCCACCTGGATACAGCTGATTGGAGCAGGGTGGCTGTCACACCCAGCTGGCTTCCCTAGGAATTTGGAATCAGGATCCAGCCTTTGTTAGGCATTATCCCTGAGAAGTGATGAAAACTGGGTCTGCTTGATGCTATTTGCAATAGCCAAGACATGGAGACATGGAAACAACCTAAATGTCTATCGACAGATGAATGGATAAAGAAAATGTGATATATATATATATATATATATATACACACACACACACACACACACACACACACACACACACACACACACACATATATACAATGGAATACTACTCAGCCATAAAAAAGAATGAAATAATGCCATTTGCAGCAACATGGATGGACCTGGAGTTTATTGAACCAACTGAAGTCAGTCAGACAGAGAAAGACAAATACCATATGATAACACTTATATGTGGAATCTAAAATATGACACAAATGAACTTATTTACAAAACAGAAACAGACTCACAGACATAGACAGCAGACTTGTGGTTGCCAAGGGGGAGGAGGGATGGGATTGGGAGTTTGGGATTAACAAATGCAAACTATTATATATGTGTAACTGAATCACTTTGCTGTACACCAGAAACTAATACAACATTGTAAATCAATGATACTTAAACAATTTTTTTACAAAATTGGGTCTGCTTGAGCCCTATTTGGACCATGTGTAGTACAGTTGAGAAAGCTGGTCTGCAGAGAGGGGAGGGAGGAAAGGGGGAGGGGTTGAGAAGAAGAGGAGGAAGAAGTGAAGGAGGAAGAGGAGAGAAAGAAAGAAGCCATATGCACAGACAGAGAAACAGAGACAAGGGCACAAGTGACCACAGGCAGAGGAAGACAAGAGAAAGAGAGACAGTGGGGAGAGAGGAGCTTCTTTTGTTCTTGATAGTCTTCTAGGGACTGGTTCCATTTCCTCTTGAAGCCTAGTTGTGTTTCCAACCCTTGGTACACATACATTTTTCTTGAATTAGTCAAATATCTCATTTTACTCCAGCTAACTTGAGTGGGTTGTTTCTTTCTAAGAACCCCTAACTAGGACAGAATTTATCACCCTTACAACATGCCATCCTTTACATCCTAAATAGTGCTTTGAAGCACTACCTGATAAAACTTTCTGTGGTAACGCAAATGTTCTGTATCTTTTTTGTCCAGTATGGTACCCACTAGCCACATGTGGCTACTGAGCACTTAAAAGGTGGCTAGTGTGACTGAGAAACTGAATTTTTCATTTTATTTCATTCTAATTAATTAAATAATTGATTGACTTAATTAATTAATTAATAATCCAAAAAGCCACATGCAGCTAGTGGCTACCATACTGGACAGGGCAGCTCTGAAGTCTTCAGTGCTCTCTTCTCCATCACCTCATTTGACCCTTTTAAAATTCTGGTGTGATTTATAGCAGATTTAGAATAGGTGCAGTAGATTTGTAGTAGGTATCAATATCCCTGGGTCTCCAAGAGATAAAATTACTTGCTGAGGGCTTCCCTGGTGGCGCAGTGGTTGAGAGCCCACCTGCCGATGCAGGGGACACGGGTTCGTGCCCTGTTCCGGGAAGACCCCACATGCCGCAGAGCCTGTTGTGCTCCGCAACGGGAGAGGCCACAACAGTGAGAGGCCCCCATACCACAAAAAAAAAAAAAAAAAAAAATTACTTGCTGAACAAGGTCCCATAGTGAGTAGGGACATGGCTAGGATCGAAATTCAGTTTTTGATTGCTAGCAAATGCTCTTTCCATGTAGCCTTACATTCTAAAAAGTGATGCTCTTCAACCTGTCCTTCCTGCTGGTTCATGAAGCCCCTTTACCTAGAGCTTCCGTCCATGTATTCCCCAAAGACCACAAGTATCGACTGGCTGGAAGTGAAGAAGATGTCCTGTGGCCTGGAAACAGAGAGGAGATCACTGATCCATTCATGGGTCAAACCCTAGCAAAATGAGCCAACAGCTGTGGCCAGAGTCAGAAGAGTCCATCATGGCATCAGTTAAAATGGACTTGAAGCAGGATCCACTGATCCACTCCTCTGCTATGCCACACTCAAACACGGTTCAGTGATGCATTCAACCTTAAGTTATTGAGCAAAACAAAAACAAAAACCATCTAAGACATTCCGACTGCCTCTCACAGGCTCTGCGCTTCACTCAGAACTGCTGATTATTCAGCTGAATGCCTCTTCTGGCCACTCCCTGCAGCCTCCCTGCAGCCTTGGTCGGCTCACTCCCTCCCTCTTAAGCCCACCCTCTTCCTATTAGGTTTTCACTGCAAGGCCATATTGTCAGTGAGGTGTTCTTGTCCCTCGTCACCTGGCCTCGAGTGTACACACCCTCTCAAAGAGATCCATGCAGAAAAGCGGATCATGTGACACCCTGCCTTTGGCTGTCTGTGAAATCACATTCACAGTACTTCAGAAGATCACCAGGGGGCTTCCCTGGTGGCGCAGTGGTTGAGAGTCTGCCTGCCGATGCAGGGGACACAGGTTCGTGCCCCGGTCCGGGAAGATCCCACATGCCACGGAGCGGCTGGGCACGTGAGCCATGGCCGCTGAGCCTGCGCGTCCGGAGCCTGTGCTCCGCAACGGGAGAGGCCACAACAGTGAGAGGCCCGCGTATCGCAAAAAAAAAAAATATATATATATATATATATATCACCAGGAAGGTTATCACCACACAAATTCTGCACACTGTAGCAATCTCTTCTTCAAAAGAATACCATCCCAAAGGCTTAGCCTGCCTGAAAAGAGACTTTAGAAAGCTGAGGGCCTTCAAAGAGCATTTCCAAAATAAAAATATGAGCTAGAGCTTGGGAAGATAGGGAAAGGAGGACAAGGACGTTTATTTTCTCTTAAAATAGACAAGTCCCTCTGTATCGCAAATGTTTAATTGCTGACAGTAAAGCATCAATAGCCCAACAGCTGCCCCCTCATGTCTCCAGTAAATAAGACTTGCTGTTCTGTTATTCTGATAATGAGGGTACCATCAATCAATTCCCACGGTCCTCAGAGCAATCTCATCACCTTACATGACCCTCGTTATCACTAATTCTGCTGTTTCCCCAGGGCCTGGCATGTCTGGGTGCACGGACACCAATGTGGAAACCTTCCTCCGTACCAGTGCCAGGCTCTCATGGACACTACCAAGTCCCTCTGGCACCTCGGTTGAGAGTGTGTGAATGAGACAGATAATCATTGCAAATCCTCCTAATCACAAAACCCGCCAGTGGCTGGTACTCACTAATATTTAAATTAAAAAAAAACCTTGTCTGAGGTTTGGGAACTTTTCTTCCAGACATACTTAGAAAACAAACTTCAAGACATCAACCTCTTGAAATGGATGGGTGTTTATTCAAACGTTTAACCAGCTTTGAAGTCACTCTTCCTTTTTGCTCCAGTGTAACAGGCTTACGTGAGGGAACAGTCATCTTTGTAAGATTATTTCTCAACCAAGTCCCTTAATGTGCTGCTCTTGGCTACCATTTATTAAACTCTACTATGCACCAGATTTTTATGTATATTATTAAATTTTTTTTTTTTTTTTTTTTGCTGTACGCGGGCCTCTCTCTGTTGTGGCCTCCCCCATTGCGGAGCACAGGCTCCGGACGCACAGGTCCAGCGGCCATGGCTCACGGGCCCAGCCTCTCCGCGGCATGTGGGATCTTCCCAGACAGGGGCACAAACCCGTATCCCCTGCATCGGCAGGCGGACTCTCAACCACTGCGCCACCAGGGAAGCCCTATTATTAACATTTTAATCCTCACTACAACCTTGCATGATGGAGGATTTTATGACCATTTTATATAAAAAGAAATTGAGGCTCAATCATATGAAATAATTTTGCAGAAATCACAAAATTAGTAGATGGTAAGGCTAAGTTTTGAATCCAGACCTCTCCAGTGCTGAAATATATATGATTTTTTTTCTCACTAAAGTTGCTTTAAAATCTCATGAACATCCTTATGTTTTCAAAGCCCCTTCACAGGTAGATGTCAAAGCTCCTCACAAGCCTATAAAGAAAGCTAGAACAGGTGGTATTATTATCTGCATTTTACAGATGAGAAAACAGAAACTTCCATCTCCTAATGCTGTTGCAAATGTGTTCGTCATTCTAACATGCTCAGACATGTCTCTCCCGTTCAAACTTTTCTGTCTAGAATAAAGTTTTCTGGAGAAGGGATAGATTGGTCAGTGGGCCCCTGTGTTTAAAGACAATGGCACTCCAGGATGGATAAAATTCATCACACCACTGAATGACTGAACAAAGAGGCATCTGTCCGTGTCTTTATCTGGGCGTCAGATGCTCTACTGAGGCAGGTACCCAAAAGAGTTTTGAAGTAAAAAGGCAACAAGAAATCCATCTACATGGGGATATATGTATACATATAGCTGATTCACTTTGTCATACAGCAGAAACTAACACAACATTGTAAAGCAATTATATTCCAATAAAGATGTTTAAAAAAAAAAAAGAAATCCATCTAACCTTACTTTCAACCCAGAGCCCCAGCAGGACCCTTGCCCATAATTGACACTGTAGGCTTATTACATGGTTAGAGCAGTGCTTCTCAAATGTGAACATGGGATCTTGTTAAAATGCAGGTTCTGGTCCAGTAGGTCTGGGGTGGCGCCTAAGAGTCTGCAGGCCTAACAAGTTCCCAAGTGATGCCAAATCTACTGGCCCACGGATGACACTTTAAGTATCAAGGCCTGATCTAACTAAGAGAGCTTGCCAGAAATGCAGACTCTCAGGCCTCTCCCCAGACCTAGTAAATCTGAGCCTGAATTTCAACAAAATCTCAGAAGTATATGTTTTAAGGAGTACTGGGTTAGTGGGCTGCCCTACTGGCTGGGAAAGGGGATGACTAAATAAACTTCCCTTCGTTGTTTTGTCAACAGTTTGCTTCATAAACCTAGTTATCAGCTGAGTGTGTGTATGTGAGAAAAAGAATGAGAGACTCAGTGTTTTGAATACAATTGCCTTGACAGATAGTGACAATGACCAGGTCTCTTGATCTGCATTGATTTGGATAGCACAGCCCCAGAACTCAGGACGTTCCCAGCGAAGACTTTGTCATAAATGCCAGATGGACTATGGCTGCTGCTACTGCCATGGCAGCCTCAGGCACAAAGCTGCTTTGACTAAATAAAATGTGGGACTAGCAACGACACTGTCGTTATTCTCTGTCTTTGTCCAGTCTCCAGAAAGAAAAGAACAAGTCACCAGCTTTGCTCTGTGGCTAAAAACTATGGCAAATTCTATGTTATGAATAACACCCACTACAATCCTGGTTCTTAAGAAATGTTTGAAGCTAACTGCTCATTCAACCAATAAACCTTCACTAAAGGGCTAGGCACCAAGGACACAAAGTTAATTAAAACTTGGGCCCTGCCTTTGAAAAGTCCACAGCTTGCTGTCTAGTTCTGAGGTCAGTTCGTTGGCTTTTGCTTTTTTAGCTACACAATTAAATGCCCCAACATGGATCATGATGGGGTTCCTTCACGGTATTACTCAGGTTAGGAATGAAAAAGACAGTGAAGAGAAAAATTCTCTTCAATTTCAAGTAAACAGCATACATTTATTCAAATAAACAGCATAAAATTGACAGGCGCTCCATGTGTTCTCCATATTTTCTGCTAAATAGATCAATTATAGCAATAAAACATGTGCACCATAAAAATATGCAGAGAGCATTCAGCTGGGCTGCAAGGGAATGTTGACAAGGTAACTAAGCAACACTGGCAAGAAAAGTTCTTATTTTTCTTTTCCTACTGATGTCTGCTGACTTATTAGTTGAAAAATCAAAGACTCCTCACCAAGGATAAGGAAGAAATGAAACAGCTCTCCCATCCACTCCTGAGATGCGTCCTCTTTAGCTGTGACCACCTCGAGAGACGCTGGAGGTACAGAAGGGCAGGCAGGACAGAAAGTAGAGGGACCAGAGAGATATTAGTTGGGGAAAGGAGGTTTAATGTCTCCTCTGTGGGATGAAGCACTCCTCCTGGCAAGACCAGCTGGCAGGGCAATCCACTACAGGAAGGCCATGAGGAAAATGGGGGCCCCAGAAGGACCCCACATGAGGGAGTCCATGCCATTTTCATTGCTGGGGTCCCAGGAGCTAGGATGGTGCCTGGAACAGAGCCGACTTCACTGAATGTTGGCTGAATGAATGAATAAATGACAGTGAATGAAGAACCCTTTGCATCAAAGTGGAACGACAAAAGTGAAACCAAATTGGACCTCCTACCTTTCATTATTTGGGGACTCCACCTCAAACTCTAAGTTCACTGCCTACGCACTGAGGTCAGATATTTCCAACTGCTGGGCTGTCCTGAAAAGTCAAGACATCTGTCCAACTTCTCTCTCAAATGGGCTGTTCTTTCCCATGTGTTACCTAAAATTCCAGCTCTTCAGAATTAAAGAATAACTCACCTGATTTATTATCTTCCCACTATTTTTTTCGCTTTATGGCTAGAATAGTCCATGGAACCCTCCTCTCACACTCCAAATATTGAATAAAAGTACATTAGGTTTTTATTTTAGAGGAGAGTGTGTGTGTGTGTGTGTGTGTGTGTGTGTGTGTGTGTGTGAGAATAAATTCAACATCATCTAACCTTCTCAGGCTCCAACAAAAGGATTGTGCCTAAAAAGTGACTCTATCAACCTTTCTGTAGTGTTTTACTCCTGCCTAGTCATTAGGTACTGTCTTTGCTCACAAAACAATCCAAAAATTGGAGAGATTCCTGCCTGAGAAGCCATCTTGCCTTTTTCTTTTTTTTGGCCCAACTAATCTACTTCCTCAACTTTGAGCTGCTGTACCGTTGCGTTTTAGACCAGTTGGGAGAGACAGTGCTGCCTCATTTTAATCTTCAAAGGCATGTATGATTTCAGAGCTTTAAAATGCCCAGGTTATTTCTGAACACAGATGAAATCAGTACAAACAGGTGCAGCCTTACAGAAGTCTGTTGCATAACCATCACTCCCCATCAATTTCTAACTCTTCAATATCCATTCAAGTTGCATTTTCATTGTTTCATTTGTATATTTTAGTCACCAGTGTGGACAGTCTAGCATTAAAAATAGGAGTAAATATTCCAAAGAGGAAAATATTGCATGCAAGCTGGTATACTGCAGTGGCAGCAATAGCAGTGATTGATCAATGCACAGGTGTTTACAGCAGAGACCCACAATGATTCTTCATTTCACAGACTCAGAAACATCACCATTCAGAAGAGGACACTTGGTGGTAAGAAAGAAACATCACCATTCAGAAGAGGACACTTGGTGGTAAGAAAGAGTAAAAAGAGTGGAAGGATAGAAAAGGGTGGGATTTAGGGACTTCCCCGGTGGCGCAGTGGTTAAGCATTTGCCTGCCAAAGCAGCGAACATGGGATCGAGCCCTGGTCCGGGAACATCCCACATGCTGAGGAGCAACTAAGCCCGTGGCCACAACTACTGAGCCTGCTCTCTAGGGCCTGCGTGCCACAACTACTGAGCCTGCGCGCCACAACTACTGAAGCTTGCGTACCTAGAGCCCGCGCTCTGCAACAGGAGAAGCCACCACAATAAGAAGCCCGCGCACTGCAACAAAGATTATTCTCCACTCGCTGCAACTAGAGAAAGGCTGTGCACAGCAATGAAGACCCAACACAGCCAAAAATAAATAAATACATAAATTTCTAAAAAAGAAAAAAAAAAGGAAGAGAAGAAAAGGGTGGGATTTACTTGGTGTGGTTAAATTTACCATATACTCACACTGTGCTGAAGAAAAGACAGACTTTTAAAAATATATTTTCTTAAAGAGAATAAAGGTTTCTTAAATAAAGTCCTTCCTGAGCCCAGTAGAGACTGGCTTAGATTCCCAGTAATGGGGGAGATGGCAAATCTTTGGTTCTACCTTGCATAGGGTTGATTCAATCTTACCACAGTTTTAAAAATAAATAGTGAAAGCAAAATTATTGCAAGATAAATGCTCAGTTGACCCATTTAATATTCATGAAAGGCATCCTAATTATTTTAATAATTTTTAAAAGAAAAAAACTTCTCCAAGTTAGTAACCACTTGCTCTCTATTATTTCCAAATCTTTCGCCTACCTAGAGAATATTTTTGTGGTTAGAAAAAAATCCTTATGATTTGAGACCATAATACTTAGGCAGGTGGCAGTAGAGAAATGGAGGATGAGGAGGTAACTACAGGTAGAGCTAATTTAATTGCTGAAATTAAAAAACTAAGGCAGATAAAAAATGTATTTTTACTTTTTAAAGCAAAGGTGTATACCAGCTGGTGTGATGTCACTCAGAACCTCCATCGGATACTGGGATAAAGGTCATTGTCAATTACCATTTCCTTCTTTCTCTTTGAGACAGGATATGCCAATTCTTTCTTGGAAAAGTCTTGCTTTAAAGGGAAAACATTCAAATTCAAGGAAGTTGGTTCCTGTAACTATCAACAGACTTATTTACTTTTAGACACTCTAAGTGAATTTGAGTCTCAGGGTCTGGAAAATTTTTATCCCTGGCACTATGGAAATTTATGTATGACATCTGGAACCACTGCAAGAGATCTTTGAAGGGGGTTAGAGAACACAAAATGCACTAGAAGACTGGAAATTGGAAAATACATTTCTAATTTTCAAAAGAATACTATTTTAAGCTTGGTGGGATGGGTAAAACTAACACCAACTGCAGGCAAAATCTGGAGGCAATATAGCCCAGTAGCTAAGAACACAGCATCTGCAGGGTTGCTGTGGGAATTCCAGAGGGCATATTGGTTAAATGTTTGGAACACAGCAGGCACTAAGTAACGTGGCTGCTGCTATCATCGTCATCATCCTTTGAATCCTGTTATGACTCAAGTTTTAACAGAGACTCAGATTCCTGAGATAGCAAACAGCCAATTAGAATGTTAGAATGGTTAAAAGTCTACTCAACCTAATTACGTAATAGTAACAATAACTAACATTTATTTATTTTGCAATTTATTTAAACAGAAAATTATGAGTTAGGTATTATTGTCCCCATTTTATACTCAGGGAAACTTGAGATACAGTGAGAGTAAAACTCGTCCCAGGTCATAGAAACAGTAAGTAGCCAAGCTGACTCCAAAACTCTCAACCCTAATTTAGGCTGCCTCTCTAGACAGGTAGCTCACAAAAAAGACCAGAGGAACTTCTAGGGCACATCTAAGGGGGTTAGGGAAGAGGATGGGAGAAACACAGACCTAGCCCTATGTACACGGTCATGTGCCACCCCCCAATGATACATATTTCTTGAACTTTTGTGGTCTGGAGTCAGGTCCTGGCAATGACTCTGACTGGCTACATCTTTGGACAAGACACCCTTTATAAGCCTCAGTTTTGTTTTCTTTAAAAATAAAGGTAAGGGCTTCCCTGGTGGCGCAGTGGTTAAGAATCCGCCTGCCAATACAGCGGACATGGGTTCGAGCCCTGGTCTGGGAACATCCCACATGCCACAAAGCAACTAAGCCCGTGCACCACAACTACTGATCCTGCGCTCTAGAGCCCTCAAACCACAACTACTGAGCCCACACGCCGCACCTACTGAAGCCCGCATGCCTACAGCCCGTTCTCCGCAACAAGAGAAGCCACCACAATGAGAAGCCCGCCCACCGCAACAAAGAGTAGCCCCCGCTCATGGCAACTAAAGAAAGCCGGCGCACAGCAACGAAGACCCAACGCAGCCAAAAGTAAATAAATAAAATAAATTTAAAAAAATAAAGGTAAGCACCTGGTGCTTACCTCTCAAGGTTACTGTGAGAATTAAAAGAGATATCTCCTGTGGAAGCACTTCATTAGTAGAAAACCATTATATCGTTACTGACATGGTGACTTTTGACGTAACAACAGGAAATGATATGAGCAATGGAAAATGATTCAGTTCGATGCAAGTGTGTGTTTATGAGTCAGGGGAAGGGGTGGCAATGGGAGCCCTGCATATGAGGAAAGAAATCAAATGCTTCCTTCTTGCTTCATACGGATGGACTTCTAATTCTCAGGAAAAAAGGAAATAATATTAATCTAAGTGATTTGATAATGAGTCAAGATTCCTCAATATTGCACTTCCCTGAGGGCACAGTGGTTAAGAATCCGCCAGTGCAGGGGTCTCAGGTTCGAGCCCTGGTCCGGGAAGATCCCGCGTGCCACGGAGCAACTAAGCCCATGCACCACAACTACTGAGCCTGCGCTCTAGAGCCCCCGAGCCACAACTACTGAAGCCCACTCACCTAGAGACCGTGCTCTGCAACAAGAAAAGCTACTGAAATGAGAAGCCTGCGCACCGCAACGAAGGTCAGTCCCCGCTCGCCGCAACTAGAAGCAAGCCCGCGCACAGCTAGGAAGACCCAACGCAGCCAAAAATAAAACAAATAAAACATTTAAAAAAAAGATTCCCTAATACTTATAACACACTTAGCTTAATATTGTGAAGAAGTTCTAGTATTTCTGCATGTAATAAAATCTAGTGCAATATTATTTCATGAATTTTGATATACCAGGGCAAATTACATGCTGCATACCCTCCCATTAATCTCTCAAACACTTGTTTTGAATGGAATATAAAAGTTTCTCATTAAAAATTTTTAAATGCTTTACATTGAATACAGTACGTTTGGTTTTAACCCAGCTATGATCTCTGTGTGTTGGTAACAGAATAACTTTCTCAACTGATTAGAACCTTACTCCTGTTATCAAACAGTGTTCCAGCTGGAGGATTTAGGCTGCATCCCCAGAAACTCTCTAGAGAGAAAAGACAAACATCTACCTGGGAGCTTTTCAACTCGAGAGGGGAAACAGATGGACAGGAGGATAATGCTGCAATAAAACTGAGACAAATAATTAATGATGCTATCCTCTCGAAGTTCTTGAACACATCCACAACTAAAAAAGAGGCTTGAAATAAAACTGAATCAAACAAGTAATTGTAAACGATGTGGCCACCTGGAGGACTGCACAGAGCCCTACCTTTAGAGTCACAAAGACGTGGGCTTGAGTCCAGACTCTGCCCCTTAACGAGCTACTCTCCTGGGATAAACCCTCCCTCTTTGTGCTTCAATTTCTTGTTTGGTTAAATGAGGGTACTAAGGCAATATCACAGCGTGTTTGGGGGATAAGTGAGACAGTGTGAGTAAAGATAGACAAATTTCCAATGTTACATTTATTAACCCAGATTTCTCATAGTATTGGAGTTCAAGTGGCTTCATGATCAATAGGGGTCCCACGCATAACCTGGACTGTTCTTTGACATCTTCTCCATAAGACATGACCTTCAAAACTGTATAAAATCTTGGAAAGTTTGAAGGAGAGATCCATTTCCCCATTCTTGGTTTTTATCAGGAAGAATTTCCCCTAAGCATACAACTGGCCTTTCTCTGTTCTTGTACCAACGTTACCCCAGGGGAAGTGGAGGTACTAACTCATGTAACTGGTGAATTTGAGAAGAATCAACTGGCCACATGCTCAGCTGGCTCAGCCTTCCCTCCTGAGAGATGCCTGCCCTCGGGCAGTGTGCTATTTGCTGCTTCCCCAAAGCCCCTTGTCTCCAGTGCTGCATGGGAAAAGGGGGGGAAATCTAGGGTTTTGATGTAAGCAAACACATTTCACTAACAGACCTACAGCTACGCCCTATAAGCAGTAAGGCCGATCTGTTGTTGCTTCAATCAATTTCTGCAGAAGTCATTTAGAGAAAACTGGTATTATTTGTTTCGAGGGCCCTTATGGAGATCCCAATGTCATGTTGTGCCCACAAGCTTGCCTATGCAAACGTAGCTGTTTTTTAGTAGAGCTGCAGTACGACATCAATTCAAGGACGGCCCTGTTTAAGACATACCTTATTTATCTGCAGACGGTCTGTGTCTGCACACCAGCCATCAGTCTCCTCAAGGGTTGACTCAGACAAGAGAGACCACCCATCACAGGGATCATCTCTCCCACATACTGTGCAGCCACAGCCATGGACAGTGAGAATGCTAACAGAGGAACCTCTCATCTGTGAGGTGTTCCTAAACTTTCCACAACAGTCAGTGAGTACCGGGCGTGACAGCCCCAGGTTGAAGGTGGCTACCATCCAGGAACAGTATATGGCCAGCCTTCTCCATGGGGAATCTAAACATCTCCACCCAGATAAGGCTTCTCCCTTGCCCAGCCTCAGGGCCTCAACCTCTGGTATAGTAAAGGGAAAGAGGTAGAGAGGAAGGAAGAAAGGGGTGGCTCACCATCTCTGTCCTGTGACTTCTGCATCTTGTACCCACCTCTCTCTCACACTCACACGGTAACCTCACACTACACTGCATCCCTGTGCTCACACATATGGCCCTTCCATCGGTCTGGGAGGGCTAGGATCTCACCCTAGACTTCATCACAGCACGAGGACCTAGCGCAGGACGGGGCACAAACAGAAACTCAGTAAGTTGTGTGGTTGAACTGTGTGTCTAAATTATCGCTAATCAAATGGTGCACAGATACAACAGTTCCTTCTCCAGGTGAGAGGGCCACGCTCCCAGAATCATGATGAGAGGATGATCGACAAGAGAAACCTTTTCAGAAAACAGATACTTCATTCAAAGATCAATAGCAGCTACTAGATGTGCAGTTCCCCAGGCCAATCTAAACTGTGCCCACGTTTTCATTTTCCAGCAGCCACCGAAAAGTCAGCTCCTTTGGAAGGATGCCCAGCCTTAAAAGAATGTTTCAAAACTCGTTGTCGATCTCTGTAACCATCTTCACGTGGTGCTGCAAAGGCCTTTACCTGTGTGCTTTGTTTAAAAACAAAGTTTAAAAAATATACCTCAAAGGAAAAATAATGGGGAAGACAGGAGGGCAAGCAGCTTGCGGAGTTGTTTTTTTTTTTTAATATAAGAAGAAAACGTATCGCATCACCTCCTTTAGTGCCAACTCTACTTCTGTGACTTTGGTGACCATCCCCAAGCTTCTGCCTCTGCTGCATCCACCCTTTGCTGCCCTTCACAGCGGGACGTGGCAGCAGGCATCCTGACCCCTCAACTGTCTCCTTAGATCATCCTGCACAATACCTTAAACTCATGCTCCTCAAGCCATGACCCTGCCACCCACCCCACGCATATGCTGGGGAGGCCTGCGAGCGAGATCACTGCTGGGAGGTTTCACAGCGGGAAGAAGTCTCGAAAATCACTTAACTCAATTCAACCTCTTAATGTATTAAACACAAAAACAGAAACAAACACACCTAATGCCCAGAAAAGTGAGGAGAGGCCCACACCTAGGACAGACTGGAACTGAAACAAAGCCTCAACTTCGGTGCCAGTGTTCTTTCCACTAAGGCAGGAATCTCTTAAATGTTTATGCAGACCTGACACCTAGCTGCCCTTCCAAACTGCCCCCAAGTTCACAATAACTATCTCTTTCAACACTACAACACAAACCATATATATATATATATACACACACATATTATATATATACATATATACCCATACACGTGTATATGTTTTTATGTATAGATAGTATATATACATGTGTGTATATATAATATATACATGTGTATGTATATATTATACATATAGTTTTTTTTAACTCCCCTGGTAGTTATTAAGTCTTTTTTTTTTTTTAGCAACAAAGACTTTTTTCCCCACATGAAGTCTTATGCAGGACACAATTATATAAAAATAGAGAAAAATTCTCTCTTCTTCAGTTGAAGCAGGGAGAAGAACCCTCACTCTTAGTCTACCCACCCTCAACAAGCCCTGAAGGACCTTCAGGTGTGGCTCTATGAATCCGATGACTCACCTGACCCCTAATGCCCACCGCACTTGTCAGGGACTAAATTTCTGCCCCAGTCCTCTCCTAGGCTTGCCCACCTGCAGTCAGCCTTCAGCCTGCAAGGCCCGGACATCTGTCACCCCTCCGAGCAGCCTCTCCTGACTACGCTGTTAGAACTGACTCTTGTTACTCCTTTGCTCCCAAAGCTTTGAATGTGTAACTGTTGCTCTGTGCCAAACAGTCTGGACCATTCGTTATTCTCACACCTCACCCCCACCTCCCCGCCCATCTACCATGAGGGCCCACCCACCCATCTGGCAGCCCCTGCAGGTTCATCAAGACAAGTTTCAAACCCAAGCGGCCACGCCACGGAAGGCTCAGCCCACCCCTTTGCCTCCTCTCCTGACCCTTCCCAGATCTGA
The DNA here is from genome assembly GCF_949752795.1 of Hyperoodon ampullatus. NCBI lineage: Eukaryota > Metazoa > Chordata > Mammalia > Artiodactyla > Ziphiidae > Hyperoodon > Hyperoodon ampullatus. Next base: position 128,289 of record NW_027640563.1, read on the forward strand.
CTTTTGTTTCTGCTCATCCTATTTTTTTGGCTGTGGGAATTTTTTTCCCTTTGTTTATGTATTTATTTTTATTGAAGTACAGTTGCTGTACAATATTACATAAGTTACAGATGTATAATATAGTGATTCACAATTTTTAAGGGTTATACTCCATTTATAGTTATTATAAAATATTGGCTATATTCCCCATGTGGTACAATATATCCTTATAGCTTATTTTATACCTAATAGTTTATACCTCTTACTCCCCTCCCCCTGTATTGCCCCTCCCCCTCTACTGCGCTCATTTTGGACACTTGATTCTCAACCAACGTTTATGGATTTGACTGGCTTTTCTGTGTTCTCCACTGTTCCCCTGCACTGCCTCCCATTTGTTCTTTTTCTCTTTCATTTTTCCCCTCTTGAGCCCTGGGGACTCTGGTAGAGGTGGGTGACTGCTGAAGAAGAAAATATGACCCGTACTTGCCCAGAACCATCTGTCCACTGACTCTTCAGTTCTCCCTGGGCCTCCTGGGCACCCTCAGAAATGAACAGGAAGACCAAGATAACCCTGGGTGCTTGTTTAAAATGCAGACCCTCGGGTCCCACCCCTCACTTTGCATATACTGACTGATGCACTTCAGTGTTTGAGAACTCCCTGAGCTGGGGAGTTTCACACACTAGGCCTGGCTTACCATGGAGTCCACATGGGTCAACAGCCATTTATTGAGGAGAATGGGTAGGACAGAAATGTGGTCACCTGAAGCACTGAAGGTCCAGCAATAAGAGCAACAGAAAAAGTCCTTAGGGGGAAGGAGGGCTAGCTGAAATCACACTGAACACGGAGAGCGCGGCTCTCCCCCTGACTGATCCACCAGCTACACCACTGATGGCGAGCCTGCTCAGATTCACCACCTCCTGTGTTCTGTGTCTATGGGCCCCCGTATGGTACAGACTGGTGGTGAAGTCAGTGAGTCTGAGATCAGACTGCTGGGTTTGACTCCCAGGGCTATCATTTTCAGAGCTTTGGGCTCTTGAGCTTATTATATAACATTGCTAAACTTTAGTTTCATAAAATTATCTATTTCTTATTTTATATATATATATTCTATTATATCTAGTATCTATTTTCTATCTAGTGTTGTTATGAAAGCTAAATGACATTATCCAAAGAAAGCATTTGACCCAGCACCAGGCACAAGGTAAGTCTGTAATAAGCACTAGCTTTTAATTCTTGTCATTAACATAACGCTTTCTTGACCTTATTCATATAGACATGTGTCCCCACTTCTGGACAGCAAACTCCATAGGCTTTCCACCTTCCTTCTCTTATAAACACACTCTTACTAGATTACACCTCGAAGGATCGTGGTGGTAATGGAATAAGACAGGAGGTGAAAAGATGTCTGAAGTGGGTCTAGCACACCGTAGGCACTCAGTAATGGCAGTGGCTATTGAAAAGGCTGACCCACCTTGACCAGTTCTGGAAGCGAGGAACAGCAGGAACTTCCTCCTCAGGTCTGATGCTCTGACACCTCCTTCCACTCACTAGGCACAGGAGCCTTTCAGGAGGGCAGGAGCCCTGTTCAGGAGGCTTCTCCAGGGACCACATGGAGAAAGCGGCCAGAAAGCCTGTGTTGATTGGACATTTATGCCTATTATGATAGGAATTCGAACTCTCTCAGGGCAGTACCAGAAAAACTCATCCTGAGTCCAGGGGTGCTGTTTCAATACCAAGTATCTTAATTCTGACTTTCTTATGTAACCATAATGTGTAGACTTGCCAACAATATAAAAATAGAAGACAACCCAAAAAAAAAATCAAAAGAAAAAAATCGTCTTGAAGTTTCTAAACCAACTTGCATGGAAACAGTTACCCCACAAAAGGGTGACGGGTATAAATTTTTTCATTCATTTAGGGGAGTGGTTTTTGTTCTTCCTGTTTTATTTTTTGGGTAGGTTTATTTATTTAAAAAAAAAAAAAAAAAAGCCCTTAAAAACCTCCAAAGGCGTGGGGAACTTTTGCTCGGAGACGTGTGCTGCTCAGGCCAACTGCGGAAAACAAAGGCCTTGAGCCAAATGCCTGCGGTGAGGACTTGCTTTATTTCCGGTCCAAGCACAGAGGCCAAGAAGCCACATCCACTGACTCCTTTTTCATTTAAGATTCTATATTCACCAGTATGTCTCGTTGAGAAACCCTCCATTAGAGATTTCCTCTATTTGTTCAAAGAAAGAAGAGGAAAAACAGAGACACAGCCACCACTCCTAGAAAAACAGCACCCGCCTACCGCCCAGCAAGAGACCAAAACAGGTGTTTGATACTATTGCCTTAGACTGCATTTTATTTTCTTTAAACTGCGTTTTATACTTAAGGAAAAAAAAAAAACAGCCAAAAGCAGCTCCCTGAGTTTAAACAGTTTTTGATTTTACATAAGAGCTAAATGACTCAAACTCCTTTTGGAAGAAGGTGATGTAGCAATCTATAAAAACCCTGATAAGCATAACCACAAACATTTCTCCCACTAATTTTAGTCAATTAAAAAATATATAGTAAGTCTTGAAGCCTCTTCAATAAGTGGTGCTGGGAAAACTGGACAGCTACATGTAAAACAATGAAATTAAAACACTCCCTAACACCATACACAAAAATAAACTCAAAATGGATTAAAGACCTAAATAAAGCCAGACACTATAAAACTCTTAGAGGAAAACATAGGCAGAACACCCGATGACATAAATCACAGCAAGATCTTTTTTGACCCACCTCCTAGAGAAATGGAAATAAAAACAAAAATAAACAAATGGGACCTAATGAAACTTAGAAACTTTTGCACAGCAAAGGAAACCAAAAACAAGACGAAAAGACAACCCTCAGAATGGGAGAAAATATTTGCAAATAAAGCAACTGACAAAGGATTAACCTCCAAAATTTACAAGCAGCTCATGCAGCTCAATACCAAAAAAACAAACAACCCAATCCAAAACTGGGCAGAAGACCTAAATAGACATTTCTCCAAAGAAGATATACAGATTGCCAACAAACACATGAAAGAATGCTCAACATCATTAATCATTAGAGAAATGCAAACCAAAACTACAATGAGATATCATCTCACACCAGTCAGAACGGCCATTATCAAAAAATCTAGAAACAATAAATGCTGGAGAGGCTGTGGAGAAAAGGGAACCCTCTTGCACTGTTGGTAGGAATGTAAATTGGTACAGCCACTATGGAGAACAGTATGGAGGTTCCTTAAAAAACTAAAAATAGAACTACCATATGACCCAGCAACCCCACTACTGGGTATATACCCTGAGAAAACCATAATTCAAAAAGAGTCATGTACCACAACGTTCATTGTAGCTCTATTTACAATAGCCAGGACATGGAAGCAACCTAAGTGTCCATCGACAGATGAATGGATAAAGAAGATGTAGCACATATATATAGTGGAATATTACTGGGCCATAAAAAGAAACGAAATTGAGTTATTTGTAGTGAGGTGGATGGACCTAGAGTCTGTCATACAGAGTGAAGTAAGTCAGAAACAGAAAAACAAATACCGTATGCTAACACATATATCTGGAATCTAAAAAAACAAAAAAAAAAGGTACTGATGAACCTAGGGGCAGGACAGGAATAAAGACATAGACGTAGAGAATGGACTTGAGGACACGGGGAGGGGGAAGGGTAAGATGGGATGAAGTGAGAGAGTAACACTGACATATATACACTACCAAATGTGAAATAGATAGCTAGTGGGAAGCAGCTGCGTAGCACAGGGAGATCAGCTCGGTGCTTTGTGACCACCTAGAGGGGTGGGATAGGGAGGGTGGGAGGGAGACACAAGAGGGAAGAGATACGGGGATATATGTATATGTATAGCTGATTCACTTTGTTATAAAGCAGAAACTAACACACCATTGTAAAGCAATTATGCTCTAATAAAGATGTTAAATATATATATATATAAAAGTCTTAATATAGTCAAAGACTGAAAAACAGAGTTCCACAAAAAGAAGACTGTCACATTAAAAAAGGAAACACATCTGACAGCCACTTCAGCACATCTTAAACGCAGATTTTTCCATAACTGATCAAGATAGAAACCGTTGGCAAGTATTTATATTTTAAATCACAAGATGGCTGGTCCCAGACCCTGGAAACTGAGAGTGATACGCAATGAGCCGGGCCTAATTTCCTCTCCCCTAATTTGCCTGAACCCAGCGGGGTTTCTAGAAAAAGACAAAACCTGACAGAGCAGGGCAAGGATGGCCAAGGAGCCCTGATTTTCTTCAGTTTGAAAGGCCGCTCCACTCGGGTTCTCATTTCTGCAGGGAGTGCAATCCGCAGGACCGGGCTCGCTGTACTGAGTCGACCACACATTTTTCTCATCTCGCGGAGTGATCTTGTGAAATGTGATCACATCCTGCGCAGGCGCCTGGGGGCAGGGCAGAGGGGCGGGGCAGTTGCCCCAGCACGAGGAATCGCTCCAAGTTTGTTAAGCTTTGCTCGTGCAGCACCGGGCTCGCAGGAGGGCCCAGACAGGAAGGAGGCAGGGCTTTGGCTCTCAATTTGTCCAGTATGAGAAGCTTTCCAAGCGGGCAGCGCAAGCAGAGATGGAGTTGCTGCCCTGAGAGCTAGGTCCCTAAACTGTTCTACATCCAAAGAGGGCCTCGTGGCTTGTGGGGACCTGAAAGTGGAAAGTCAGGCCGGAGCATGGGGAATTCCAGTCCCTTCTCCAGCCAAGGGGCTAACCACAAACAGGGAAGGTCAATGATGGCCCCATCAAGATGTTCCCTAACACCATCAGAGGTCTGGTACTCCCCCCAGCTCCGCACCCCAGCCCACCTTGCTCACAGGAGGAAGGCATCTCCGCATGCATTTGGGAACCTGCCAAGAGAACCTAAGCTTTCCACAGGGGCACCCGCCCTGATGGCAGCCATCCACACTTGGAACACCTTTGTTTGGTTTTTATAATAGTCTCAGTTTAGAATGTACTTAATTTTATAAAGCCACCTAAAATTGTGTGGGAAGGAGATAAAGCAATTCTCCTGATATCCACTTTCCCCTCTAACCTATCCAAGTAAACATAAGAGGGTCCTTTTAAGTAAAGGTGCTTTCGGACTAATGAAGAAATAAATGTACACCTCATCATTCCATGGTCTACCAGAAACTCCTGAGGACAGAGGATTTAGAAGAAATGATTCAAGTGGAGTTTCCGTAGTCCTCACTGGCCCCATCTACCCTCCCCTTGTCTATCACTTTTTCATCTCTCTCACCAAGGCTGGCTGAAAAAAACCTCACTCAAGCCAGCAAACAAGTGAAGGCAATGACGTTTTTCAATAGCAGCATACCCAGGTCATCATACCCTAGACTAGTTGCCATGATGATGAGAATGGCATGTACCTGCTGGTTAGACCCTTCCTATCATTTATGTGACAAGACACACAGCTATTTCCTGTTGTGGGGAATTTTGGAGGGGCAAGAAAAAGGAAGACAGGAAGGGAAGAGAGACTCCTGACAAAATCTGGCAAAGGCTCTTTGAGGATTTACAACCTGTCCCTCTCAGGCAATAGCAAATAGTCCCATCAAAATGAACTTTGGAGTAACACTTTTGAAAAGAAATCTTATAGTGTTATACTTGGAATTTTATTTTATTTTATTTTATTTTATTTTATTATTATTTTTGGCCACGCCATGTGGCTTGCAGGAATCTCATTACCCGACCAGGGATTGACCCCAGCCACGGCAGTGGAAGCCTGGAATCCTAACCACTAGGTCACCAGGGTACTCCCTATGCTTGGAATTTTAAAATATGCATACTTCTTCATTCAGCAAACCCACCTTTAACAATCTTTCAAAAGACAAATATGGGGGCTGTTGCGGTAGGCAGACTTCTAAGGTGGCCCCCAACGATCTAAGTAAGCCTCCTGGTATCCATGGCACTTGAATAATCCTCTTTGCCTGAGTGAGGGACCTACTGACTTACTTCTCGTGAATAGAATACAGCAAAAGGCATGGGGAATGCTGCTGAGATTGGGTTATAAAAGATTGTGACTTCGTCTTGCTTGCAAATTCTTCCACTCTCTTCTGCCTGCTTACCTTGACGAAGGCAGCTGCCATGCTGTGAGCTCTCCTTTGGAGAGGACCACACGGCAAGGAACTGAGGGTGGCTTCCAGTCAATAGCCAGTGAGGAAAGAAGGCCCTCAGGCCAACATTCCATCAGGAACTGAATCCTCCCCACAACCACTGAGTCAGCGCAGAAGCAGATAGTTCCCCAGTGTATCCTTGAGATGACTAGCCCCAGCCTACACCTTGCTTACAGCCTTGAGAGAGATCTTGAACTGGAGAGCTCAGCTAAGCTGTGCTCTGACTCCTGACCCAGAGATACTGGGAGATAATACACGTAGTTGTTTTTAAGCCACCAAGTTTTGGGGTTTCTTTTTACGCGGCAAGAGATAAATAATATGACTTTTAAGCATCATCGTTTACAATCACACACAAAAAAGGGAAACAGCCCAAAAGTCCATTCTGAGGGAGCTAGTTCAGTCAAGAATGAAACATCCATACAAGAAATACTGGGCAGCCCTCAAAATGTAACGAGACAATATATCTGTATTGAAATGGAAAGAAGTCCACGAAAAGGAAAAAGCAAGTTGCAAAACAACGTGGGACTTCTAAAACATAGCAGAGATCTAGATTTTGATTCCTGTAATCTCCAGACAAGCTCCTCATGCAGTGTTCCCATCTCAGAAAATAACAACTGTAGTTATCTACTCGCTATAGGCACACAAACAAAAGCAAAAAAGGAGAGATCATTCTTGACTCTTCTCTTTCCCTCTAACTGCTCATCTAATCCATCAGTAAATTACACAGTTTACCTTCAAATTTCCACCCCTCCCACGCTTCTCAGCACCTCCACAGTGACTTCTCCCATCCAAGCCACCATCCTCTCTTTCTCAGGCAGCTGCGATGGACCTGACTCGTTGCCCTGGCTCTTCTGCAATCTATTTCCAGACAATAGCCAGAGTGACACTGAAAAAATATGAATGACATTAGGCCACTCCCCTCTCTAAAGCCTGTAAAGTTCCCTATCACAGTCAAAATAAAAACCAGAGTTGTTATGTTGGTTCACAAAGTCATGATCTACAGATCTGGGCCCTGGATATTTCTCCTTCCTCTACAAGTCTCCCTCTCACTTATCTGCTGTGTCCACACTGACATCCTTGATGTTTCTACAACACACCAAGTTCACTATCATTTCAGGGCTGTATTAGTTTGCTAGGGCTGCCGTAACAGAGTACCACAAGCTGGATGGCTTAAATAAGAGAAATGTATTGTCTCATGGGTTTGGAGGCTAGAAGTCTGAAATCCAGACGTTGGCAGGGCCATGCTCCTTTTGAAGGCACTAGGGAAGGGTCTCATCTATGCCTCTCTCCTTTCTTCTGTGGTTTGCTGGCAATCTTTGGTGGTCCATGGCTTGCAGACACCATCACTCCGATCTCTGCCTTCACCTTCACATGGTGTTCTTGTCATGGGCGTGTCTGTCTCCAAATTTCCTCTTTTTTACGAGAACACCATTCTTAATGAAGTAGGGGCCCACCCTAGTCCAGTATGACCTCATCTTAACTAACTGTATCAGCAATGACTTTATTTCCAAAGTAGGTCACATTCTGAGGTGCTGGGGCTTAGAACTTCTACATATGAGTTTTGGGGGCATATAATTCAACCCATAACAAAGAGCCTTTGCAATGGCTGTTCCCTTTTCCTGGAAAGCTCTTTACCCAGTGTGGCTGCCATGAGGACGTGCTTCACAGCCATCCAACCTACAAGGAGCATAACTGACCAGGAGTCATGGCTACTGTGCTCTGAAGTCCATCTCTGCATTTGTGATAAAGTCATACTGTCCACAAGCTACTCCTGGTCAGTGACTGGGCAGGGCAAGATTGCCAAGGCAAGCCTATTCCTGGGAGATGAAAAATTCACCTGATAGGGGACTTTGGCTCAAGGGCTCTCCCCCAGCCTTGCCAAACTCCCTCAGAACAGCACAGAACTCTAGGAGGCTTCCCCTCAACCTTCTGTCCTCCCCCCTCCTCTTCACCTGGTCTCAGACTTGCATCATAATCTGACAGCGCTCCCAGGTTCTCACCAAGTCCCTCCCCATTTTCCCTCCTAGTCTGAACAGAGCACTCAAAAAGGCCCTGAACTTGACGGGATGCTTTGCTGTACCTGACTTGAAATCCTTCATAAGTTAGTTTTTGAAAAAGGAGACTCACATTTGCACTTTGTACTGGACACTGGTCTTGTTCACAGGGGTTGCTTTAATAAATCTCTTGCACAGCTAATCCTGCGTTAGTGTCTACTTCTTGGAGGACCCAGACTGACACCCCAGATATCAGCATGACTCTTTACCACTTCATGTAAGCCTCTGCTCAAATGTCACCTCCTCAGAGAGGCTTCCTTTGCTGTCCTAAATATAGCACACTCCGCCCAACCCAGTCTCTCTTTCTCTCTCATTATCCTGCTTTTATTTTCTTCATAGCTCCCTCTGATTTTACTGTATCTTTTTATTTATTGTTTGTTTTGTCTTCCCCTTGAGAATGTAAACCACACAAAGACTTGTTTTGTTTAGTGTTGTACCCCAACACCTATAACAAAGCCAGGCTTGTAATAGGTAGCCAAAAATAGTTTGTGATAAATTAATATATTTTAAAAATCATATAAAAATCACCTAGATCTTCTTTCAGTTCCAAACATATATAAAATATAACCTAGTGTGACCATCTTGAGAATGTACTTCACAGACCTATAAAATATAACTTTTTAAAAACACAGGCAGGCCATAAATGAAGAGAGAATCCAAAGCCAAAGCAGGAGGCATGAGAGCAAATGCTGCACTCACCCAGAGCGGGGTTGAATCTGGATACAGCTGCATAGCCGCCTGGGGCTGGAATTTTAATGCTCAGGTGAGGACAGGTAATGTGGCCTGGGCCCAAGCAAGGTAGGGGACTGGAACCGACATAACTGCATACAGTCAGAATTCTTGAAAACCTGCCTCTACATGAAAGTAGGACCAGAAAAACTACCACCACTCCCTAGTAACTCAGGAAAGAGGCCAGTAAGTGTGTATTCTGCCCTAGTCTCAGGGTGAAAAAAACAAAACATCTCATGAAAAAAAAAAAAATCAAGCATGTACAAGTGTGATACCCAGATATACACTGTTTAAATTGTGCAAGAATCCTGAGCTGATAAATTACAATAAAAATGTTCCCAGGACCAGAGAAACCTTTGCAGAAGCAAAACTCAAATTGCCCTGTAGAAATGTTTTCATAACTCAGGACTCCTTCAAGATTCCTTCAGAATAAACAAGTCCTGCTGAACAAACCAGACAAAGAAACAAACCAGTCAGAGGGAGAGGCCACATACATAACAAGCAGAATGATTAGCACCTCAAGAACTGATGGTAATAGAATAATCTGATGGAACTATAAACTAAATAGGTTTAAAGGTATTTTTAAAGTAAAAGAAGGAATAAAAACTATAATGAAAGAACCAGCCTCTTTGAAAAAAGAAAGGACAGCTTTGGGGGAAAAAAAGAACTAAATAGAATTTTTGTGTGTGTGTGTGGTACGTGGGCCTCTCACTGCTGTGGCCTCTCCCGTTGCGGAGCACAGGCTCCGGACGCGCAGGCTCAGTGGCCATGGCTCACGGGCCCAGCCGCTCCGCAGCATGTGGGATCTTCCCGGACCGGGGCACGAACCTGTGTCCCCCTGCATTGGCAGGTGGACTGTCAACCACTGTGCCACCAGGGAAGCCCCTAAATAGAATTTTTTAAATGAAAAATACAGTGCTAGGTTGAATATTAGTTACAGCTAAAAAGAGAACCAGTATCATGGAAGATGGGTCTGAGGAAAGTACTCATAATGCAGTAGAGAGAGAAAAAAAAAGAAATAGAAAAATGTGAAAGAGAGGTAATAAGACATGGGGAGTATAAGACATGGAGAGTATTTTATTTGAGAAAATAAAATATCCTTTTAATTGGAGTTCCAGGAGGAAGAAGTAAAATAGGCAATATTAAAAAGATAATGGCTGAGAATTTAACAGAATTAAAGTAATACCTGTGATGTTCATTGGAACCATCACAAGTCCCAGGTAGGATTCAAAAGAAACACACACACACATACACACACACACACACCTCAGAACTAAAGAGAAAGCCATGAAAGCAACCAGATAGAAAAAGAGGTTACCAACCTAATAATGGCAATTAGATTAGCACAGGAGTTTTCATCAATGACACAGAAGCAAGAAGATACTGGAATAACACACTCAAAGTGGTAAAAGAAAATAAATGCCAAACTAATGTTCTATAACTAAATTCCTGCTCAAAAATGGGGGTGAAATAAAGACATATCTATACAAAGAAAAGGATATCCAAGTCACAGAGGCTCCTTGAAAGAAAATATTAAATAATAATAGTACATTTCAATTTAAAGTAAATTAAACTAAGAACAAAGTAAGATAAACAATGAACAAAGATCATAAAAATAATAATAAATTTATAAACACCCATACTATTTAAATTTTTTTAAGATTAATGGAGGGGAGAAGTTATAAACAACTTGGAACTAAAATATTAGATAGCAATAATATGGAAGTATGATTACCTTAAAGTATTTTAAGGTCCTTGTGTTGTTTGGTAGAAGAATAGCAATTTTGAAGAATGAAAGTTTTTAAAGCTAAGCATGCATATTATAATTTTAGGGGAAATGAGAGTGGGGATGGGGCAGAAGAAATGTAATGTATAACTTCCAAAGTAAAAGTGGGGAGGAAAAGGAAAAAAAAGAACACTCATATGAGATGTGTACAGATAAATAAAATCAGAAAGAATTTGCCACGGGCAGATCCTCATTAAAGGAAATTTAAAGATTGTCGTCAAGCCAAGGAAATTGATCACAGATGAAAGACATATAAAAGAAGCTAGAAGAAGGAACTGAGCAGATACAAGAAAATACAAGATAAAAGATCCCAAGCTATAAGAAAGTTAAGAGGACAGAAAGTGGTAAATATATAGGCAAATCGGTACTAACATTGACTCTATAGAAGAATAAAAGAAGCAATATCTTGTGGGATTTTTAAAAGAAAAGAAATATAGACTAAAATATACAAAACAACTAGCATACGAGGGGGCGGAAATGGGAAAGGTGTCCTTCAGAGTAAAGTAAAGATATTGATCGCTTCAGATTTTGGTAAGTAAAAGATACAAACTATAATTACTAGGTTAACCACTAAAAGGATAAAAAACAGATGGTATAGGGCTTCCCTGGTGGCGCAGTGGTTGAGAATCTGCTTGCCGATGCAGGGGACACGGGTTCGTGCCCCAGTCTGGGAAGATCCCACATGGCACAGAGCGCCTGGGCCCGTGAGCCATGGCCGCTGAGCCTGCGCATCCGGAGCCTACGCTCTGCAACGGGAGAGGCCACAACAGTGAGAGGCCTGCGTACAGCAAAAAAAAAAAAAAAAAAAAGATGGTATAATTTTCAGAGTGGTACAGAAAAAAAAAAGTGGAGTGAGACAACAAACTCAGTCAACCCAAAAGAAGACAAGAAAAGAGAAAAGAAACATAGAACTTGGGGGACAAATAGAAAGCACAAAAGACTCTGGCAGACATGAATTAAAATATATCAGTAACGATGACAAATGCAAGGCCATTACATTTTCCAGTTAAAAAAATGGTAAATTTGAACAACTCCTGGGGCAGGCGAAGTCACATAAATGAGTAAACAGCAGGTACAGGAAAGCAACAGCTCAAATGAAAGGGTAACTGATACCTCCTCAGGGCAGGGGAGACAACAGAGTATAGCGGGGCCTGAGGTAAACTGGTGAGAGAATATCTGTCTGAAGAAGGCTGTCCTCACGGATTGCTGCCATGTGGGAATACAGCCCAGTGCTATGTATGTCAACTTTCAAACAAAGCTGGAAATTCTGAGTTTTATGGGAAATCTGATTTTTAAACATAGGCTATTACTTTTTTAACAAAGCAATCCTTGAAAAAAAAAAAAAAGAATATCCTATTCATTCAGTGAATGGAAGAAAAGGAAATAAAATGAAACAAGCAACCAAGCAAAGAAAAAGCACAATAAATAAAATGAAGAAACAAAGACATAAAACAAAAGAAAAACAGAGCCACCTCTGGTAGCCTTTGCAGCACAAATGGAAGTGATGGCTTCTACTAAACACCCACTGTGATCCACACCCTGTAATTTGCACCCTGTTCAACCTTATCATTTGGCTGAAGAGACCTAACATTAAAGGATGGGGAAAACACTGAATAATCCAAACATAAAGTACACAGAGCACCAGTGGTGACTGAAAACTCCAAATAATGTCTGGATGTTTATTCCATCAGTTCTGCTTACAAGTCTCCTCTGGGGCTTACTGGATACCTGGGCTCATCTACCTGGTAATAAAAATAGTGATGTTACAAGATACCTGAAAGGATGGAGGAGGAAGCAGAGAAGGGAAAAGAAGAATCAAGGATGTTCACCTTATGTGACTCTGAGTCTGTTATTTGAGCCAGTTCCTGGAATGTCAGTTCTTCCCCATGGCCTGTGAGGTAAGGTCCCAAATGTTCAGTGTGGCTTCCAAGGCCTTTCAGACCTGGCTTATTGCAGCCCCTGTCTCCACACCTTTGCCCAGGCTGCTGCCTCTGCCAGGATTCCTGTAGTCTCCCCGTCCACACTTCAGACCAAACCCACTCCCAAGTGAAGCATTCTCTAAAGGTTGCTTAAGGTGCCTGATGAAATCCCTGTATGAGGAATACATCTCATGGCTATTTTTAAACTTAGTCGGGCTCTGCAAAAATATGTGTAATGAGACAAAGACAATTGTGTTCATCATAATTCCAGAAGGCCTGAGGGTAAATGGATTGGCCTGATGGGGCTCCTCCCAGCAAGGGATGCCACTATGGCTGGGACTGGACTCTTTTCCTAGAGGTTCTTGCCTGTGGACAGGCCTCCTGCTGAAGCTGTCTCACTAACTGGAAAGCAGAGCTACAGTGCCTATGGTCTAATCTCTATGGGCTGTACCTAAATATTCTAAGGCTTAAAAGAGAATACAGGACTTCCCTCGTGGCGCAGTGGTTAAGAATCCGCCTGCCAATGCAGGGGACACGGGTTCAACCCCTGGTCCGGGAAGATCCCACATGCCACAGAGCAACTAAGCCCGTGCGCCACAACTACCGAGCCCGAGCACCGCAATGAAGAGTAGCCCCCGCTCGCTGCAACTAGAGAAAGCCCACACACAGCAATGAAGACCCAATGCAGCCAAAAACAAATAAATAAATAGATAGATAGATAGAAATTCAGCAAGACCTAAATAAAAAAAAAAGAGAGAGAATACAAAGAGAAAAGCATACAAATTAACAAATGCTTAAGTAAATGTCTATAAATATATGATGCTTACTTGTTAATTTTTTTTTTTTTTTTTTTTTTTTTTGCGGTACGCGGGCTTCTCACTGTTGTGGCCTCTCCCATTGCGGAGCACAGGCTCTGGACGCGCAGGCTCAGCGGCCATGGCTCACGGGCCCAGCCGCTCCGCGGCATGTGGGATCTTCCCAGACCGGGGCACGAACCTGTGTCCCCTGCATCGGCAGGCGGACTCTCAACCACTGCGCCACCAGGGAAGCCCTTACTTGTTAATTTTTAAATCTAATATCCAAAGATACTTTATTCTATATGGTAAACTACATTGTCTCACTTTTTTAAAACACGTGAATGCCTAACTCCTGAGAAATCAGAGCAATCATGAATTGAATGAGTTAATTATAGTCAGTTTCAAAAGCCAAATTATAAGAACGCTTTTCATTTCTTGCAGCAGAAACTACATTTAACGTGGGCTGTGGGCAAAAGCTGAAATGTTCGGCATGTGTGTGGGCAGACGAGGACTCAGGGGCTCAGAAAGAAGGCCATGAAGACCTGGTGCCGTGCACAGCTGGAGGGGACGCGGAGGGCTGATGGGACGTGAAGCAGTGCAGGGGGCATGGCAGAGGGCTGGTCATGGCTGAGGTGGGCCCCTCCTCTGCCCCCCAACTCTCATGAAATCATTAATAAAACTACAGGCCCAGGAAAATGCCGATTTCCATTGGATTTCTTGCAGAAATGGAACAAGGATAAGGCTCAGAATCCAGGTCGGATTCTGAGTAAAAGTGAGGAGGCTGCATGATTCAGCAGCAGGGGCAGAGAAGGAAAAGGGGGGCAGAGCAGGGGTAAAGGGCCATGTTGAACTCACAGCATCAGGAACTGGGGTTCAGGCCAAGTTCTCCCTAAGCCTTTGAGGGGCAGGAGTGCTCCAATGAGACATGTTACCTGCATTTCATGATGGATGCTCTTCTGAAAAGCGCCACCAGTCAAGATTGTCTGGTGCTAAAGACAGACTGGAAATAAAAGTGATCAGGCGTCCTTCATAAGGGCTCACCTTCAGAGAGTCAAGCTAATGAAGAGAGAAGGGGGAGGGGCTAGACAGCACAGAAGCCCTTGATCCAACAAGGTCTCCCAGGGCTTCCCCGGAAGCCTGCTGCCTACCAGGTGCGGGCTGAGGAGGCGGCCTTCATGTTTCCAGTTAGAAGGGACCGATATTAAAACCAAAGTGGAACAAAAAACCTGGGTGGGGCAGGAAACCATAGGAAGTGCATGTTTCTCCCTGTGCAAAGCTGATGGGTGGGAAGCAGAAAACAGAGTAGACCAAAGTCCATTATTGTGAGCTTATTTTTACTTTAAATAAAAAACAGAAAGAATTTGGGAAACTATTTGCTGTTAGCCTCCAACTTCGAAGTCACTCTAACCCATCCACATGAAAGGGCCACCCTAAAGGCTCCCCTGCAGCAGTCCCAGGAGGATTCCCTTTTGTTTGGTCCAGAGGTTGTTCCTGCTGCATTTCAGGCCTGCCCACCTCCTGAGCCCTGTACCTGCCCTGTGGGCTCGATGCCTGCACAAATCAACCCCTAGGCCCCCTCCATACATTTCTTCTCTTGTCCTCTCAGAACTCAGAACCCCATGCATCCTGGGGCTTTGTCTGCAGGCACTCATATCCAGGTATTGGGCTCACGAGGGGACCAGCCAGTAAACTATCAATACATCCACACAGCCAGATCCAGGTGCCCACCTCGGAAGGGCTAGCCTGGGACTCTGAGACATACAGTGACAGTGACCATACACCTCAGTCCATGAAAACTTGACTCAGCCTTTAACAACACATGAACCACCCTGGAAAGTCAGCCTTGCTGCTGTTTTTGAACAGACCACTCAGCCAAGCTCTAGAGTGGCATTTTCCATTGCCAGGTGGACAGTTTCAGCGGGATGTCTCGTTGGCATCCAGTCCACATGTTGATAACATGTCAATAACAATAAGAATCATAGTCAGTACTCCTATATATCACTTACTGTATATTATTAACTATTGTTAACCATAAAAGTGCAAACTCCCTGAGCTGTTATTCAAGCCTCTTTACAATAAAAGGGTCCAAAACCCACATTTCATCTGTCCAATCAGTACTTTTTGAGCACCTGCTAGGTCAGGCTGGGTTTGCTGGGGTGAACAAAACAAACGTAATTCTTATCTTAATGGAGCTTATAATCTGGTGAGGGAAAAGCCATTAAACACACACACACACACACACACACACACACACACGATACATAATTACAACTTGTGCTGTGTGCCAAGAATGACAGAGCAAGTGTTACAAAGAGAGTACAGTGGGGCAAGGGCTAGTTTAGATGCTGGGCCCAGAACTCTGGTTTCCAAGTCAATGCTCCACTAAGCATCCTGGAAGCAATGAAGAGAAATAATTTCCTGTATCATGGGCAGTCACGTCCCAAATGAACAGAAGCAGAACTGGACCAAGCACAATTGGTGCTAGTCCCGTGGCATCCAAGCATCAGGATTTCATGTTTGGTTATACCTTTCACCTGGCATTCAAGGTCCCACATTCTGACTACAACCTAGTTTTCCAGCTTTGTGCCAGTTCTGCAGTTCTAAAGGCAAGGAGCAGAAAGCCAACCGGGCTAGTGGAAGAGGAGAGTGGTGCTTTTAAGCATATAACAGCAATAAGGAAAACGGAGCACTTGGTCTGTTTGAATTGGAATGAGAGCCAAGGCAGCTTGAGAGTCCTCAGTGTAGGGAGACAATTCTCCATGTTGTTTCTGCAAGTCTGATCCCCAGACTATCTCTTCTGGAATGTTCCCCTTAGCAGACAACCTAGGAAGCTAGAGAAATGTCCCCCTCCAGATCAGAGGGCACATTTGTTTCCTGGTCAGCAGAGTAAAGACAGGGAACAACCCCAGCCCAGAGAAGATCTGTCTACACTCCAGGGTAATAAAGATAATGGCACTGTCTCTGGAGGGGAGGATGGGTGGGTCCCCCTATAAAATTGGGGGCTTCCTAAGTTCAGTGCTGCTGAGCTGGGGAACAGGCCCCTGTGTGCACAGCACCCACCTGGGCCCACATCCGCATCACCCCCATGGGACTCGAGGGGCAAGGGAAACTCATGTGAACAGGAAGCTCACACCGCCTGAGGGACCACGAGTCGTAAACTACCTAGATGCTCGTGATCTAGTAGCTCCCCTCTCTAGCCTGCTCCTTAGGGACTGCTTGGTCACTTGACCCTTACGAGCACGAGTTTGAAGATCTCCACTCTTGTATTTGCTGTTAATGACTCAACTATTTCCACAGGTTCTCCATGTACCTCTTTCTCACCTCGATGCTGTGTATCTTTTCTCTGCCTTATAACGTGGTTTCTGCCAAATCACGGTTTCTGTCT
Source organism: Hyperoodon ampullatus (assembly GCF_949752795.1). Taxonomy (NCBI): domain Eukaryota; kingdom Metazoa; phylum Chordata; class Mammalia; order Artiodactyla; family Ziphiidae; genus Hyperoodon; species Hyperoodon ampullatus. The sequence goes on from NW_027640563.1 coordinate 145,092, forward strand.
TCTCTAATTTGGTTTGCTTATGGCCTTTTAGGTGCGTCCTTTCAGCTTTCACAGCTGTCTGATAATCTTCATTTCCAATACCAAATTTCTGAGGAAAATAACCTATTGCACCAACCTGTCTCTGATGGGACAGAGATTTTCAAGCCAGGCCAGTCCATAGGTCTGTTAATATGCAAACTGGCTCCCCTTGAGTCAGGTGACGGTTATTTATCTGTTGTCTTTCAGCCTCACAACTGCCCTCCTTTGCTCTGTATCGCCCCTGGGGCTGGAAGTCTGCAAATGACTTTCCCAAAATCCCTTACCAACTGGTTTCCTATTATGTTGTAAACATGGGAGGAGAGGAGGGAGAGCATCAGGTAGAATAAAGACAACATCTTCCCGAATTTAGCTCTTACAGGGTGGCAGCTCTTGGAACAGCAGCAAGAGTAGGGTGATTCAGAACTCTAGCCATCCCACCTAACTCGGCTCAATAGTCAGCCCAGCAGTTATCAGGGTACCGTGCAAACATGATTTTTTACACAGAGATTCAAGATGGGTGTCACATCTACAGAGAGTTCATAATACACCCACTGAGTGGCACTGACTTAATCCCACAGGGCGCTCTTTTGCATACCCAGCAGAACTGCATGACATCGTGGTGGGCACACCGGGGGAAGCCCAGCTTACAGAATGTACGTTTCAAGGCTGCCTGTGCCCGCTTACTCGCGCCAGGGTTAGGAGGAGGACTAGCCTAGGGTTGTAGCCATCCTATGGCAGGGGCTCATAATCATTCCTACTTATTCTGGAAAGATTGGTAACTTGCACAGACTAAAGGGGTGAGCCACGATGTTTCAAACGTCCGGTGGGGATTTTAGATAATTTTGATTCCCATCTTCATTTTGGAAAATTTAGATGCTGCCACCAGGTTTCCTTTCCAGCCATCTTGGGTGTGTTTTTCAGTTTTTCTCTGCTGTTTCATACTCACAGGTATCTTTCTGCCCTAGCACAGCCTCTTGCCAACAGTATTCCCTTTTACTCCTCCTGGTCTGTCCTCCTCTTTCACTTGTGATTTTCCTCCCTTGTCATTTAAGCTTTCTCAGCTATGCACAGAAACCCAACAGAAGCCTTTTGTGTGGGGGGATTCCCTCCCTCCCAGGCAGTTCTGAAAGCAGCAGGTGCCCCTGCAGAGGCTTCGGTTGGACCTTAGACCTATACCCAGCAGCTGCTAATCCTGGGCTCTCACTACTTTTTTTTTAATTGGAGTATAATTGCTTTACAATGGTGTGTTAGTTTCTGCTTTATAACAAAGTGAATCAGTTATACATATACATATGTTCCCATATCTCTTCCCTCTTGCGTCTCCCTCCCTCCCACCCTCCGTATGCCACCCCTCTAGGTGGTCACAAAGCACCAAGCTGATCTCCCTGTGCTATGCGGCTGCTTCCCACTAGCTATCTACCTTACGTTTGGTACTGTATATATGTCCATGCCTCTCTCTCGCTTTGTCACAGCTTACCCTTCCCCCTCCCCATGTCCTCAAGTCCATTCTTTAGTAGGTCTGTGTCTTTATTCCCGTCTTACCCCTAGGTTCTTCATGACCTTTTTTTTTCCTTAAATTCCATATATATGTGTTAGCATACGGTATTTGTCGTTCTCTTTCTGACTTACTTCACTCTGTATGACAGACTCTAGGTCTATCCACCTCATTACAAATAGCTCAATTTCGTCTTACTCTTTTTAAAAAGCAGTAAAATGGACTTCCGTCAAAACCAAGTGTGCTGGAGGTTAACTCCCTCATCTTGAACTCAAGCCACTCTTGCCTCGAAATTTTCCAAAAACACTAAGCTCATTTCTCTCGCCATGGGAGGAGAGAAAGACTATGCTGCTGGTACAGAACACTGCTTACATTGGAGGTGGCATGGATTTCCCTAATCAGCAGATAAATGCAAACTGCATGTGTGGGTGGGGTGGGAGTTGGAGGGTTCTTTGCAGGGTGCCAGAGTTGCAGGTAAAAGCACACATTTCCCTAGCTGGGAACAGGCCCTGGAGAGGGAACAATGCCACACCAGATGAGAATCTATTTCCTCTTTGTCCATGAAGGCATTAAGGCTCAATATCATAAGAGTAATGTCCACCTGTAAAAGAATACACAAACTAGATTCTCTATACTATCAACACAGATGTATCTCCAAAACAATCATGAAAATTTAAAAAAATATATAAAACTTGATTTTATGTTGTTTATGGACTCATTCATATATACACTAAAAGTAAAAAACAAAAAAAAAAATGCAGGGGATCGATGCTTACCAAGTGCAAGAGTTGCTACTCTGGAGAGGAGTAATAAAGAATGGAGGTGCAGCTTTAGATGTATCTGTAATGGTTCATTTCTTTAATAAAAAGAGAGATCTAAGCTTTTGCAGCAAACTGTTTATGTCTGTAGATGTAGGCCGTGTGCATTTAGGTGTGTAGCATAGTATTTTCTGTATATTTCTGTTTGTTTGAAATACTTCATGACATAAATAATTAAAACATGAGAAACGGGGATTGTACAGTGGCATTCCCTAAATTACACACCTCCCGTTAAACCCTGGAAGATGAGATCGATAGAGAAAGTTATGAAATCACATTCACTGAAATGTAATAGAGAACAAAAGACAGAAATAGGCACACATCTGTTTCAAAAATTATTTAGGATCCACAGATTCAATGCAATCCCTATCAAACTACCAATGGCATTCTTCACAGAATTAGAACAAAAATTTTTACAATTCATGGAAACACAAAAGACCCCGAATAGCCAAAGCAATCTTGAGAAAGAAAAACAAAGTTGGAGGAATCAGGCTCCCTCACTTCAAACTATACCACAAAGCTACAGTAATCAAGACAGTATGGTACTGGAACAAAAACAGAAATATAGTTCAATGGTACAGGATAGAATGCCCAGAGATAAACCCACACACATATGGGCACCTAATTTATGACAAAGGAGGCAAGAACATACAATGGAGAAAAGGCAGCCTCTTCAATAGTGGTGCTGGGAAAACTGGACACCTACATGTAGAAGAATGAAATTAGAACACTACCTAATACCATACACAAAAATAAACTCCAAATGGATTAAAGACTTAAATGTAAGACCAGATACTATAAAAATCTTAGAGGAAAATATAGGAAAAACACTCTTTGACATAAATCACAGCAAGATCTTTTTTGACCTACCTCCTAGAGTAACGGAAATAAAAACAAAAATAAACAAAGGGAGCTTTTTTATCATAAATGGGTGTTGAATTTTGTCAAAAGCTTTTCCTGCCTCTATTGAGATGATCATATGATTTTTATTCCTTAATTTATTAATGCGGTGTATCACATTGATTGATTTGCATATATTGAAGAATCCTTGCATACTTGGGATAAATCCCACTTGATCATGGTGTATGATCCTTTTAATGTGCTGTTGGATTCTGTTTGCTAGTATTTTGTTCAGGATTTTTGCATCTATGTTCATCGGTGATATTGGTCTATAATTTTCTTTTCTTGTGATATCTTTTTTTGGTTTTTGGTATCAGGGTGATGGTGGCTTCATAGAATGAATTGGGAGTGTTTCTCCCTCTGCAATTTTTTGGAAGAGTCTGAGAAGGATCGGTGTTAGCTCTTCTCTAAATGTTTGATAGAATTTGCCTGTGAAGCCATCTGGTCATGGACTTCTGTCTATTGGAAGATTTTTAATTACGGTTTCAATTTCATTACTTTTGATAGGTCTGTTTATATTTTATAATTCTTCCTGGTTCAGTCTTGAAAAATTGTACCTTTCCAAGAATTTGTCCATTTCTTTGTGGTTGTCCATTTTATTGGCATATAGTTGTTTGTAGCAGTCTCTTATAATCCTTTGTGTTTCTGCAGTGTCAGTTATGGTTTCTCCTTTTTCATTTCTAATTTTATTGATTTGCGTCCTCTCCCATCTTTTCTTGATGAGTCTGGCTAAGTGTTTACCAATTTTGTTTATCTTCTCAAAGAACCAGCTTTTAGTTTTATTGATCTTTGCTATTGTTTTCTTCATTTCCATTTCATTTATTTCTGCTCTGATTTTTATGATTTCTTTCCTTCTACTGACTTAGGGTTTTCTTTGTTCTTCTTTCTCTAGTTGTTTTAAGTGTAGGGTAGATTGTTTATTTGAGATTTTTTTTGTTTCTTGAGGTGAGATTGAATTGCTATAAACTTCCCTCTTAGAACTGCTTTTGCTGCGTCCCATAGGTCTTGGGTTGTCCTGTTTTCATTGTCATTTGTTTCTATGTATTCTTTTTTACTTCTTCTTTGATTTCTTCAGTGATCTCTTGGTTATTTAGTAGTGCACTGTTTAGCCTCCATGTATTTGTGATTTTTACAGTTTTTTCCTGTAATTGATTTCCAATCTCGTAGCATTGTGGTCAGAAAAGATGCTTGATACAATTTCAATTTTCTTAAATTTACCGAGGTTTGATTTGTGACCCAAGATGTGTTCTATCCTGGAGATGTTCCATGTGCACTTGAGAACAAAGTGTAATCTGCTGTTTTTGGATGGAATGTCCTATAAATATCAATTAAATCTATTGGTCTATTGGGTCATTTAAAGCTTGCATTTACCTATTTATTTTCTGCTTGGATGATCTGTCCATTGGTGTAAGTGGGGTGTTCAAGTCCCCTACTATTATTGTGTTACTGTCAGTTTCTCCTTTCATGGCTGTTAGCATTTGCCTTATGTAGTGAGGTGCTCCTATGTTGGGTGCATAAACATTTATAATTGTTATATCTTCTTCTTGGATTGATCCTTTGATCACTATGTAGTGTCCCTCCTTATCTCTTGTAACAGGCTTTATTTTAAAGTCTATTTTATGGAGCTCAATATCAAAAAAACAAACAACCCAATTAAAAAATGGGCAGAAGACCTAAATAGACATTTCACCAAGGAAGACATACAGACGGCCAACAGGCACATGAAAAGATGCTCAACATCACTAATTATTAGAGAAATGCAAATCAAAATTACAATGAGGTATCACCTCACACAGGTCAGAATGGCCATCATCAAAAAATCTAGAAACAATAAATGCTGGAGAGGGTGTGGAGAAAAGGGAACACTCTTGCACTGCTGGTGGGAATGTGAATTGGTACAGCCACTATGGAGAACAGTATGGAGGTTCCTTAAAAAACGAAAAATAGAACTACCATACGACCCAGCAATCCCACTACAGGGCATATACCCTGAGAAAACCATAATTCAAAAAGAGTCATGTACCAAAATGTTCATTGCAGCTCTATTTACAATAGCCCGGAGATGGAAACAACCTAAATGTCCATCATCCGATGAATGGATAAAGAAAATGTGGCACATATATACAATGGAATATTACTCAGCCATAAAAACAAACAAACTAGAGTCTGTCATACAGAGTGAAGTAAGTCAGAAAGAGAAAAACAAATACTGTATGCTAACGCATATATATGGAATCTAAAAAAAAAAAAGAAAAAAAATGGTACTGATGAACCTAGTTGCAGGGCAGGAATAAAGATGTAGACAGAGAATGGACTTGAGGACACAGAGTGGGAGGGGGAAGCTGGGGCGAAATGCGAGTAGCATCCACCTATATACACTACCGAATGTAAGACAGTTAGCTAGTGGGAAGCTGCAGCACAGCACAGGGAGATCAGCTCGGTGCTTTGCAATGACCTAGATGGGTGGGATAGGGAGGATGGGAGGGAAGCTCAAGAGGGAGGGGATATGGGGACATATGTATGCATATGGCTGATTCACATTGTTGTACAACAGAAATAACACAGTATTGTGAAGCAATTATACTCCAGTAAAGATCTATTTTAAAAAAATTATTTAGGAATGGTCTGAGCCATCCTGCACACAGAGTACCCAGAGTGCTCTTCGTCATGTCCAAATCTGATCAGGACTCCATGCTCAGTGTCCTCAAGGGCTCTCTATTGCCTTCCAAAGCATGTCGCCATGGCCTAGAGGACCTCTTCTGATCTGGACCCTGCTCACCCCTCCTTGAACTCAATGCCACCATATCCATTCCTTTGAACTCAATACCCCAGTCAGAATATACTTCTCAGGTGCCCACAGAGCACCATTCTCTGATTCCTGGGCATTTGAGCATGCAGCATCCTCTGTCTGCCTTGAGCACTGTCCTCCTTTGGCACTCCCTGACCCCTGCCCTTGGCTCCCTCCCACCCACTCTTCAGTTCTGAGATAAGACCCACTTCTGGGAAGCTACCCCTGCCTCTCCAAATCTGAATTAGGTAACTTGATTCTGTACTTCCCAAATCATAACTCTTATCACAATGGAAGCCAACTGCCTGGCGGTCTCTTTTCCCACTAGAGAGAGAGCTCCACGTCAACAGGGACTGTATTCTGCTGTCCTCTGTATGTCTCGCACATGGCGTAATGCCTGGCACCCAGGAATTGTCCGTAAATACTTGTTGGTGAGTGGGAGAGTGCATGAGTGACTGGATGAGTGAATGGATCTAGAAATGGGACTAATTAGCTTTTCTAGTCACTTCCAACCCAGTGTCAAAGGGCCCAATAATCGGTTCATTTTCTGACAAACATAAAAATCTTAGTGAAAATCTTTCGACCATTTTTTGTTTTCTTAAAATGATCAAGTTTTAGTTAATCAAATCTAGCAGGCTAGATTAAAAGGTATCACAGGATTATTCAAAGCAAAGTCTATTCAAAACTGGTAGACATTGGGGCAAAGAATAAGATAACATTTTACAAATTTATAATAATAATAACCTCCCAGTGATTACTAATTCTTTACGGTAATGTAACAAGACATCAGGACCAACAGCACAGCTAAAGCTCAAAAGAGGGAATGTGTCTCTTGTGCTCACCATTATGAAACAGCAATGCAGCCAAACTTATGCCACTGACACACTTTCCCTCTGTGCTGTACATAAAAAGTATCACCTGGCTGGGCCTCTGCAGACCTGGGTCCTCTTATTTAAGGTCTCTGACCAACACAGAATTCCAGGGCATTGCTTTGACACCATCTGGTCCAATCCCTCTACTGCAGATGATGAAACTGAGGCCCATCTCTTAGTGAATAAACAGGTAAAGAAGACCTACTATGTGTCAGGAGACGTTCTAGGCCCGGGGGAGACAGTATGAATGAGACACACAATCCCTGCCCTGAAGATGCTCATGGTTTAGTAAGGGTGGTTTAAACACAAACACATACACACACGTGCACAATCACAATCACAATGACATATTGAAAGTATTATCTTGTGTGTTTGCAGAATTATGAGTTTGCTCAAAGAGGAAGAAGCAACTAAGAGTATTTAACAGGACTCAAGAAAAGCTTCCCAAAGGAGATGAGATTTGAACTTGGTCATTTAAAGATGGGTAGGAGTTTGGTAGGAGACAAGAAAGGGCATTCAGGGCAGAAGGAAAAGCATATAGACAAAGACACAGTGTGAAAGCACTTGATCTGCTGGGGGAGAAGCTAGTGGACTTACTGGATGGCAGTACGGAGTGGGGAGAGGAGGTTTAGAGAGATTACATAATGGCCCTAAGGTTTCATAGTAGAATAGCTCCAAGGCCCACCTAACCTGGTTTCTTGACTCTCCTTCTAGGGGTCTTTTCACTGGACCTTGAGGCCTTTACTGCCAATGAAATGTAGCCATCTGAAACTGCGATCATATTTAATAAATACCATCAGATGCTGTGGGCACAATGGGAAGCTCGAGGGGAGGCCAGATGGAAGCACAGAAAGTGAAATAAGAGGAGGATTATAACAACAATGACAACAACCAGAACAAAAAGATTACTTATCGAAGCCCCAAATAGCACATCATATAGCCATTTTTTTTAATTTAGAAAATTAAGAATACCTGGGCAGAGGAAGATGATAATAATAATGATAATAATTGCAACAAATATTCCTTGTACTTTACACTTTTAAAATCCTCTTTCACCTATATTATTTCATCACAAGAATAAGCTCATTATATAGTATGAACAAAATTAATATGTGGTCCATACAAAAAGAAGATATATTAGATATATTATTTATAACTGTTCATTTGAGGCTGTCACTGCTGTGAAAATATAAAATGGATGCCTTTATGCTGAGAGATTTGGCACCAACTCCAATTAAACCAGAAGGTTAGAAAAACAGAAAACAGAAGTGTATTTATGCTGTTTATTAAGGAAGAGAATGTTTTTCTCTCAAATGAAGTTGTGCAAGAGAGCACAGCAACAGGCTCAGAAAAATAACTGCAGCATCTTTTTAGGACATTTTAGGTCCCACTATAATTTTGCCAGAGTAAGGCATGTTTTCTTTCTAAAAATAGTCACTGTCCATCAACCTGCTTTTGGAGAGTGGGGGAAAAGACATGTATCAGGATCAACCATTCTTTTTCTATATGCCAGATTAGAAAGGTAATTCCTTAAAGATCAATATAAGCATTTTTATATTTTATAAGTATCTTTTATTTCACATCATCACTTTTATAGGCATACCTCCTTAAACTCCAGTCTGAGATACCTAAACTGAATATTGTCTTCTCACCCCCCTGCCCCTCACCACCCCGACTCCAATTGAGAATCCTTGCAGTGAAGAAAAAAGAACTTTGCAAATGAGATTTGAGAGTGGAGGAAGGGAAGCCCTTGACCTATCAAAGGCAAATTGCAGAGTATTTGTTTGTAAAACTGAAAACACCGCATGTGCGCATATCTGTTTCTGTATGTTTGCATGAGGAAGGAGAAAGGTGTGGAACAATTCGGGCCAGTCCATGGAGGAAATGGGAGGAAGGAAGTGGGAAAGAAAATTAGAAGAGAGATTATTAACTTTTCTTCTTGTATCCTCATAATGTTCACACTTGTTACAATGGTCAAAAAATGTCATACTTTTCTTTTAATTGAATAGAAAAAAACTGGAAAGAAAAATAGAGCCCATGGATTTTTTTAAAAGTCTTTAAAAAGTTGATTCAATAAGCATTCCCTGAGTAAAATGTATCCCATAGCAAACCAATAGTCTCTTAAGGCCCAGGTATCTGACAGGTAATCTGCCAGCCAAATACCACCCAAATGACCCCCAAGGTGGAGCCTACCAGAAGATTTCTGGAGAAATAGTTCATCTACTATCTAGCCCCGTAAGTAAGCAGACCAGTGGGGTTCAACCACTGACCCAAACTGCATTTGGGAACTGCAAGTTTAGAGTACTTATTAATTGTATTTGGAGTGGAAGAGTATTAACTCCAGTTTTAGACTGTTCGGGTTAAGTGTACCAAATTTCTATTATGAAACTGAATTGACAGATTAAAAAAACTAAGTGTAACACGCGCTTTCAGGGAGGTGTGTCTACAGTACTGGGGAGTCTGTGTGGGTCCTGCCGGGGAAGGAGCAAGTCTTTGGAATCAAGCAGTCCTTGGTTTGCATTCTCGCTCGGTTACTACTTGCTGCGTGGCCTTGGACACATCCCTTGACCTCATGAGCTTCTGTTTCTAATGTGCAAAACAGGGATAAGTTTTCCTTTTTTGTGGGTTGTAGAGAGAAGTAAGATCGTATACTTAAGTCACTTAACAGTCACACTGGCAAGCCATAGACACAAAAGAAAGGGAGCTATATTACTAAATTATTCCATCACTCACTGATCTAGTGTGGGCTCTCTCTGCTCAGACTTTTAAGAATACACATTTGTAATGGTTCCCCGTCCCCATTCACATACGAGTTTAAATCATGTGACAAAATCTGGATCCTGGAGATCTTGTTAAAATGCAAAATAAGGGTTGGCCAAAAAGTTCATTCGGGTTTTTCTATAAGATATTATGGAACATTTCCATAAGATGTTATGTGTTTCCATAACATCTTATGGAAAAACCCAAATGAACTTTTTGGCCAACCCAATACTATTCAATAGGTCTGGATGGGGTCTCAGAAGCTGCATTTCTAACAAACTGCTAGTGATGTGAATGCTGCTGGTTTGGGTACCACAATTGGAGTAGCAAGGCTCTAGGGTAAAGCAGTTATAAACTAAAAGAAAATAAATTAAGCTGAGGGAGATGGGAGCGACTTTGAGGCAGTATTAGCTACTCTATCCGTGTGCCTGTACACATTGAGCACACTTCCACTGTAGCACTGAGCACACCATTGGGATTCTCCTGTCTGCTCTATGGGTCGAGAGCATCCATCCTTACGGCCTCAAGTGTTGCTGCACTCAATTCAGATATTCAATCCAGTTATGCATCAATAAGTGAATGGATCCATGAATGTGGTGAATGAATGAAATTCAAGGAAATTGCTGTTGGTTAATATATAAAAGTCTATATGAGTCTGAACTTCATACTTCTTAACTGCTGGGCTAACTTCACTTAAAATTAATGTTGTTGGGATTAAGTACTTTATCTAGTTTGACAGTCAGGCAAAAGAACCACCAGGAAAGATTAATCCTGTGCATTCACCCTAGAAATATAAAGTTTAAAGAGTTCCCTTTACGATAGAAAAGAAAAATCCAGAACTCCCCTCTCTCAAGGGAAGTCTCCTGTCCTCCAGGAAGAGTAACTACAATTCCGAGCACCTCAATGGGACAACACCTCTTACAAAACCATCATGCTGATAACACATTCTATTATAATGAGCCTACATTCTCTTTTAAGGCATGTAATAGCTTTATACCTCTACTACTTTAGGTTATAGGTTTTCTAAGTAATTAAGGATCACTAAAAACAAACAAAAACCCTGCATTGCTTTTATTACAAAATACAACAAGTTTTCCAACTGGGGCTTCACATCAGTATCAGCTTGTACAATCAAGTCATGTAGTCTTTACATGGTTTATCTTACTGCACAGATAACTGGAGATTAGATTTGCCAAGGAAACTACTGTAGCAAAAACTGGTTTTCTTGCTAGGAGTTAGAAACCTCATTAAACCAGAAGGACCACTAAAAATTTAAGTTTCATTAGACAACACTAGGAAGCACTTGTCCAAATTTCATGTATTTATATAACTGATTTTTGTTTTTTTTGATCAGAGCCTCAAGTTCTAATTCAATTGGTCAGCTCAGGGCTGTCTTCTTATGGCTCTTTTGTTGCAAATTGAGACATTGTGTGTGTGTGTGTGTGTGTGTGCACAGTTGGTACAATATCTACTTCTAAATGTCTCCAGATATGTTTAAAATTTTAGTTCTACAGCCAAAATGTTCAAAAAATTGGGCATGGTAAGCTGTGACTCATCTTCTCAATAGAATAATAGGATTTCTATAAATATGGTACATTACATTTACAATAGGGAAAACTGTAATTACATGCATCTTTAAAATTTAGCTCTGATGTAATCAACTCACCCCAGGTTGTCAAAGGTACTAGTTTTTGTCAGTACAGGAATCCACCTATTCTAAACTGAATCTTTCTCCTGGGGAGCCTACGGCACACACTCTCCCTAAGCTTACTGGAGAACTTTTAAGTCATTCTTTAATTAATGCTTTCAGCACCTCTGTGACCTCATTATGCTGTTGTTATTAAGCATTTGATTTTCTTGGTCCCAAGAGTTCTCAAAGCAAATACATGCTCCCCAGCAGACATTTATGTTTTCTTACAGAAGAGTTGGTTTCCCGTGCACAATATAAAACAAATGCTAAGTAGCATGATGGTTAAGAGGGCCCAGACTTTTTCCAAACATTTTCATAGTTGGCAGCATTCCACTTTCCTTTTCCTGAAAGCCAAGAAACCTAAGTGGTTATTCTTCTTCATGGGGTAGAAATATCTAGGTAAAAGCAGTCAAAGAATATTCAGAGCAGCCTCCCATTAGACATCCTTAGAAAAGCTCCCTATTTAGGGCTCCCATAAAATGCCATTGGGATATTAAATTCCTACAACCTTTCTGGAGGTCACCATAAGCCCAGCTACACCCTTTGACTCACAAGTCACTTTTGGGTATTTTTCCACAGAAAAAATCATAGATGTGCAGAGAGCTTGGATGTGAAAGATTATGAATGTCTGTATCACAACACTGTTTATCACTCAAATTTGGAAAAACTTATCTTTCCAAAAATAGATCAGTCATAGGGTATCCATACAGTGTAATTCTATAAAGACTTTTAAAAAGCTTTAATGTAATATATGATATGAAAATATGTATGATTTCATATTACACATAAATAAGTAGATAATGAAATAGCATATCTAGAATTATCTCAATTTCCTAAACAAATGTACATATGTATATGACTGAAAAGAAATAAATGCAAAAGTTAACAATAATTAAACAGTAAGGTAGGGTGATTTTAAATTTCTTTGTATTTTCATGAATTTTTGTAGTTTAACATTTACACTAAATATGTATTATTGTATAATACTTTTGTTAATTAAAATATAAAATGTTTTCCTCATTTTGTTGTCTTATCAGCATGACTATAGCCTTCATACATGTGAAATAAATTAATCACTACATTAGTAGGAAATAAACGGGAATAAATAAAAGTGAAATGAAGTTAATGAACTATATAGATTTGGCATTCGCTTCTTACATATATATTTTTTAACATCTTTATTGGAGTATAATTGCTTTACAATGGTGTGTTAGTTTCTGCTTTATAACAAAGTGAATCAGCTATACGTATACATACATCCCCATATCTCCTCCCTCTTGTGTCTCCCTCCCCCCCTCCCTATCCCACCCCTCTAGGTGGTCACAAAGCACCAAGCTGATCTCCCTGTGCTATGTGGCTGCTTCCCACTAGCTACCTATTTTACATTTGGTAGTGTATGTATGTCAGTATTACTCTCTCACTTCATCCCAGCTTACCCTTCCCCCTCTTTGTGTCCTCAAGTCCATTCTCTACATCTGTGTTTTTATTCCTGTCCTGCCCCTAGGTTCCTCAGAACCTTTTTTTTTTTTTTTTTTAGATTCCAGATATATGTGTTAGCATACGGTATTTGTTTTTCTGTTTCTGACTTCACTCTGTATGACAGACTCTAGGTCCATCCACCTCACTACAAATAATTCAATTTCGTTTCTTTTTATGGCTGAGTAATATTCCATTGTATATATGTGCCACATCTTCTTTATCCATTCATCTATTGATGGACACTTAGGTTGCCTCCATGTCCTGGCAATTGTAAATAGTGCTGCATTGCCAACAAACACATGAAAGGATGCTCAACATCCCTAATTATTAGAGAAATGCAAATCAAAACTACAATGAGGTATCACCTCGCACCACTCAGAATGGCCATCATCAAAAAATCTACCAACAATAAATGCTGGAGAGGATGTGGAGAAAAGGGAAGCCTCTTGCACTGTTGGTGGGAATGTAAATTGATACAGCCACTATGGAGAACAGCATGGAGGTTCCTTAAAAAACTAAAAATAGAACTACCATATGACCCAGCAATCCCACTGTTGGGCATATACCCTGAGAAAACCATAATTCAAAAAGAGACATGTACTGCTTCTTATATTTAAATAAATTTCTCCCTGTAGATTCTCTACCAACTAGCTCCAATTTCTAACAGCTCATCCTTTTTCTGAAGCAGTTCAAGGATTCTTCGTAAATTCAAGACAGACAAGGAAATAAAATGTGCAAAGGAAGCTGGCCTTGGCAGAACGAAGAGGGGTGGAAACCATGAATATGAATGGAAGGAGCTTTCATGACAACAAGATAATGGGAGGAGGGAAATGCTATTCAGATGGCAGCTGCCAGCTCCCTCTCCCCGCCTGTCACTCCCCTGCTGCCCACCCTCTCCTCCCAGCCTTGATTCTCAGCCCATAACTATGCTGCGGTGCTTGTAGCCTTTGTGGCGTTCTCCACTCCAAAAGCACAGAGGATAAAAGCCCACAGCGTTGAAAGCTTGTGCTTCAAAGAGTAACAACAGTGCTAAAAGTGCTTAAGAATACCTTGCTACTTTTCATATCAATCACAGCATTTGCCAAGCTACTCCCCAACCTACTAGGAGTACAAGGGTGAGCCCTGTTTAATTAGCTTCGGGAATCTTACGAGCTGTGCTAGGCCATTAATTAGAGGAGTTGTAGGAATAAGTGTGTGATGCCTGTGTTGGGGAGGAGAGGACCAGTTAGGCCCCGGTCTTGGGAAACCATTTGCAAACGCACCTTTGGACAAACTTAAGAGAAAGTAGGAAGTTAGGAGAATTCGCTTCTTACGAAAAACTGTTGAAGGCAGCAGTACCCTAAGTTTTTGTTCTGGTACCCAATCTCTTTGAATACAAATACCACTTAATAATGCTTGAATTATTTGTTCTTAATGCCAGAATTTTCTCATCTAAGCCAACAGAGAAAACTGTGATTTGTACGAGCAGGGTCTCATACTCAAATGCTTTTAGCCGTCAGGCAGATAAAGGACAAGCAGTGCCAGGGCTCATGTGCCACTTAAAAGGGGCAGGGACTCAGTACCAGCAGCAGTTGCTAATGTGGGGATAAAGACCTAGAATTGCTGGGTCTTCTGATTTTCCAAGAATAACTGGAAATTCAAATGTTTATGGAAAATCTGTGTATTTTTACAGGTTGACAACTAAAAAGAAAAATCAATGCTTTCTAAGCACAGACAAAACATATCTGAGGGCCAAACTAGGCCTGTGCACTGCCAGTTTGCAATTTCTGATTCCAAAGAACAAGATCTTAACATAGGATTTTTAAAGTGCATAATACTAAATTTCTCTGTATATGTATAAATGACCATCCAATGAACAGACTAGAAAAGAATCACGAGGGGGCTTCCCTGGTGGCGCAGTGGTTGAGAGTCTGCCTGCCGATGCAGGGGATACGGGTTCGTGCCCCAGTCCGGGAGGATCCCACATGCTGCGGAGTGCCTGGGCCCATGAGCCATGGCCACTGAGCCTGCGCGTCCGGAGCCTGTGCTCCGCAATGGGAGAGGCCACAACAGTGAGAGGCCCGCGTACCACACACACACAAAAAAAAAAATAGGAGTAGCGTACTAAGGTTTTACAATTAAATATTTTACCTGAGAACTTACAAGAGCAAATGCATTTATTTTTACACCTCAGAGCTACTAATAACTCACTTCTTTTGAGTATTTAAAAAAAAGGAGGAAAAAAGGAAAATCACATAGAAGCCAAGGGATGAGACTGGAGTTCTGTCTCCTCACAATTTAGCAATTAAGAACCTTCTCTAGGGCTTCCCTGATGGCACAGTGGTTAAGAATCTGCCTGCCAATGCAGGGGACACGGGTTCGAGCCCTGGTCCAGGAAGATCCCACATGCCGCGGAGCAACTAAGCCCGTGTGCCACAACTACTGAGTCTGCGCTCTAGAGCCTGCAAGCCACAACTACTGAGCCTGCATGCCACAACTACTGAAGCCCGTGCACCTAGAGTCTGTGCTCTGCAACGAGAGAAGCTACCGCAATGAGAAGCCTGCGCACTGTAACCAAGAGTAACCCCCGCTTGCCACAACTGGAGAAAGCCCGCGCGCAGCAAAGAAGACCCAACGCAGACAAAAATAAATAAATAAAATAATTTTTTTTTAAAAAAGAAGTAAAATTAAAAAAAAAAAAGAACCTTCTCTAAAGGGATGAGTAAGAAAGCAAGCCTATTAACCCTCTAGGTTCATGAAAAAAGTCGTCATGTCAACCAAGTAGTATTCTAATTGTCTTGGCAAGACAAACTCAGGTCCTTACTTAAAACACATGGAAAGGAAATGTGTCAGGTTAAGACATTTTTATCTGTCTTTAATAACTGGAATATTAATCACATCTAATCCAAAGTGATATTAAGATGAGTAACTCAAACACTGTCCAATTTAATAAACATTCTCAGTTTCCTAGGACAGACACGTTATTATTTACAAATTTGCTCTCCACTCATGTCATTTCTCATTAGAAAGGCGACGTCCGGTCTGTGAGGGAAATGAGTCATACTGGGCCACTATCCCACCTTCTGAGGGACAAGTCAAAGCAGGAAACGATTGGCTTTTTGTGTGTGTGTTGGTGTCAGTACAGGAAAACCGTGTATTCTAATACTGAACGATCTCAACATTGGGGCATCATTTTTTTCTAAATATTGTTTGCAACTTTCAGAACCATCTTATATTGGACAGAATTATAATTTTGCCCTTAAGTTTGATGTTGAAGTGATTCATAACATACAGCTATCACTGAATGCTGATAAATTTTTCATCGAAAATCAAGCTTTTAAGACAGTCTCATGTTAGATTTATGTTTATTTACACCTAACTTAACTTCATCTTGTTCTGAAATGCTGTGGCATAACTTGACCTGAACTCAGGATTATGGAGAACTTCCAGTGATTGAAAAATCACCATTAAAGGGAGTATACCAGAAACCAGACATCCAGAACTGAGTTGCCAATTCCCTTTAACTGAGTCTGGTTGACCTTCTTTAGTTTCTGCCTTTCTGTGTCTCAAATTCTCTGTACTGGGAACAAAACTGTGACTTTTTACCTATAAGGTATCTTGCAAGGAATGCCAAGTTCTTTGCAAAGCTGCCTTATTATGCAATCCAAATAACAGAAAGCACAAACAGGTGTCTTACTGAATATATGGAAAGAGTCTTCATTTAAAACTCCAATTACAGCAATAGGACCTTTCTATTAAAAAGGCACTATTGGGACTTCCCTGGTGGCACAGTGGTTAAGAATCCGCCTGCCAGTGCAGGGGACACAGGTTCGAGCCCTGGTCCGGGAAGATTCCACATGCCACAGAGCAACTAAGCCCCTGCCCCACAGCTACTGAGCCTGCGCTCTAGAGCCCGCGAGCCACAGCTACTGAGCCCGCATGCCACAACTACTGAAACCCACGTGCCTAGAGCCCCTGCTCCGCAATAAGAGAAGCCATCACAATGAGAAGCCCATGCACTGCAACAAAGAGTAGCCCCCACTCGCCACAACTAGAGAAAGCCCGCATGTAGCAACAAAGACCCAATGCAGCCAAAAATAAGTAAATAAATAAATTTATTTTTTTTTAAAAAGGCACTATTTATGAGATAAGGACTCCACATTGAGCAAAGTAATCTACTTCTAGCAAGGGAAAGTGTCAGAGAATTGATTGTTTTAGGGCAGCCTTTCATTTTTTTCTTTACAAAAAGAGATGCTGCTAGACAAAAGGAAATTGTAAAATTGCAGTTCAAGTTTTACCTTTAGCCCCCAAGGCTCTTTCAGGAAATGCACACCCTCAACCAAAAGGACAAAGATTGGAATCTAACCCCATTTGTCTTCTACTCTTCTGCCACCAGTTCAGCTCTCTTGTTTCTTCCAAACACACACCATCCCTCCCCTACCGAGTCGGTAGATCTCTGGTTTCCAATGATCATTTGCTAAGCATTTTGTTGTAAGCTCTTCTTTCATACTTCACTGCCTGACATCAGGTCAAATGAGGTAATGAGAGAATTCTCCACCTCAAACCCAAAACAACCTTTATATCAGCAGGTCTAGCCATATAGGACCTAGACCTACCTTGGTGGAGTTACTGGTCTGTGTCTCCTATACAATATCAAAACCAAAGAATATTTACACATTCTAATTCCACCATCTCTTACCCATTCAAGAATATGCTTGTTTGGAGATTTAACTGTCCTTCATTTTCTTCCTGAAGTATAGGGTCTAGACAGACAATTACCTCTTTAACTTACCATGCTACATTCAGCATTTCACCTCTGAATAACTCAGTACATCCCACTGGATTAAAGGTAACTATTGAATATCTTCTAAAGACAAAAAACAAACAAACAAACAAAAGCCACCCTTCAGCCAAATGAGGGCTGTTGGTGGAAACTCTAGTCCAGAGATGGTCAAACAAACACCTCCCCCGGTGCACAGACAGGGCAGCCATAAACCAATCAGACAGAGGCTCTTTCAGAATCTTCCCTAACTCAGCATCTCCAGGCCACTGCTCCTGATGGGTCAGACTTGGTTCTCTGGATGAAAAGCCTTTGTCAGGTGGCCCCCAAACCCTCAGTCCACCAGGATGCAAAAACTAAATCCTTATTACAGCCAGGAACATCTTCAGTCTTTTAAGGAGAACATCACAAGGAAGTAAGCACAGATCTTTTTCTTTTTCTTTCTCTCTCTCTTTTTTTAAAAGTGAATGGTGTTGGGTTTTTTTCATTTATTTTATTTTTGTCTGCACTGGGTCTTTGTTGCTGCATTTGGGCTTTTCTCTAGTTGAAGCGAGCGGGGGCTACTCTTTGCCGCGGTGCACAGGCTTCTCATTGTGATGGCTTCTCTTGTTGCGGAGCATGGGCTCTAGGCGCGCGGGCTCTAGAGCGAAGGCTCAGTAGTTGTGGCTCATGGACTTAGCTGTTCCGCAGCACGTGGGATCTTCCCGGACCAGGAATCGAACCCGTGTCCCCTGCATTGGCAGGCAGATTCTTAACCACTGCACCACCAGGGAAGCCCCTTTTCCTTTTTTTAATCTATTTCAGAGAATGAGAATGAATTGTTTCCCAATTCAGGGAAGTGGGAGCCAGACTCCAGGCATCTAATGGTTTATGAATAAAGAGCTAGGGGTGACTAAACTGGAGAGAGAACCTGATGTATGTGTGCGGCCTAAGAATCAAAAGGAAAAAGGAGGGCAGGGGAGGAGCAGGGAGTTGACCAAATTTCACTTTTCTTTACAAGGTACCTACATTTTACTAGAGGGAAAATGGACCACAAAATGTCAGACCCAGCAACTTTTTATTTCATGTTTTTGTCATTTTCTCCGTCTGCTCCAATTCAGAGTCCAAGTGCCCTAAAAGGCCAAAACAAGCCTAGAACAAGACTTCAACTTCTCTCAAATTGGCAAGTTACCATAAATGAAAATGCAAGTGGAGGCAAACTGGGCCCAGCAGGCTGCTGCTCCCTCCAGCAGTCCCGACCCTGGCTCAGCAGCCTGAGAGCTCTCCCGTGCTTCGGTCTCTTCTTCCTGATTACTTTGCCCCAGATTCCGACTTGAGCATTGCTAAAAATAGTGATCAGACCCCTCTAGAGTTTGGCTGTCTGGTGGCACCAGAATCGTAGGCTAATCATTTAGTGGACCCTATAATGTGCTGTCCAGATGCCTTTAGGGCGGGAGCATTTATTCCCACAGTTGCAGGGAGTGTTGGAGGCTGCCAGCTCTCAGCCTCTTCAGGAGTTACAGGTAGTTAGAGCCACCTTGCTGGAGGGAGTTGCTGGCTAGGGTCTGAGCAGAGCACATCCAGTGCCTAGTTGACGGAGGGACATAAGGCCTGGTCCCCTGCCTTAGTGCAGCCCAGTTCCAGAGCCCTCGTGCATCACGGTCAACCTCTCCCTCTGCCCAGTTCTGCTGTTCTCACTTCTCTTGCCAGGCGTTGTTGTCATAAGCAGTTCCCCATAAATCCCCTACATGCAAATCGCAGGTCTCAGAATCTGTTTACTGGAGCACTGACCTGTGGCACTGACAATAGGTAGATTGACAATCTTGGTTAGCACTGTAGGTATTTGCAATTCTCTCTTTTTTTTCCCCCCATGTCTTTAGGGGAAAGTTGAGAAAGGCTACATCAAAGGTGCTAGTCAGATGTCATTTTAAAGCTGAGATCCAGACTTCATTATTAAGATATACATTTCCATTTCATGATGTAGTTAATTAAATATCACCTCACATTTGGTGTATCTTAAATTCCTTCATTTTCTTTCATTTTGTTCACTACAAAAAACAGGTGTAGTGGGTTTGAATTTTCAGTTACAACAGTCTGACAATTTGAACTTCATTTTTTGAACTGTGCAAAATAATAGAACATAAATTCCTATTACCATTGAGATTTGAATTGAATCTTGGAAGAGATTAGAATTGAACCTTGGAAGAGATTAGAATTGAACAGATAAATATATGTAGGGAAGGTCATCCTCGGCAGAAGGAACAATGTCATCAACGGCTAGGAAAGGAAAGCCTGTAGAGCGTTTGGGGTTAAAGAGACAATGGCACCAAAATTTTGCAGGAGTTCAAGTGAGAGAGAATGAGGGCGTGAAAAGGAGTTGAATGTGAGAGATAGTACTGAGCTAGAATGGGCAGAATATGGTGATTATCCAACCACTGTAAACAGTGAGGGAGAGATAGTTGTTGACAATAACTCAGAGTTTTCAAGCATCTGTGGTTAGAAAGATGGAGACGTCAGAGATCAGGAGAGAGAGAAGGTGAAGAGAGGGGAAGATGCCGAGCTCATTCTAGACATATCGCAGTTGAGACGCCTACCTAGGTGAGCAGGAGGCCTGTTTATAACCTGTTTTATAGCTGGGAAGAGGTTGGAACTAGAGACCGAGCCTTGGAACAGGTGATAACTGAAGTCTTGGGAGTTGGTGAGATCACTGTGAAAACGGAAATGGAGTCTTCCATAGTGCTGGTCAAGCTATAATCTCTGGGCTAAGGCCATGGCCACTTGCTGAGTCTTGGCAAGGAAGATGAATGGGAAATTAGATCCAAAGGAAAACTTCTATTTGAGATTCATAGGCTTACACTTTTCTACTGGGATGATCAAGGTACTAAGGCAAATGTATACTCAGTCAAACAGTACATACATATGAAGAACCTACTGTGTCAGGCTCTCTATCAAGGAAAAGGAAGACATGAGTTCTAACACTGTTCCGGATGTTTTACATTTAAGATCTCATTTAGTCATGACTGTTGCTTATTTTGTCTAAGTCGGTTTCCTCATCTGTGATATGAGATATAAATGAATAATTCATATGGTCATTGTGAAAATGAGGTACAACAATGTATTTAAAGTATCCACAAGGTGGTAGGTACTTAATAATTTATTGCTCTTATATTACGACTAATAATTTTAGGAATTATTTATGTGTAACTGACACACTGCTGTTGCAAAGCAGAACTAGCAAATACTTAATAGCAGTGATTTGCGAACTGTGCTTCTTAAAGAAATAGCCTGTCTAGGGAGGTGCCTGAGGAGCTGTGTCAAGGGTCGGGGGAGCAGGTACCAAGCTGGGCTCCTGTCTCCCTGCCGAGACACAGGAAGCATGGTTTTATCTGGTTAATTCTCAGACCTCAACACAAAATTTCATTTACATAAAGGCAACGACTGAAACATGAACGATTCTTGAAACGCGTATAGACCTGAAGGTACAAGGGGAAGGAGTGGTTCTCAAACCCTGATAGAGCAGTAGCATGAGAAGACTCCCCACCAAGTTGTGGCTTCTGTAGATGGCTCAGTGGGGTGGTGGAGACCTGGGAGAATAAACACCCTGATCACACTCACCTACCACCCTCCTGTCTCCATCTGGATCCCCCTTGTAGCTGAACCCAGCGGGTCACAGGTAACCTCCCTGGCCCCAGAGCTGGGTGGAGGAGGTTGGAGAGCAGCTGGCAAAGGGCACCCCTTGTCAAAATGAAGAGAAGAAATGGAGCATGTCTTGGGCTTAGAAAGCGAGACTCTTACCCGAGGACATTTACATTTTATACTAACTTTGACTTGAAAATGGACCCAGCCTATGCCAAGAGTATCTGACACAAACATGTAATGAAATTCCCTCTTGGCTTTCATGTTTTTGGACTGTTTTCCCTCAAGTGACTGCACAGACAGGCTCTGTCTCCTTGCTGCCAGAAAAGTCTCAGTCGATCTTAGATTGTCTACTTGGGAAGATAAAGGAGGAGCTGTTTTCCTAAGCCATTAGTGATAAACTCCCAGGCAGCTGCTGTATGTAGGATCGTGGCCTGCCACACTGCCATGCCTACTAGGTATCTGTGCAGTCTGTAAGACAACAGCCTCTGCCCTGTGGCATCTGGGAGGCTCCCCAGGGTGTGTGAGAGCATGAACCAAGCCTTGGAGGCTAAGCAAGTGTTCGCCAGTTGACGGGGAAATAAAAGAAGCATTGGAGGAGGGCTCATGCAATGCAGATGAGGAGTATGGCTTGTTCGGATTCCAAGGACGATTCCTTGAGAAGAGCTCCCAACATGTTTGGAATGATGTCATTGCCACTGCGGCCCAAAGAGATGACACTAACTATGATACTCAGGGTTTCTCAAGAAGCCTCTCTTAACAAAGACACATAGATTAGCACCTCTTGAGACATTCAGGCCTGCAGTTCGATAGGGGAAAAACTGACATAAATTTTATAGTTGGAATTCTACCTGGCAAATGCATCTGTAGTTTGGAAGTATGCAAGATTTTTTTTTTTTTTTGATGGAGGGGAGGGAATATGGTTTCACAAGCTGCTTCCCAAGTAGGAGACTTCCAATCACAGAAATAATTCAGGTAATGCCCAGAGGACAATAGATTCCAGAATTGTAATAAAGGAATTCCTAAACTAAATGAAATGAGACTAGAGGGTCCCTGAGCCCTCTTTCACTACTGAGTTAAGATCATGACCCCATTGGTTAGTCAGTGGTGGGGGTGATGCTTCAGAATGCAGAGCTACTGTCCTGCTCTAAGAGTAAAGTGAAGCAAAGTATAAGAACTATAGACTGTGCAGAGGGTCACTTTTTAAAAAAAATTTTATTGGAGTATAGTTCTCACTCTTATTTATTTTTTTAATCAATGTATTTGTTTATTTATTTAATTTATTTTTGGCTGCGTCGGGTCTTTGTTGCTGTGCGTGGTCTTTTCCCTAGTTGCGGCGAGCAGGGGCTACTCTTCGTTGTGGTGCACGGGCTTCTCATTGCGGTGGCTTCTCTTGTTGTGGAGCACAGGCTCTAGGCACGCAGGCTTCAGTAGTTGTGGCACGTGGGCTCAATAGTTGTGGCTCGCGGGCTCTAGAGCGCAGGCTCAGTAGTTGTGGTGCACGGGCTTAGTTGCTCCGCGGCATCTTTCCAGACCAGGGCTCAGACCCATGTTCCCTGCATTGGCAGGCGGGTTCTTAACCACTGTGCCACCAGGGAAGTCCCTAGTTCTCACTTTGAAAGACGAGGAAGAAAATGTAAGGAAGGTTCTCTTGTCCAGGGACACAGCGGGAGGCCTTTGGGCTATGTCAGTGGTCTTCCCGAGGGTTAGCTGGCAGAGGCCCATGGAGTGATGGCTTGTGTCCATCTCTGAGTAGCCCCCTCATCTCTCTCTCCAAGGCTCCCTCCACACCACCAAGCTGGTTGTGAAACTGCGTTTCCAGAATCACTTGCATGTGCAGAGATTTGGTTTCCTGTTAAGGTCAGTCCTGTAAGAAAGGGGGCAGCAATCAAAGGATTTTAGAAGGAAACACAGGGAATCTTCCTTAGCTCATGATCAGCCTGTTTCCTGCTCATGTGGGTTTGAAGTGTGTGGGAGGGTGGTCACACAGCAGGACACAAAGCCATTAGAAGTTCTTCCTTCTTTGGGTGCCTTAGCTCCAAGATGACTTAAAAATTAAAAAATTAAAACCCTTCCTCTGGGGCTGACACAGACCATCTTTTCATACAGATTCACTTGATCAAACTGGCTTCATGTCATGCTAATACAAACAACCCTTTACACAAATGTCAGTGATTTAGGGCTTCCCTGGTGGTGCAGTTGTTAAGAATTCGCCTGCCAATGCAGAGGACATGAGTTTGATCCCTGGCCCGGGAAGATCCCACATGCCATGGAGCAACTAAGCCCGTGTGCCATAACTAACGAGCCTGTGCTCTAGAGCCTGCGAGACACAACTACTGAACCCACGTGCCACAACTACTGAAGCTCACATATCTAGAGCCCGTGCTCTGCAACAAGAGAAGCCACCACAGTGAGAAGCCTGCGCACCGCAACAAAGAGTAGCCCCCACTCGCCACAACTAGAGAAAGCCTGCGTGCAGCAATGAAGACCCAACACAGCTAAAAATAAATAAATAAAATACATAAATTTTTTTAAAAGTCAGTGGTTTAGAGGTTATTTTCCCATTTTACAGATGAGGAAAATGAGACAGAACATCAAGACCAAAGCTCTTAACTACTCCACTATCCTGTTGATGGTGCCAGGCTAATAACAATTGACAGAATTGTCACTTGGGTTTAAGATGTACTACTTTAACTATATATAAAATAGATAATTAATAAGAACCTACTGTATAGCACAGGAACTCTACTCAATACTCTGTAATGACCATATGGGAGAAGAATCCAAAAAAGAGTGGATATATGTATATGTATAACTGATTCACTTTGCTGTACACCTGAAACTAACACCAGATTGTAAATCAACTATACTCTAATAAAAATTAATTTAAAAAAAGAGTCAGTAAACAAAGATCTTTTCAGGAAAATTTATATCAAAATTTAGTCAAAGGGGGCTTCCCTGCTGGCGCAGCGGTTGAGAGTCCGCCTGCCGATGCAGGGGACGCGGGTTCGTGCCGCAATCCAGGAGGATCCCACATGCCACGGAGTGGCTGGGCCCGTGAGCCATGGCCTCTGGGCCTGTGCGTCCGGAGCCTGTGCTCCACAACGGGAGAGGCCACAGCGGTGAGAGGCCCGCGTACCGCAAAAAAAAAAAAAAAATTTAGTCAAAGGAGCATTCTTGGACTTATAATTAAAATTCCAAAAAGAAAAAAAAGATGCTCTACTTTCAATTACTGTTGAATTCTTCAAATTCAACTTAAATATATTAAAAATATGCACAGTCTGTCAAACACAGTTCTTTGTGCTAGGAGCTAGAGATGAAGAAAATAGAGGTCTTTTCTTCAGGGAGCTCACTGTCTAAGGAAGGAGACAGATGTGTAAATAATTAAGCAAAAAACTGCCACTAGATTGATTAGTTGCATGTGTTTTCATAATAAATAAAAGTCTTCATTTTAATATTACAAAAGATAGACAATACTAAATATGTAAAACAATAAGTGAACATCTGCCTTCCTCCTCACCCCACCCCTGATCCCTAAGCCTGGCAATTTCATTAGCCAGAAGTACCACTACTGGTGTGTGACTTCTAGGCTTTTCTCAATATTTTGACAAAAATGAGATCAAACATACCGTTCTGCATCTTTTCTTCACTTAATATATCAAAGGTATAATTCCATGAAACATAATATTCAATTAAATGTATGAACCATCATTTATTTAGTCGTGCTCCCATTCATGAACTTTGTGTTGTTTCCAGTTGAGGCTGTAGGCTGCAGTGGATATTCTTGCCATATCTTTGCATATTTTTTTTAAATGCTTGGCTATTTATCTATGTATGTATGTATGTATGTATTTATTTATTTATGGCTGTGTTGGGTCTTCGTTTCTGTGTGAGGGCTTTCTCTAGTTGTGGCAAGCGGGGGCCACTCTTCATTGCGGTGCGCGGGCCTCTCGCTATCGCGGCCTCTCTTGTTGCGGAGCACAGGCTCCAGACGCGCAGGCTCAGTAGTTGTGGCTCACGGGCCTAGTTGCTCCACGGCATGTGGGATCTTCCCAGTCCAGGGCTTGAACCCATGTCCCCTGCATTAGCAGGCAGATTCTCAACCACTGCGCCACCGGGGAAGCCCCTCTTTGCATATTTTTATTGGTAATTATGGAGGATACCTTTTTACTATAATTTTAAAAATTAATATACAGTTAAGTTATGTTGTGTGTACAGCTTTATGAGTTTTAATGCAACTGCCACCACGTTAGAATAGAGAACAATTCCATCACCCCCTAAAATCTTTTTTGTGCTGCCCTTTTTAGTCACATCTCTCCTACTCCTAATCCCTGGCAACCACTCATCTGCTCTTCATCCTTATAGGCTTACCTTTTCCAGAATGTTATATAAAGGCATTCATACAGTATGTAGCTTTTTTATATTGGTTCTTTTACTCAGCATAATGCCATATTGTTGCAAGTATTAATAGTCTACCCCTTTTTATTTCTGAGTAGTATTCCATTGTCTGGATGTACAACGGCTGTTTATGCATTTGTCTGTTGAAGAACATTTGGGTTTCTCCAGTTAGGGGTGATTATGAATAAATGGAGCTGCTATAAACATTCACTGTATGAACATAAAGTTTCATTTCTGTAGGGTAAATACATAGAAGTGGGATTGCCGGGTGATGTGATAAATGTATATTTAACTTTATAAAAAAGATTAAACCATTTTCCACAGTGACTGGACCATCCATTTTACATACCACCAGCAGTGACTGAGTTACAGTTGCTACACATTCTAGCTAGCACTTGGTGTTGTCAGGGTTTTTCTGAGCCTTTCTAATAGGTGTGCAATGGTGTCTCACATGGTTTTAATTAGCATTTTCCTAGTGGATAATGATACTGACCATCTTTCTGTGTACTTATTTGCCATCCACATATCTTCTTTGGTAAAGTGTCTCTAATCTTTTGCCCATTAAAAAAATTGAATTGTTTGTTTTCTTACTGTTAAGTTTTGAGAGTTTTAAGATATATTCTGGATGTAAGTTGTTTGTCAGCTATGTTTTCTCCCAGTCTGTAGTTTGTATTTTGATTTTAACAGTGCCTTTCATAGATCAAAGTTTGAAATTTTGATAAAATCCAATTTATCAATGTTTTTCTTTACAGATCACAGTTCTGCTGTCATAGCTAACAACTCACTGCCTAACTCCAACATCATGAAGACTTTTCTCCCATATCCCAAAAGTTTTGTATTTTTACATTTTACATGATCCATTTTCATTTAATTTTTGTACAAGGTGGGAGGTTTTAGTTTAGGGCTCTATTTTTTTTTTTTTGGCATATGGATGTCCAGTTGTTCTGACACTATTGTTGAAGAGACTAATCTTTCTTCACTGAATTGTTAGAAGATACATTTTTGATATGAACCAGTGTAATATGTGTATAGTTTAATCATTAAAAGAGTGGGTTTTGAAATCAGTTTGCCTAAATTTGAATCTCAGTTCTACCACTAATCACTTGTATGACAATGACCAAGTATTTAACCTCTTTTTGTCTTAGTCTCCTTTTCTGTAAAATGAAGATAATCATAGTGCCTATTCCATAAGGTTCCACGAGGATTAAGTTATTACATGTTACACACATGGAAAAGTGCCTGACATATAATAAATGCTGAAATAGGGTTAGATTTTATGTAACTTTACAACTGTAGATTTGCAAGCATGTCCCAGAAATGCATTTCCAAGGAATATTGGAAATATTGTGATCATTTTTTCCAATTTATTACAGTTGCCTATTTGTTTATCTTTCTCTGTGAATTACTACTGATTTATTAATTTATAGAATTTACTTATGTATTATACATATTAACTCTTTAAGTTTTATCTATAACAATATTTTTCCCATTTGGCCTTTTTATCAATCACACAAACGGTGTAGACCTTCCTGTTTATCTGCTAGCACTAGATATTATGACCCTCTCTATTGTTAGTTAATTTGATAGGCAAATAATGAGATGTCCTTTTAGTTTGTGTTTCGAGATTTGTAGTCAAGTTAATTATCATTTCATATGGTAATTATTGTATCAGTTAATTTTTGTTGAGTAACAAGTCATCTGAAAACGTAATGGTGAAACAGCAAACATTTATTATATCTTAGATTCTGTGGGTCAGCTGGAAAGTTCTTTGATCTAGGGTGGATTGGCCGATCTCTGTAGTCAGCTGATGGCTTGGCTGGGGCTGGATGGTCTAGGATTGTTAATGCACATATCTGGCAGTTTGTCTATTGGGCCTCAGCTGGAATGGCTCATGTCTGTATCATGTGGTCTCTCATCCTCCAGTAGATTAGTCTGGGCTTTTCCTCATGGTGGTCTCAGGGTCCTATAGAGCAGTAGGAGGGGCAGGCCCAGGGGAAAAGCACTTTTAAAGCTTCTGTTTTTGTCACATTTGCTAATGTTTCATTGATCAAGGATAGTCTCATGGCCAAGCCTAGATTCAAGGGGTAAAGAAGTAGATTTCACTTCTCAATGGAAAGAAATGCAAATTATTGTGACCATTATATTTCAATCTACTGCAGTTGGCTGTTTATTTTATAAAAGATTTTGGAATTTTCTATAGTGCAATCTGTCAGTGTTTTCCTTTATGGATTTGTGTATATTCATGCCTTTGGATGACCAGACTGTAAGCTTCTTGAAGGCAGAAACCATATTTTATTCTTTTCTTCATCCACGGAAGGCAGCATAGGGCCCAGCTCATAGTACTTATTAAGTAAGTGCTTATTGAATAAATTCACTCATCGAAGACCAGGCTTGCTTGCTTGCTTATTTATTTATTTATTCCTTCATCAGCGATTATTGAATAGCTGTTATATGCCAGGCAGTGTGCTAATTGTTAGAGATACAATAGTGGACAAAGGGCAAAATAGAATTCTCTTGTGGTGTTTAGAGTGAAACATTGTGACTGGTAATGGAACTTAGTGAGACATGGGTTCAAATTCTATTTGTCTGTTGCTGGGCATATTACAGAACATCTGTGAGTTTCTTTTTTTAACCTATAGAATGGAATATAAATCCCTTCCTTCAAGTGCACAAAGAATTCAAGCGCACAAAGTTTGTAAAACACCTTGCATAGTACCTGTTACGTAGTCTATAATAAACAATGTTGTCTTTCTTCCCGACACGGTATAATCTGAAGCCTGCTGAGAACACTAGCCCTCTTTCTTTGTCAGTCTCTTAGAAATGATCATAGTCCTGAACTTCTCCCATTACAGACTCACTTCTTTGGTTTGCTCTTCTGATAGTTCTCAGAGTTGTCACTTTAAGCTATTCTTAAATTCTTATTCTTATTCTCTTTTTTGTGCAAGCAAATCAACCCAAATTGCCTTCCTTATTGGGATCTGGAGAACAGGGAACTCAGGAGTTAAAGAGCTTGTTGAATTCTGTCTTGGACGATAGAGATATTTGGTTGTGGGAGTGAGTATGTACGTCTGTGCACATCTTTTGGCAGCAGAAGGGAGAAGGGAACTTGGCAGGTGATTGAAGCAGAAGAACCCAGAAAGAGAAGGTGGCCTGGCTCCAAAGATGGATTCCTCTCACACCAGATAAATTTGCTGGCAGTGGACAAATACGATTCAATTAGAGAGCATCCCTCTCTCGGGGCGAAATGATAGGAAAGATTATAAGGCAACATTGTAAGGCTTGGGGGGATTTATGAGGTGGGCAAACCTCATTTCTGGGAATTCCCACTCTCTCTGTCCTGTACCCTTCCCAGCTTTTTGGCTGCCTCTCCTCAATGTCTTTTCTCTCTTGGCCCAGTTTCTGCCAAGCTCCAGGATTCTTCAGGTACCATCCTGTCAAAATGATGACCATTCCAAATTCCCTCACATTAAAGGTTTGTCCATTTACCCTGCTACCCTGGGGTGACAGAAAAGGCCCTGGGGAGAAATTCACACTTGAGGGCTGGCTTTGCCATTAGCCTTTGTGTGACCCGTGGCCAGTCTCTTTTCCATGGGCCTCAGTTTGCCCTTTATAAAGTGTGAGGCTTGCACCAGGCAATCTCTAAAGTCTTTTCCAGTTTAAACAATCCTTGATTTGATGGTGCCATGCCTCCTCCAGCCCCACCTTACAGAAATGGAGTTTTGCATGTAAGTGTGCATATGTGCTGGGCATTTAGTGAAGTCTCACTCTGTGGATGTTGGGTCTACTCCTGTGTAAAATAAAAACTTGCTTGCTAACTGACTGGTGGCCATTCTGATGTTCTAACTAGAACATGAGGTATTTATCCTGGATGGAAAATTTCTGGTGTTCACGGAGTGGGGGGGTGGGATGCTGTCTCCTCCAGCAGTTGGACGAGGGTCCTGTTTGTCAGGGAGGCGGGGATGGGAAATGGGTATGCCCTTGGGGCGAACAGGCTTGGCGCAACTCCTGAGTGAGAGCAGTTTGTTGTTAGAGAGACTCAGCCTAGTCATATCAAGGGTGTCCTTGTCCAACTCCCAACTGTGCATGTAAAAAGTTAGAAACTTCCTTTGGTTATTTCCAGGCTTGTGCATGTTGGTATCTTTTCGTTAATTGCCCACTATCTTCTCGGAAGGAAATTTGAGGATGAAGTTATTGCTCAGAGACTTATTACATACATAAAAGTATCCTAGAAACAAACAAACAAACAAACAAAAGATTAAAATATTGGAAACATGCCTGGGGACGGGATTTCTTCTGGGAACACAAGAAGGGAGAGGAGACGCGAAAAATACTTTAACATAGAGTTGACACATAGAAATGGTGCCAGTAGTTCTTAGAATCCAATAAAAAGAAATTAGTGTCAACTTTAGGATGTTGACATTAACCAAGAGAGGACATTCTAGTGGTGAGTCCTATTAAACACTTACTCATTCTTCAAAATCCTGCTCAGTAGTTACCCTTTGGGGGAAAACTTCCCTGACTCTCTTCTCATATCCCTTTCGCTTTGTCCTGGTAATTCCAACTCTCCTTCAGGCCAAATGTCGCTTCCTCAGGGAGCCTTACCTGATTCATAAACCATTTCTCCTCTCCAGCCAAGTTTGATTAAGTTCACTGTTATGCTATCCCATAGCACCTTATAATTCTCTCTCATGGTACTTATCATGGTTCCAGTGTTATATTTATTTATGTGATTGGTTTGCCATATCTGTCTTCTACATTTGCCTGTAAATTACGTACGGGTTGAGATCAGATCTGTTTTATTCATTGTTGTGTCTCCAGGGTCAAATACAGTACCTTAGCACATGGGAGGTGCTCAGTAAGTTTGTTAACGGATGAGTAAACATATAAATAATTTAATGAGTTTTTTTTTTTAACTGAAGAGAATTCTCCTTTTCTGGACACCATAAAAAATAACTAAACTAAAATCCAAACAGTTCCACCAAATAATCTTGGATAGTTTGGGGGATGTCTTTGCTTCTTTGCTCATTGTCAGGGCCTTGATTGCAGAAATGCTTTTGGCCAAGACCTTATCAGTTCATTGCCAATCCCCTGATTTCAAAAATACTTTTGGCCAAGTTAGTGCTCATTGCCATTTTACATATTTAGACTCTAAGATATCTGCTGCTGTTGGGAAGGTGAGACAACCAAGGACACCTTGGAAAAATTTGAAACGTAGTCAGTACTAAACTTCCAAGAAATCATACAGACAGTCGTTCCGAAGATGTGATACCTTATTCCAAACACATATTAGTGAAACTCCACCCAACACCACAATTCTGCGGTAATAAGAAGCACAAGGGAATAGCCACACTCTGCAGTAATTTAACCTGCTTTTTCCGCTTAGCTGGCAAGTGCTTCAAAGGTTGGGGAGCTGTGTTAATCAGAACTTGCCTCTGCAGCTGTGCTGAACTTGAATGTGGATGGAGGGGCACAGCAGACTAATTGGAGTCAGCACCTTGTGAGGCAGGGACATGTATTTTCATTGATACTTATTCATTTAACCTTTCATTTTCTTCATCTGTAAAAGCAAAATTGTTAAAAGTGACGACCTTTGAGGTTTTATATGTTTTATTTAAGCAAATTCCTTTCTCCCAAATGAAAATTTATGTGGAGCCGAAATATAAAACAAACAGATGAAAGTTGAGCTGCTCAGTGAGAGTGTGTGTGATTGGCTGTCATCCAAGCTTCTCATTAGGGGCTTTTCCAGGTAGGACCTTAGCAGAATCAGAAGTCCTTATAGGGTTTTTTTGGTGTGTTTTTTCTAAGAAGGAGTTACGTGACTCAGTCCCAGGTCTGTCGTGACTGCCTGGCTCCGTTTTATTTTTGGTCCCTGTCAGCCACACCTGGTCCATTTTCTATATTCTTTCTTAGGGGATTTCTCTTATTTTTACATTTCCTCAGGGGGTGTTATTTTATTTTTACAGAAGCAATACTGAGTATAAGAAAATCTATATGCAGGGACTTCCCTGGTGCTCCAGTGGTAAAGAATTCACCTTCCAGTGCAGGGGACGTGGGTTCGATCCCTGGTTAGGGAACTAAGATCCCACATGCTGCGGGGCAACTAAGTCCACGCACCACAACTACTGAGCTGGCGCGCCTCAATGAGAGAGAGAAAACCCACACACCACAACTAAAGAGAAGCCTGCGCGCCACAACTAGAGAGGAGCCTGTGCGCCTCAATGAAGATCCTGCGTGCCGCAACTAGGACCCAATGAAGCCAAAAAAAAAAGAGAAAAAAAACCTACTAAAGTTAAAAAAGAAAGAAAATCTATACTCAAAAAGAAGATTTAAGCAGCATTTTGTGTTCACCACAATGAGATTTAGTGAGAAAATGTTACTGCAAAATGTTAGATGCTGTTCAGTACAGCACACAGAAAACATAATGAGCAGAACAATGTTGTAGGATATTGTTATGCTTCAACTGTGATGAACAGTCATTTGTTAACCCAATGGATGCTGTGCTACATTGGCCAGTATCTCCTTACAAACAAGAGACACTTTTATGCAAATATTGAAAAGTGTTTGTGAGATCTTTGCTGAGGAAAAATAATATCAATCCCCAAAGCACGTTAAGATGTATGAAATTCCATATGCATCTTACTTACAGCAGCCTCTTAGTCTTGATGTTAGAAGTGTGAATTGAACTAATTAATGAATTTGATTCAAGCTCTTCAGGCTGTGGTTGTGGTGAAACAACTCAAAACTGGTCTGCAGTAGGACTTGGAGAGGTTAGTTTTGTAGTGGAAGAAAAGGTGTTGGTTTGGGGACGGATAGCTGTGCAAGCCCAGGTGGGCTCTGTCTCTTGGCACTTATTCTCAGGAAAATGTCCCCAATAGCAGATTCCTGGGTAGCATCAGTCACGCAGTAGCAGTTACACCTTTCACTGTGCCAGTAGCAGAACCCTTTTGAGAAGCCACAGGCTAAAATTGTACCTGTGGCAGTAGGGCCTCTGCTTCTTTCTTCTTTTTGAAAGGTGAAGTTTGGCCACTCTCCTCCTCCCTTTTCTTATATTTTATTTTAACCAATTTTTTTTTCAGCATTGTGGAGTGATGTCACATTTTCTGTTACTAGTCCAAAGTTGAGAGAAAAAGAAAATGCGTTATATGGATGTGATCCAAAAAGATTTGGAGTGAGTGTAGGGATAAATGATGAGAGACATATATATTTCTCTGGTTCTAGATTCCCTTACAAATGCACCTTTTTAAGGGAAGAGCAGTTAACATTTACATTTAATTTTTATGTGTAGATAATATTCCAATGGTTCAAAAGCATTGTATACATTACGTATACAGTGAAAAGTGTTCCTCCCATCATTGTCCCCCCAATGACCTCATTCTCCCCTAATGGGTCACCCTTGTTCTTAGCTTCCTGTATCACCTTCCAGAAATTCCCTGGAGCGTATGCAAACAAGAACAAATACTGATTCTTGTTCTAGGAAAGCTAAACAGATGATTTTTAAAATTCATTCCAGGAACGTGGTAAGTATTTCTTCCTGTATCTAAAACTCATGTACAAATTTCTTCTGATATTTTATTGTAAGTGGCAGTACAAAGGTCAGAGAACTCATGGGTGGAAGAGTGCTTCCTGAAACTGACATGCTGAATAAGGGTAGCAAAGTGTAGTCAGATCCAGACTCTCAGAGTATACAGTTTCCCTTTCTATCCCTGAAAGTAAAGGGAGAGAGCTGGGAGGAACAAAAGGAAAAAGAAACGAGACCCATACCTAGAAATAATTTACAGATGCAGTGTGGTTGTCTTTTCAAATCAACTGCTTTTTCTATTATTTCCCAAAGTTATTAAATAAACCACAGCCAGTGCTAATGCAGTTTGGTGAGTTGAGAGCAGAGCCCTTGGTTTTGGCAAATCACTCAGCTGGCCCTAGAAATGGGGGTGGATCCCACCGGAGCTGAAAGAATTACAGTGTTTCCTTCCTCTTGATGACTCTCTCTGGGAACATGCCTGGAAGGAGTGAGTGTGGGAGATGAGGTGGTGCTTACTCAGAGGCAGGGCTGGATGTGTGTGTGTGTGTACGGGTAACTGTGCTGTGGTGTTATTTTTGGAGGCTGTAATTCCACAGCTAGGTTTCCTAGCTCATTCTCTCTTGTGATGCTTTTCTTATCCTAACCTCTGTTCCCTCCCTTGAAATCCTAAAGTTAAACCAATGAGGCTAGAAGCAAGATAGATGCTTGAGGGTCAGGCTTGGGAACCCATTCTACTCAAGATTTCTTCCCTCAGCATACTGAGTTAATATTACAAGAAAAATATTGCAACACCAACTCCTACTTACATTAAGACTTGACTTTGAAATTCTTCCTAGTGAATCAGATAAAAATGTAGCTCCTAATAGGATCATCCTCAAAACATCACTGTATACATCAAACATTGGCAAATGCTATCAAAAAAAAATTGTATGAGGACTTCATGGCAGGCACAGTGCTTGGCATAAGTAGGTCTGATAAATGAATACCAGTCAGCTCCAAATCCTCAGCAACCACTGATCACCTTTCTATAGCATTTTGTAAAAGCGTAACATCTGCTTTCCCCCCTCATAAACTCAGTAATTATCAAAACAGTCTTTTAAATATGGGCAAAGGGGTCAGTTTAGACTCAGAAGAGCACTTTCATTTTTTAAAAAAAATTTATTGAAGTATAGTTGATTTACAATGTTGTGTTAATTTCTGCTGTACAGCGAAGTGATTCGGTTATACATATATATATTCTTTTTCATATTCTTTTCCATTATGGTTTATCACAGGATATTGAATATAGTTCCCTGTGCTATACAGTAGGACCTTGTTGTTTATCCATCCTGTATATAGTAGTTTGCATCTGCTAACCTCAAACTCCCAATCCTTCCCTTTCCCACCGCCCCTCCCCCTTGGCAACCACAAGTCTGTTTCTGTTTCATAGACTGGTTCATTTGGGTCATATTTCAGATTCCACATATAAGTGATATCATATGGTATTTGTCTCTTTCTCAGTTACTTCACTTAATATGATAATCTCTAGGTCTATCCATGTTGCTGCAAACGGCATGATTTCATTTTTTATGGCTGAGCAATATTCCATGGGGTGTGTGTGTATATATATATCACATCTTCTTTATCCATTCATCTGTCAGTGGACATTTAGGTTGTTTCCATGTCTTGGCTATTGTAAATAGGAGAGAACTTTCATTTTTAACCTCATTTTTCAACAAGTGGGAGCCAAGTGAATGGGTGAAATTGAATTAGATCTGGTATAAAATGTGTCCATCTGTCCGTCCATCCATCCATCTAGCCAACAAATATTTATTAAGTCCCCTATATGCTGAGAATAGGTAGAATATTCATATGTAAATCAATGCAAATAAAACAGCTTCAATTCTCATCCTAATGGAATGTATCATCTAGGAGGAGAGAGATCAAATAAAATAATCACAGATTGTGGTAATCTTTATGAAGGAAACAAACAGGAGGCTGAATTGAGGGTGGTGGGATGAGAGTGTGTAGATATTGTAGATAAGACAGGTAAAGAAGATCTCCACAGGATAGGCATTTAAGCTAAGACTCCAAAGGATGAGAGAAATTAGCCATGAAAAGTATGGAAAAGAGTGGAAAAGAGCATTCCAGGCACAGGGATCAGCATGTCCAAAGGTTTTGAGGTAGGAAAGGGCATGGTATAGCTAAGGAACTGAAAGACCAGTGAGAATTTGAATTCCAGCTCTGACTTCAATAGCTGTGGAAGATAGAATAAGCCACTCAATCTTTTGAGCCCTAATTTCTTTCTATTTAAAAATGAGATAATGGTGCATACTCCCAGGAGAGAATTTGATGAATATTAAATGAGATAACATGGAACCTACTTGAATCACTTTACATCTACATAAAGGTCCCTGAGACTCCAGTAGCCCTCATCACCCGCTGTGCTTGACCTTTCTAGTCTCCTGATCATTTTACGTAGACTTGAGAATCAACCATCACTGGAGCCAGAAAACAACCTACATCCCTGGTATTTCCACATTCACCAAGAGGAGAGAATAGCCACAGATTCCATTTGCTTATCTTTGAAACTTTGGAAATGAGAAGAGAAGGGGAAAGAGGGAGAGGGAGAGAGAGAGAGAGAAAGTGAAATGAGAGGGTTTTCTTTTTGTAAATGTGCTTTATCACTTAGGAAATAAATCTTAAAAGTCAGGTAGCATTTTCTTTTTACATTTGGGAAGATTTGAGGTTTGGGGCTAGGTGTTCAGAAAACAGAATAAAGAGAAATGAAATAATGGTCATTGAGTACCCTGTATATTGCAGACACAGTGCTTGGCAGGTTATGTAGTTTACCTCATTTAATCTTTACAAGAATTCTGCAAGACAGGTCTTATTAGGCTCATTTCAAAGATGAGGGTCAGAGGGAAATGTAGACTTCACTCAGTCCCTCTCTGACCTTGTGGAATTTAATATGGAATCAGGCAATACTTTGATAATGATGAGAGTCTATAAAGTTAGCATATGGTGTATGTCATTGACATATTTATTTAGAATAGTTTATTATTGGGATAGAACCACATTATCATTAATTGATCAATAATTAATGATAAATAATGATAATTATTTATTCAGTTCATGATAATGATAATAATGCCGTTATCATGAATTTGTCTCAATTCAGCAAACACTGAATACTTAACTATGTCTCAGGCACTGTAGTGCGTAAAGACACCTAGTGCAGATCTTGTTTTGGGAATGGAGAATAACTGATAGTCCATTACAGCTAGGGTGTGCAATGGGGCAGGAGTGGTTAGCAGGGTCTAGGTGATGCAGAGTCTTGATGCCATGCTAAAGAGTTTTGGATTTTGTCCAATGAGAGATAGGCACATGATCAGAGTAGCATTTTAGAAAGACTGCCCACACAGTTCTTTTTAGACAAGGCTTTGTAAACACCAGCTTATCCTGTGGGGCCATGTTAATAACCTTCCTCATACATTATGTTCCCTCTTTTCCTTTTAGCAACAGTGGACGGTGCCATGGACCTGATCTTGATCAATTCCCTACCTCTCGTGTCTGACGCTGAGACATCCCTCACCTGCATCGCCTCTGGATGGCACCCCCATGAGCCCATCATCATAGGAAGGGACTTTGAAGCCTTAATGAACCAGCACCAGGATCCACTGGAAGTTACTCAAGATGCAACCAGAGAATGGGCTAAAAAAGTTGTTTGGAAGAGAGAAAAGGCCAGTAAAATCAATGGTGCTTATTTCTGTGAAGGGCGAGTTCGAGGAGAGGCAATAAGGATACGGACCATGAAGATGCGCCAACAAGGTAACATGCCCTTTGGTTGTGGGCAGGTGAGGTCCACTGAGCCGCAGACACCCGCCCCTTGTCTTGACAGCTGCTCACTCAGGCTGGGTATGAGCTGCCTGAGAGCATTAGAGATAAGAGATCATCTAGTCCAACTCCCTCACATACAATCCTTTCACTAGACCTTGTGCCTAGTTCATGAGATGAAATGAAATATATCACATGTTCTACTAAGGGCTCCATGGTCCTGATGGAGATATGAACATGTTACATATATAATATGATTCACAGCAATGAAGACAAGTGTCCACCACCAAACTATGGGCTATTTGGAGTTTTCTCATTGATTTTTCATTTGATTCCTTATTTGTTTTCTTGGCCTCTGAGTATTCTTAACGGAAGTTAATGTTTTCAGAGGAAAAATAAGGTAGAAATAAAAAATTAAGGGAAACATCTCTCAATTTAATTAGTTACTTGGTATAGTGGTTATCTATTGACATAGTAATGCTGTGTAACACACAACCAAAACCATGGTGATAAGATGTACACGGTGATATACAGTGATAAGCCTTCATAGCTTGTGAGCCTAAGTCAGCTGGGTTGATAGGTGGCTGATCTTGACTGGGCAGCTTTCTCATGTGTATGGATATCGGCTTATTAGGTTGGCCTTGGTTGGGCTACCTTGGCTCTGTTCCACGTGACTGTTATCCGTTAGCAGGCTAATGTAGATATGTTCTCATGGAGACAGCAAGGGTGCAAGAGAACAAGCAGAAACACACGCGGCTTCTTGAAACCTAGCCTTAGTACTGTATACTCTTACTTCTGCCTCACTTTTATCACCCAAAGCAAGTTGAACAGCTGAGCCTAAAGTCAGAATGGGAGGGTATTACACAATTACATGGCCAAGAGTATGGATACAGGGAGGGATGAAGAATTGGGGCCCTTTTTTTCAGGCTACATGATTTAATTTTAGAAGTTGAGTACCCAGGCCCAGCTCACAGAACACCAGAACTTTTGAAGGAGGACCTTGAGAGCCTTCTGTAAAGGAAGAGTATTACTCCTTTCTATGCCTCACAAAGCAGTGATGTGATGGAACCTTCCTCCCAAAATAGAAGTGGGTCCTAAGCTGTATCTTTAGGCCAGTCCACCACACTCATGGCAGTTGGAGGAAATGTCATTGTAAACATTATTTAATGACTCTGTTCTGCCCTAAGGCTCCCAAGCGTGGACAGGCAGGTAGACTTCTGGTGCTCTTGATGCTGTCTACTGGGAAGAAGGTACAGATTCCAGCAGAAATGACCTCTCCTTGTTCTGACGGAAATGATCTGGCCCCTCACCCTCAGTCCCTTTCTCTGGGTTGGTTATAACTAAAATGAAGGGGTCCTCACCAAATTAACATCATCATAACCACACGAGACTGTGGCCTGAGAATGTGTCATTTCATGAGACAATGACATTGTGAGCTCTTTAGGATTTGATTTTTAATTGTAAAACTGATCCAGATAAATAATGCACCTCTGCAAATTTCTGATTGTCAACTTTTTTTTTTTATTAGTCTCTGCTTTAAAACAAAGTGAATCAGTCATACATATACATCTGTTCCCACATCCCCTCCCTCCTGCGTCTCCCTCCCTCCCACCCTCCCCATCCCACCCCTCCAGGCGGCCACAAAGCACCGAGCCGATACCCCCGCGCCACGCGGCCACCCCCCACCATCCATCAACCCCACGCCCGGCAGTGTATACACGTCCATGCCTCTCCCCCGCCCCGTCACAGCCCACCCCCCCATATCCCCAAGCCCACCCCCAGTAGGTCTGTGTCTCTATTCCTGTTCTACCCCTAAGTTCTTCATGACATTTTTTTTCTTAAATTCCATATATATGTGTTAGCATACGGTATTTGTCTTTCTCTTTCTGACTTACTTCACTCTGTATGACAGACTCTAGTTCTATCCACCTCATTACAAATAGCTCAGTTTCGTTTCTTTTTGTGGCTGAGTAATATTCCATTGTATATATGTGCCACATCTTCTTTATCCATTCATCCAATGATGGACACTTAGGTTGTTTCCATCTCCGGGCTATTGTGAATAGAGCTGCAATGGACATTTTGGTACATGTCTCTTTTTGAATTATGGTGTTCTCAGGGTATATGCCTAGTAGTGGGATTGCTGGGTCATATGGTAGTTCTATTTTTAGTTTTTTAAGGAACCTCCATACTGTTCTCCATAGTGGCTGTACCAATTCACATTCCCACCAGCAGTGCAAGAGTGTTCCCTTTTCTCCACACCCTCTCCAGCATTTATTGTTTCTAGATTTCTTGATGATGGCCATTCTGACTGGTGTGAGATGATATCTCATTGTAGTTTTGATTTGCATTTCTCTAATGATTAATGATGTTGAGCATTCTTTCATGTGTTTGTTGGCAGTCTGTATATCTACTTTGGAGAAATGCCTATTTAAGTCTTCTGCCCATTTTTGGATTAGGTTGTTTGTTTTTTTGCTATTGAGCTGCATGAGCTGTTTATAAATTTTGGAGATTAATCCTTTGTCAGTTGCTTCATTTGCAAATATTTTCTCCCATTCTGAGGGTTGTCTTTTGGTCTTGTTTATGATTTCCTTTGCTGTGCAAAAGCTTTGAAGTTTCATTAGGTCCCATTTGTTTATCTTTGTTTTTAGTTCCATTTCTATAGGAGGTGGGTCCAAAAGGATCTTCCTGTGATTTATGTCATAGAGTGTTCTGCCTATGTTTTCCTCTAAGAGTTTGATAGTTTCTGGCCTTACATTTAGGTCTTTAATCCATTTTGAGCTTATTTTTGTGTATGGTGTTAGGGAATGATCTAATCTCAAACTTTTACATGTCCCTGTTCAGTTTTCCCAGCACCACTTATTGAAGAGGCTGTCCTTTCTCCACTGTACTTTCCTGCCTCCTTTAAAAAAGATAAGTTGACCATATGTGCGTGGGTTTATCTCTGGGCTTTCTATCCTGTTCCATTGATCTATCTTTCTGTTTTTGTGCCAGTACCACACTGTCTTGATTACTGTAGCTTTGTAGTATAGTCTGAAGTCAGGGAGCCTGATTCCTCCAGCTCCGTTTTTCTTTCTCAAGATCACTTTAGCTATTCGGGGTCTTTTGTTTTTCCAAACATATTTTGAAATTTGTTGTTCTAGTTCTGTGAAAAATGCCAGTGGTAGTTTGATAGGGATTGCATTGAATCTGTAGATTGCTTTGGGTAGTAGAGTCATTTTCACAATATTGATTCTTCCAATCCAGGAGCATGGTATATCTCTCCATCTATTTGTATCATCTTTAATTTCTTTCATCAGTGTCTTATAATTTTCTGCATACAGGTCTTTTGTCTCCTTAGGTAGGTTTATTCCTAGATATTTTACTCTTTTTGTTGCAATGGTAAATGGGAGTGCTTTCTTGATTTCACTTTCAGATTTTTCATCATTAGTGTACAGAAATGCCAGAGATTTCTGTGCATTAATTTTGTATCCTGCTACTTTACCAAATTCATTGATTAGCTCTAGTAGTTTTCTGGTAGAATCTTTAGGATTCTCTATGTATAGTATCATGTCATCTGCAAACAGTGACAGCTTTACTTCTTCTTTTCCAATTTGGATTCCTTTTATTTCCTTTTCTTCTCTGATTGCTGTGGCTAAAACTTCCAAAACTATGTTGAATAAGAGTGGTGAGAGTGGGCAGCCTTGTCTTGTTCCTGATCTTAGTGGAAATGGTTTCAGTTTTTCACCACTGA
This sequence comes from Hyperoodon ampullatus, assembly GCF_949752795.1. NCBI lineage: Eukaryota > Metazoa > Chordata > Mammalia > Artiodactyla > Ziphiidae > Hyperoodon > Hyperoodon ampullatus. Next base: position 185,752 of record NW_027640563.1, read on the forward strand.
GGACGATGTTGGCTGTGGGTTTGTCATATATGGCCTTTATTATGTTGAGGAAGTTCCCTCTATGCCTACTTTCTGCAGGGTTTTTATCATAAATGGGTGTTGAATTTTGTCGAAAGTTTTCTCTGCATCTATTGAGATGATCATATGGCTATTCTTCTTCAATTTGTTAATATGGTGTATCACATTGATTGATTTGCGTATATTGAAGAATCCTTGCATTCCTGGAATAAACCCCACTTGATCATGGTGTATGATCCTTTTAATGTGCTGTTGGATTCTGTTTGCTAGTATTTTGTTGAGGATTTTTGCATCTATGTTCATCAGTGATATTGGCCTGTAGTTTTCTTTCTTTGTGACATCCTTGTCTGGTTTTGGTATCAAGGTGATGGTGGTCTCGTAGAATGAGTTTGGGAGTGCTCCTCTGTCTGCTATATTTTGGAAGAGTTTGAGAAGGATAGGTGTTAGCTCTTCTCTAAATGCTTGATAGAATTCGCCTGTGAAGCCATCTGGTCCTGGGCTTTTGTTTGTTGGAAGATTTTTAATCACAGTTTCAATTTCAGTGCTTGTGATTGGTCTATTCATATTTTCTATTTCTTCCTGAGTCAGTCTTGGCAGGTTGTGCATTTCTAAAAATTTGTCCATTTCTTCCAGGTTGTCCATTTTATTGGCATAGAGTTGCTTGTAGTAATCTCTCATGATCTTTTGTATTTCTGCAGTGTCAGTTGTTACTTCTCCTTTTTCATTTCTAATTCTATTGATTTGAGTCTTCTCCCTTTTTTTCTTGATGAGTCTGGCTAATGGTTTATCAATTTTGTTTATCTTCTCAAAGAACCAGCTTTTAGTTTGGTTGATCTTTGCTATCGTTTCCTTCATTTCTTTTTCATTTATTTCTGATCTGATCTTTATGATTTCTTTCCTTCTGCTAGCTTTGGGGGTTTTTTGTTCTTCTTTCTCTAATTGCTTTAGGTGCAGGGTCAGGTTGTTTGCTCGAGATGTTTCCTGTTTCTTAAGGTGGGATTGTATTGCTATAAACTTCCCCCTTAGAACTGCTTTTGCTGAGTCCCATAGGTTTTGGGTCGTCCTGTCTCCATTGTCATTTGTTTCTAGGTATTTTTTAATTTCCTCTTTGATTTCTTCAGTGATCACTTCGTTATTGAGTAGTGTATTGTTTAGCCTCCATGTGTTTGTATTTTTTACAGATCTTTTCCTGTAATTGATGTCTAGTCTCATAGCATTGTGGTCGGAAAAGATACTTGATACATTTCAATTTTCTTAAATTTACCAAGGCTTGATTTGTGACCCAAGATATGATCTATCCTGGAGAATGTTCCATGAGCACTTGAGAAAAATGTGTATTCTGTTGTTTTTGGATGGAATATCCTATAAATATCAACTAAGTCCATCTTGTTTAATGTATCATTTAAAGCTTGTGTTTCCTTATTTATTTTCATTTTGGATGATCTGTCCATTGGTGAAAGTGGGGTGTTAAAGTCCCCTACTATTAGTGTGTTACTGTCGAATTCCCCTTTTATGGCTGTTAGTATTTGCCTTATGTATTGAGGTGCTCCTCTGTTGGGTGCATAAATATTTATAATTGTTATATCTTCTTCTTGGATTGATCCCTTTATCGTTATGTAGTGTCCTTCTTTGTCTCTTCTAATAGTCTTTATTTTAAAGTCTATTTTGTCTGATATAAGAATTGCTACTCCAGCTTTCTTTTGATTTCCATTTGCATGGAATATCTTTTTCCATCCCCTTACTTTCAATCTGTATGTGTCTCTAGGTCTGAAGTGGGTCTCTTGTAGACATCATATATATGGGTCTTGTTTTTGTATCCATTCAGCCAATCTGTGTCTTTTGGTGGGAGCATTTAGTCCATTTAAATTTAAGGTAATTATTGATATGTATGTTCCTATTCCCATTTCCTTAATTGTTTTGGGTTCATTATTGTAGGTATTTTCCTTCTGTTGTGTTTCTTGCCTAGAGGAGTTCCTTTAGCATTTGTTGTGAAGCTGCTTTGGTGGTGCTGAACTCTCTCAGATTTTGCTTGTCTGGAAAGGTTTTAATTTCTCCATCAAGTCTGAATGAGATCCTTGCTGGGTAGAGTAGTCTTGGTTGCAGGTTTTTCTCCTTCATCACTTTAATTATGTCCTGCCACTCCCTTTTGGCTTGTAGAGTTTCTGCTGAGAGATCACCTGTTATCCTGATGGGGATTCCCTTGTGTGTTACTTGTTGTTTTTGCCTTGCTGCTTTTAATATGATTTCTTTGTGTTTAATTTTTGACAGTTTGATTAATATGTGTCTTGGGGTATTTCTCCTTGGATTTATTCTGTATGGGACTCTCTGTGCCTCCTGGACTTGATTAACTATTTCCTTTCCCATATTAGGGAAGTTTTCAACTATAATCTCTTCAAATATTTTCTCAGTCCCTTTCTTTTTCTCTTCTTCTTTTGGAACCCCTATAATTCGAATGTTGGTGCGTTTAATGTTGTCCCAGAGGTCTCTGAGACTGTCCTCTGTTCTTTTCATTCTTTTTTCTTTATTTTGCTCTGCAGCAGTTATTTCCACTATTTTATCTTCCACCTCACTTATCCGTTCTTCTGCCTCACTTATTCTGCTATTGATCCCATCTAGAGTATTTTTCATTTCATTTATTGTGTTTTTAATCGATGCTTGATTCATCTTTAGTTCTTCTAGGTCCTTGTTAACTGTTTCTTGCATTTTGTCTATTCTATTTCCAAGATTTTGGATCTGGGAAATAGAATCTTGGATCATCTTTACCATCATTATTCTGAATTCTTTTTCAGGTAGACTGCCTATTACCTCTTCATTTGTTAGGTCTGGTGGGTTTTTATCTTGCTCCTTCTCCTGCTGTGTGTTTTTCTGTCTTCTCATTTTGCTTATGTTACTGTGTTTGGGGTCTCCTTTTTGCAGGCTGCAGGTTCGTAGTTCCCATTGTTTTTGGTGTCTGTCCCCAGTGGCTAAGGTTGGTTTAGTGGGTTGTGTAGGCTTCCTGGTGGAGGGGACTAGTGCCTGTGTTCTGGTGGATGAGGCTGTATCTTGTCTTTCTGGTGGGCAGGTCCACGCCTGGTGGTGTGTTTTGGGGTGTCTGCGGACTTTTTATGATTTTAGGCCACCTCTCTGCTAATGGGTGGCGTTGTGTTCCTGTCTTGCTAGTTGTTTGGTATAGGGTGTCCAGCACTGTAGCTTGCTGGTCGTTGAGTGAAGCTGGGTGCTGGTGTTGAGATGGAGATCTCTGGAAGATTTTCGCTGTTTGATATTATGTGGAGCTGGGAGGTCTCTTGTGGACCAGTGTCCTGAGGTTGGCTCTCCCACCTCAGAGGCACAGCACTGACTCCTGGCTGCAGCACCAAGAGCCTTTCATCTACCCGGCTCAGAATAAAAGGGAGAAAAAGTAAAAAGAAAAAATTAGTAGAAGAAAGAAAGAGAGAGAGAAAGAAAGGAAGAAGGAAAGAAAGGATGGAAGGAAGAAAGAAAGAAAGGAGGGAGGGAGGGAGGAAGGACAGAAAGAAAGAAAGAAAGAAAGGAGGGAGGGAGGGAGGAAGGAAAGAAAAAGAAAGTGAAAGGAAGAAAGAAGGGAGGGAGGAAGGGAGGAAAGAAAGGAAGAAAGAAAGACAGGAGGGAGCGAAGAATGAAAGAAAGAAAGAAAGAAAGGGGCAGCGTGAGGGAGGGAGGGAGGGAGGAAAGAAAGGAAGAAAGAAAGACAGGAGGGAGGGAGGAATGAAAGAAAGAAAGAAAGAAAGGGGCAGCGGGAGGGAGGAAGGGAAGGTAGGAAAAAAAGAAAGAAGATAAAGTAAAATAGAATAAAGTATAAAATATAGTAGCATTATTAAAAATAAAAAAAGTAATTATTGAAAAAAAAAAACGGACGGATAGAACCCTGGGACCTATGGTGGAAGCAAAGCTATACAGAGAAAATCTCACACAGAAGCATACACATACACATTCACAAAAAGAGAACGGGGGAAAGAAATCGAAAATCTTGCTCTCAAAGTCCACCTCCTCAATTTGGGATAATTCGTTGTAAAAAGAGGAAAAGGAGAAAAAGTCTGAAATCTTGCTCTCAAAGTCCACCTCCTTAATTTGGGATAATTCGTTGTAAAAAAAAGGAAAAGGGGAAAAAATCTTAAATGTTGTCCTCAACGTCCACCTCCTCAATTTGGGATGATTCGCTGCCCATTCATGCACTCCACAGACGCAGGGCACATCAAGCGGACCGTGGAGCTTTAATCCGCTGCCTCCGAGGCTGTACAGAGAGATTTCCCTGTCTCTTCTCTGCTCTCACAGCTCCCGGGTCTCAGCCTTGAACCTGGCCCCGCCTCTGCGCGTAGGTCGCCGGAGGGCGTCCGCTCTTCGCTCAGACAGGACAGGTTTAAAGGAGCCGCTGATTCGGGGGCTCTGGCTCACTCAGGCCGAGGGGAGGGAGGGGCACGCAGTGCGGGGCGGGCCTGCGGCGGCAGAGGCCGGCGTGACGTTGCAGCAGCCCGAGGAGCTCCGTGCGCTTTCCCCGGGAAACCGTCCCTGGGTCCCGGGACCCCGGCAGTGGCGGGCTGCACAGGCTCCCTTTTGGGAGGTCTGAGGTCTTCTGTCAGCATTCAGTAGGTGTTCTGTAGGAGTTGCTCCACGTGTAGATGAATTTCTGATGTATCTGTGGGGAGGAAGGTGATCTCCGCGTCTTACTCTTCCGCCATCTTCCTCCGGATCCTGATTGTCAGCTTTTTATATAGGAATCTGTAGGTTTTTTAGATTACTGGTTCTCAAGGTTAAAAATGCTTATAAAATCACCCTAAGGGTCTTGTTAAAATGCAGACTGTGAGTCAGTAGATCCTTGGGGAGAGTCCTGAGATTCTGCATTTCTAACAAGGTTCCAGGGGATAAGATGTTGCTGGGCTGAGGACCACACTTTGAGTAGCAAGGGGTTAGAGTCAGCCCCTAGCTGGGGTCTACCTGAAAATATTTCTTTGAATTTGCTAATGGTGTAATTTAAAAATTTGAAGGCAGCAAGCTCGTTTTAAGATCAAAGTGATAAAATCATTATTCATCACAAATGAGGGAAAAGGCCCTCTTAGCAAAACTATAACATTCACCTTTAAATGGCATCAGGCGAGTGGGAAAAGTGCACAACAGAAATTCCCAGGAATGCAGCTCTCTGATGAGGGAAGAGAGGTTGAACAAAGGGATGTGAGGTGTGCCAAAGCTATCGTGGCTGAAAAGTCGGCTCTGTTATTTTTCACATGTGTCATTTGGGATCTGACTTGTGTAAAGAGTTATGTCCTTCTGCTGATATGCCCACATTCTGAATGAAGATGATCTGAGATTTGTGCCCCAATGGTCCCACAGGATTGACATGAGAAGTGCCCTTTCTGGGCTGTCCTGAAAATGTATAAATAAGAATCCGTAGAGCAAATTAAAACAGAATATTGGGAGTCAAAAACCAACCGTAATGATCCCTCCAAAGTGAGAGCCCAGGTCAGCACAGGTAAAGCATAGTTTAAGTTCAGTTAAATGAGGCTAAGGCAGGCATGGATAGTGAGGAACAGTGAAGAGAAGATGGCTTTTAGACTCAACTTCACCTGAGTTCAATTCTTTCTCTACCACTTAGCAGCTGTATGGCCTTAAGCAAGTTATTCAATTTCTTTTGGTCTCCTTTTTCATCATCTGTGAAATGGGTATAATAATATCTTCAAAAGCATCCTACGTTTTAAATAAGAGTAAGATGGTATATACAAGAAGCCAGCTCCCATGAGTGTAAGATTTGATTTACACAGTAGATATGTTCCTGAAAGCTCACTGTAAAGTGAGGCATTGCAGAACAATTTACATAATAATAACAATAGCAGTTTGTAAATAGTGGGAATAGGATTTAATGCCAAGTGGTCTGGCTTCAGAGTCTGTATTTATTGCACTACCCTCTCTATACCCTCTCATTTACTTTAACCACCCACCCCAATTCTGAGCACTTGTTTTATAAAGTACAACAACTCTAGTTGAAGCCCCCAAAAGCAACCTAGAGCACAGAGATATGGCAGTGGAGGTTAGTCAGACATGGGTTTGAGCCTAGCTCTGCAACCGCTGGTATAACCCAGTGCAAGTTACTTACATGAAATCATAGTTTGCTCATTTGAAAAAATAAATGGGGATAGAGATTTTACCACGTACATTTGAGAATCAAATGAAATCACCCACATTATCTGGCTCACAGTAAATGTTCAGTAGTTGTCATTATTTAGTGCCTTGGAATGAGCAGTAATTTAGCGGGACTATTAATTTTGCTACTCAACTGTGGAAAATGTTAATATCATCTTTTAACATAATTATGGAGGTTTAGACAAAATAGAAAAATAGGAAGTACCTTCTCTCCTGTACTTGAATAACAGCATCATCTCAAGCTGTTGAACTGATTTTCTTTTGTTGACCATCCAATGGCTGAAATATGGTGTAAGGAAAGTGATATTCTTTATGGTGAGTCAAGAAAACCTCCAACACTGTGTCTTCATGACGCTCTTAATTCCCTGGTAAAACATCACGGGAACTCAGGAGTGCCTGCCTAGGGACACAGCAGGATAGGATAAACATCACTATATCCCTGCTTGCTGCTGACTCGTGCATCTGGGGAGGAAGTGGAAAATCCATTTGAGATGTGCCAAAACACAGCTTAAATTGGCTCACATACTCCAAATGGCCAAAGGGATTTTTATCAATGGCATCATCCAAAAAAGTCAAAAGCAGTTTTTTCAAACCTCCCTGCACATTGCATTTGGGGGTAGGGAGGTATAAATGAAGTTTGGAACGTTTTCACATCCAAAGATCTATTACAGAGTGTTCCATCAGAAGAAACCTAGGTTATTTTTCTTCCTCTTTTTGTTTGAGAATTGACTTTGCTTTAAGAACATCCAATTTCCCAAACATGATTTGTGAAGTTGACTGAGAGGAGCCATTTGTATCTAAATAACTCAAATGAGCATGTTAAATGTATGAAGAAAATAGGAAAATTTGAAATCAGATTCATTCATCTTTCATTCCACAAGTATTCTTAAACCTCTATTTGTGCCACACATGGGAAACACAATGAAGTTAACATTTCCTGAATACTTATTATGTGCCTGACATCTCCCTAAGCAATTTTCTATACATTGCTATGTAATTTAATCATTACCAAATGCATATCTGATGAGGACTATTATGATTTCATATTAATAGGTAAGTCTTATAACTATTGTAACTTAGAAGCATTCATATACCTGGTTTCCCGTGTTGGACCTGGGAAGGTAAACTTGGGTCTGATCCCTGTGCTGCCTTTCAAAACCTCCATGAGCCTACCCTCCTGGAATGCTCAGCCTAGTATGAGTGGGGCTGTAATGGGGAAGGGCAGGGTATATGTAGGGCAGTATGACAGCACTTAACCTGGATTCCAGGATTGTGTAAGGCCCCTGGAGAAAGTGACATCTAAGTGGAGACCAATGAATGAGTAGGACTTGGTGAGACACAGGGGAAAGGAAGGAGCAGAAGAGAAGGGAGAAAGTTCATGACTTGGACGTGAGTGATCACGTGATCTGTTCGAGGGACTGAGCACAGTTCAGAATGGCTGGAAGTGAGAGGTAAGAATGCTGGGCCCAGAGTAGGATGGGTCTGGATGGCCGATGTCTGGAACAAGTGTGGAGCTCTTGAGTTTGTGTCTCAACTTTCACACTTACTGTTAGGAGGCACTGGGAAGGGACTTGGTCACCCTTAACTCCACCTCCACACTGACAGACTGTGGATATCTGGTCTTCACAGGGCTGTTATGAAATTATACAAAATAACAATGGATATAAAATGACATTATTACTCTCAGTTTTTATTTATCATTAAATTAAAGGAGATAACTGAAATTTAGCTCAATTATTTTTCATCCATGAGAAGTGTCTTTGTTTATAACTTTTACTACCTTCTAGTTTCTTCTCCACCGTTTAAGGAATAAGTGAATTGTGTTCATAGTTAAGGTCTGTGAATTAATTAATCAATCCAAATGATCTCAAGCAAGTCATCTTCTAACCTAGGCCTCAGCTATCTCATTTATAAAAGAAGGTGTTATATCACCTATGAAAGGCCTCTGGAGCTGAGCTACCTGCTTCAAATCCTGGCTCCCCTGTGAACTTGCTGTGTAATCTTGAACAGGTTACTTGACCTCTCTGGACCTTGATTTCCTCATTTGTAAAAGTAGGATAATTGTAGTGCCTATCTCCTAGAGATATTATGAAAATTAAATATGTGTGAAGTGCTTAGAACAATGCCTGGTCAATAGGGGCTTATTGTTTTCATGATCCAGTTGAGTCACATGACTATCAGTCTATGCGTACTGTGTGCAAGTCAGACTCCTGTGTCATCAGGAAGCCCAAGGTGCAAGGCTGGCTTGTGGATGCGCTTTGTTAGTCCTCAGCAGAGAACGATACACCTAGAGTCATGAATGTGGGAGGTGGCCAGCTGGGCGGCAGGGGAACTCTGGTGTGACTGTGTTCCGACACCCAAAACAGGGAGCTTAAGAGGCGCAAAGTCTGAAATAATAAAAAACCACAGAACGGGGAAAAAGTAAAGCCACACTGGAGTTGAGCCGAGTGGAGAATCTCAGTTCCTTTTCAGAATACAATGCTGAGCGAGAAGTCCCACGGTCAGCTAAACAATCTTCACACAAAGGAGCAGAAAATATAAACAAACCACAGAGAAAGGAACAACAGCCTGAAATGGTCAGATAGTTCTCACAGGAGCCTAAGGGCATGTCGCAGAGAGCAAGAGCTGTTCGGTTAGATTGCTAAATGAAGCGCCTCCTCAGGTGAGAGGGAGCCCCAAAAAGTGGCCCCTGAGGTCCCCTGCCTGCCTTCCCTGCCACTCATGGCCACACTGCACGTGTCACCACAGCGGCGTGGCCTGTGTTTATATTTGGGAAGGATCCTAACCTCTTCTAAGCACCCAGGGGTTTGGCATACATCATTTACTATTCCTAACAACCGTTTAAGGTAAATACTTTTACTCCTAAATTACAGATGAGGAAGCTGAGGTGTTCAGAGGTGAAATAACTGGGTCAAAAATGTTCAGTAGGGCTTCCCTGGTGGCGCAGTGGTTGAGAGTCCGCCTGCCGATGCAGGGGACAGGGGTTCGTGCCCCGGTCCGGGAAGATCACACGTGCCGCAGAGCGGCTGGGCCCGTGAGCCATGGCTGCTGAGCCTGCGCGTCCAGAACCCGTGCTCTGCAACAGGAGAGGCCACAAGAGTGAGAGGCCCGCGTACCGCAAAAAAAAAAAAGTTCAGTAAGTGGCAGAGGGTGGCCTTAAGCCCAGGACTGTCTAATTCCAGGGCTCACGGTGCTCTTTGATCTCCACCACTCTCCTGGGTCCGCCCCATGTCACTATCTGCACCACGGTATCTGTGTGGGAGTCTTCCAGGGCACTGTGCCCAGGTCAGCAGGCGCTGAGGAAAACAAGCGGATGTACCTAAAGCTCAGGTCCTTCTGAGCATGGTTCAGAGGCATCTTCTGCCTTCACAGGGTAGCTCTCTAAGCTCTCATGAAAACCAGCTGACTCTTGCCAAGTAATAGGCCTCATCTTCTGATTCAAGGTTCATTTGTTCCTGGAAAAGATATATAACCTCATTTTCTCATTTGTTTTTTCTCTCTCTTTTAAAAGCTTCCTTCCTACCAGCTACTTTAACTATGACTGTGGACAGAGGAGATAATGTGAACATATCGTTCAAAAAGGTATTGATTAAAGAAGAAGATGCAGTGATTTACAAAAACGGTGAGTATGTGTTTTGTGTCATTCCAACACTGTTGTATGAGACATCAGATAGCATAAAACATACTGGGTCATTATCTTATTGCAGTCTTGGGGGCAGATATTTGAAGTAAAGCTACTATGATGCAAGCTAATCAGATTCTATGATAGAAGCTGTCTTAGGTAACGTGTTTGGTTACTTAAGTAAATTCAAGTGGAGATTTTTATACATATATGAATGCACCTACCTACATTGTACATTTACAAATACACAATATGAACTATGAACGTACAAGAAAATCCCATCATGATGTAATACGTGGGGTCTCAAATTCTGCCACGTAAAATGGGATGCTGTTTGATTGCAAGGCTAAGGAAATGACCAGAGTGAGCCTGGAAAGCCAATTGGCAGTGGTTCTGGGGGTCCAAGTGCACAACCCAAATCTGTCTGGGTCTGACTACGGTTTGGCACCACCTGGTGGCTGTTGCCTGATGCCGCTGAAATATTGATGGAGACTCTTCTGAGTTCTGTGGATGAATGACTTACAGGTTGGAGTAGTGATTCTAGTTATCTCTTAATTGATTAGTTGGCAAGTTTACCTGACATTTTCCCCAGCTTTGTCGGTTTGCCTTTCCCTGCAGAAGATGGAAATTTAGGCTACCCTCACCTTCATCTGTTTGGTGGTAGATCCTATAGACTAACCTATCTGCTCCAACACCATACTTTTCTCAACTTTTGGGAGCGCATTCGATAGTTCAGCCTTTTCATTCTTCTCCCCCCATCTAATATGCTAGAGCACATTTTCTGTATCAGGCCAGGGAAAGCTGATCAAGTGGAGGGGGCAGACAAGGAAACAGCAGTGTTTGAGTGTGACCCATTGTTCTCCACTTCTCTCCCTTACAGGTTCCTTCATCCATTCAGTGCCCCGGCATGAAGTACCTGATATTTTAGAAGTGCATCTGCCTCATGCTCAGCCCCAGGATGCTGGAGTGTACTCGGCCAGGTACATAGGAGGAAACCTCTTCACCTCGGCCTTCACCAGGCTAATAGTCCGGAGTAAGTGATGGTGTGGTTGTTAGGATTTTTAGTTGGAAGTAGCAGAGACTGACTCTGGCTACTTAAGCAAAAACCAGGGATTAGTTGAAAGTATACTGAAGACTTTAAAAAATTGATGGAAAAGCTGATAAGCAAATTCCAGAAAAGATCTTCCAGGGAAGATCTGGGGCTCAGCACCGGGGAGGGAGGGTGGACTTTAGGATGCTACCATGACCCTAACTTAGCTTCAGTGATGTTTCTTTTACTTCTAAATGCTGAACTCTCAGGAAGAACAATCAGATTGGCCAGACACGTGTCAGGTATCTACTCGCCTAGACCAGTGAGCTATAGACAAGGGTGGAGCCACATACTACATACAGAATGGTAATCACTGTGAGCTGGACAGTCTCCCCAAAAGGTGTCTGCTACAGGGAGATGAGTTGGGCCTTCTGGGTTGGCCTAATATCTAGTTAAACATTAAGTCTCCTGTAAATCCCAACTTTCCAGATCATTTAACTCTCAAATGTGATTTCTGTTTTCAGGTTTGAAAAATGCAAGAGTTAGAACTGGTGTAAACTTCTCCCCCATTATAACTATCAAAGTGGGTAGTAACTGTCACCAGTGGTTTTTACAAAAAATTGATCTATAGAAAGCAAAAAATTTGCCCTGAATTTTCTCCGGTTATGTTAGGTATTCATGATATTAAATGTTCAGGCCTTCAGGTCTAAGTACTAGGGATGCCCTGTCATTCCTCTAATGATTAGCATCACTAACTTGTGAAGAGTACTTATTTTGCTTTGCATTATATTTATGCATTCATTCATGCATGCAACAAATCCGTGTTGATTATAAATCTCTGCCAGGCATTGTGTTGGTGTGGAGAATACAAGGATAATAAGATGAATCACTGTCCCTTGGGTAATTCCCAAGCAGAGCAGGTACATACATAAATAGATAAACAGATACTGCGATATGACAATAGACATATGAAAAGTGTGGTTCATCTAGTTTGGGCAGGTGAAATCCCCTTTCATTCCTCTCTACTCTCAGACTGGCAAGGACACAATTTGCATTCATTTCATTAAGATGGTCTCTCCAGTGTGATAGAGCGCCATGTACCAGGGGCACTCAGAGTCTGGGCTAACTTGGCAGATTTTCCAACAATATCAAAAACATCAAATGTCGATATATGGTAAAAGGTTTAAAGCTTTTTTTTTTTTAAATGACAAAACAAACATGACTTATCATAGATTAGAATTTTAAATTTCCCTGAAGTTTTAAGATACAGCAAAAGACTTCAAACACATTTTGATCTCCAAGTTGTCTCCTTTTCAGATGGCCAGAAGCACATTTATTCTCTTTGGCTCTTATTTCAATAAAACTGTTTGAAAAGCACTGCTAATATCTAAAATCATTCTAAGAAAGTTTGAGTTGGGCCACAACCATCCTATTTAAAAGTACTTCCTTCCATTTGACCTCTGATGTTTACTAAAAAATGAGGTACAGTTGAAGGCATTTGTCCATTTCTCATAACTGTAAGGTATCTCTCCAGGTACATTTGAACCCTAGGAATAGTCAGTGCTTAAAGATGTGTATTAAAAATCATACTGGTTATACGTGTAGGATTTCTTTTTGGCGTAAATTCTCTCCATGGCAAAAGATTTCTCGAAAACATTAAGTTTATAAGATTTCTCTCTGTATGCCACGGATCTATGGTTTCCTAAAATACAAAACCACGAGGCTTTTGAAGAAAATAACAGAAGCCTAACTGCATACTTGTTGCTTATCAAGGAGCTCTCTTCCTGCCTTGTGCATCCCTAAGAGATCACCTTAAGTATTTCCTTGAGCTTAATCCCTTCCTCTTTCCCAGGATTAGGAGTGAAGCTGGGACAGGTCTTCAGATCGGTGCAGGGTTAGAGACATACTTTAATGTAACAGGAGAACCCCTTTCATCTCCAGTGTCTGCTATCATTAGTTTTCATCATGTGAAGATAATCTGTGGTCTGGTCTCAAGAAATCACTAATTGTGCAGAAGTATTTTTCCCTTTATATATTAAGGCATGTAAATATTAGCTTTGAGACATTTTGTAGCTTTATCAATTAAGTGGTTGCCTGTAAGCCTGGGTCTGTGTTGACAGTCTTCCTGATTATTTTAGAGAAAATACTGATAACTAGGAGTTCTTGCCAAAAATATTATAAGCTGTAGGCACAGGTCCAAGTTTACCACCGTGAGACTAATATTCAGGGACAAAGACATTAGTTCCTTTCAGAAGAAAAATTAAACTAAATTCCTGACCACAAAGGGTCACCCTACCCCGCTCCTCCTGGGCTTTCCTTATCAGAAGGTATCCTAAATAACAATCTGAAATCACCAAGTGCTGGAGAGAAAGAGCCAGGAAATATGAATCTAGAAGCATTTTACCATTCTTGTACTTTCAATTTTGTATCTTGCTTCATTTCTTATATGTTTTCTACCTGAAAAATATTTGGGGGCTACTAGCTCCTGCTTCCCCTTTTAGCTGTCTTCTGTCTCCACATTCTTTATTTTTTTAATCTTTATTTTATATTGAACTATTTACAATTTTGTGTTAGTTTCAGGGGTACAGCAAAGTGATTCAGTTACATATATACATGGATCTATTTTTTTTCAAATTCTTTTCCCATTTGGGTTATTCTCCACATTCTTTACACTGGAGATTCCCAAACTCTGGCATGCCTCAGAATTATCTGAAACACTTGTGAAGCATAGGTTGCTAGGCTACCTCCAGAGTTTCTCATACAGTAGGTCATTGATGGGAGTCTGGGATTTGCATTTCTAACAGATTCCCAGGTAATAGTGATGCTACTCGTCAGGGGTCACACTTTGAAAACCACTGCTCTTGTCTCTAACATAACTGCAGCTCTCCAAACATGCCGTGTTTTCCTCCCGACCTAGCCTTTGCCCAGAACACGCTCTCCAACCTTATCTTCTTTGTCACTTAGTGGGTCCTGCAGATTCAACGCACATACCACCTCCTCTGAGAAGCCCTCATTTATGCCCTATTCCAACCCTAAGGCAGAATTAGGTACTTCTGTCTTTGTCGTTATCATTATTTTCTATCACATGTCTGTCTCCCACATTGGACTCTTAGCTTTTAGAGAGCAAAGATTGTGTTTTATTTATCTTCGTTCACCAGTGCCCACTCACATGACTAACATGTATCAGGTGCTCAATAAAGCTTTGGGGAATGAAGTTGCTCCACTCACCATAGTCTTGTTTTCCTTAAAAAAAAGGATGTGAAGCTCAGAAGTGGGGACCTGAATGTAACCGTGTCTGCACTGCTTGTATGAACAATGGGATCTGCCACGAAGATACTGGAGAATGCATTTGCCCTCCTGGGTTCATGGGGAGAACATGTGAGAAGGGTAAGTCAAAAGTGCTTGATGAGGGGCTTCCCTGGTGGCACAGTGGTTGAGAGTCTGCCTGCCGATGCAGGGGACACGGGTTCATGCCCTGGTCCGGGAAGATCCTACATGCTGCGGAGTGGCTGGGCCCGTGAGCCATGGCCACTGATCCTGCGCGTCCGGAGCCTGTGATCTGCAACGGGAGAGGCCACAGCAGTGAGAGGCCCCTGTACCACACACACACACAAAAAAAATGCTTGATGAGTAACCTGTGGATTTAAAAAGCCATTGTTGCTGGACCTAGAATTTTTAGATCTGGACGCATTTGAGAATGGAAGCTAAATGGCCTCTGTGAGCCCATATGGTACCTTTGAGTAAATTCCAAAAAGGTGCCCTTTCTTAAAGGCTCTTTATTGTTAACCACCGAAAAGTCGTAATAAGTGTACAAATCTACGACATCTATGATGTGAACGCCACTCCCTAGGTTTGTGCAGTACGCAAACTGCACTACTGGGGGTTGTGCCTGCAGTGTCCTCTCTGTGAGGCAGTTTCATTATCTATAAAATGGGCCATAAGGGTGTGTTTACACTGACAATTCCACAGCTTACATTGGATTATTTTCCATGTTCACTGGTCTAGGAGAGACCCTTAAAAAGAAGAATCCTGCATTTCAAAGGGCTGCCTATTTGCCTCTGAATCATCTTTTTCTCACCCACAGTTTGTGAACTGCACACGTTTGGCAGAACTTGTAAAGAAAGGTGTAGTGGACCAGAGGGATGCAAGTCCTATGTGTTCTGTCTCCCAGACCCCTATGGGTGTTCCTGTGCCACAGGCTGGAAGGGTCTGCAGTGCAATGAAGGTAGGCACCAGTCACACCCCTAAAGAGAAAAGGTTCTAGCAGGTATATCAAGGAGATCCAGCTTGCTGGAAATCATTGTTTAGGACATACCTGGACTGCTCACTCAACTGTCTATTGCTGAATTACAGGGTTTTGAATCAAAGATATCTTCATCCAAAGCTAATTATGCTTTCATGTTAAGACTCTGGACCTCATAGAAAGTGCTCCTTATATACATCACCTGGGGATCTTATTAAAACAGATTCTGATTTCATAGGTCTGGACTGGGGCGTGAGGGTCTGCATTTCTAACAAGCTCCGAGGTGATGCTCTTGGTTTTCAGACCACACTTTGAGTTGGAAACCCATAGAAGATTTGTTATCTTCAGTGCATCATAAATATCATTGCTTTTAGGTCAGATCCAGGTAGGATTTGGGATTTGAAAATCGAGGAAGTTAAGGTCTTATCTTCCGTGGACCTTACACAAGCAATACTAACTTCACCTACTCGAAGATTCCTTCTACCCTTTTTAATATATATTTTCCCATTTGGTGAAGCTCAGAGGTATGTGTTTCCCATCTACTTTCCAATAAGCTTTTCACATCAACTATCACACAGTAACTTAACATGAACCTGTGGCCAAATATGCTAGACCTTCCCTAATGAATGCTAATCTGGTGAATTAGGCAGAGCTCAATGGTGTTTCAGTATTTGCCTCACAAAATCAGCTTTTTCCACATCTGGCATTCTTGGGAGCCGTGATGGGGTCTCCAGCCACTTGATAACAGTGCACTAGGACAGAGCAGTTCAGTAGAAATATAAACAAACCACATATGTAATTTAAATTATTCTAGTATCCACATTAAAAACGTAAGAGAAACAGGTGAAATAATTGTAATATTTCAGTTGAAATAATTGTAATATTTCAGTTAACCCAATATATCAAAAATATTACCATAGCAACATGTAATCAATAGAAAAAATATTAATGAGATATTTTACATTCCTCTTTTCATACCGAGTCTTTGAAATCTCAATTTGGATTAGCCATATTTTAAGAGCTCAATAGCCATCCATGGCTAGCAGCTACCATACTGGACAGCATAGCTCTAGGGGCTTAGAGTAAGAGGACAAAGAGGAGAGTTACACAAAAGTAAGCTTCAACTACCTGCAAAACCTCACTCAGTTCCTTCTAAATGCTGTATCTGCCCCCTGTGGAACACTGAGGGAGCCTTAGCTGTAGAGGAATCCCACATGGTCTCAGAAATGTACAACTTAAAGTAAAAGGTGCCTCCGAGTAGGGGTAGATCCAGTTCCTCCTTAAAGACTATTAAAAAATCATACACAAATTTTAAAAAACATGTGCATATATGAAAACTTTGCGAGGCCCCAGAAGGGATACATGCATGTGAGGAGTCTAGAACATAAGCTTCATTAACTTCATGGTGAATATGTCTCTAGACCCAGATTTATAGGAGTACCTTTATTAACATCCCAGCCCACATCTGGCTCAAGAAATCACTAAGATTTTATGAATTGAGATATTTTAGTGTTCTCCCAGACTCCTTCCTTGGACCTACAATTACATGTATGTTAGACCTTTTGATATTGTCCCTTAGGTCCCTGAGGTTCCAATCATTTTTTTCTTTTTCCCTATCTGTATTCTTCAGACTGAATACCTATTGATCTAGCTTTAAGTTCATTGACTCTTCTGTCATCTCCATTCTGTTGCTACATCCATACAGTGAAATCTTTATTTCAAATATTATGTTTTTCAATTCTAGAATGCCTTTTTGGTTATGTTTTATAGTTTATATTTCTCTGCTGGAATTTCTAATTGTTTCATTTGTTGTGAGCATATTTTCCTTTACTTCACTGAGCATAGTTATTGTAGTTGCTATTTCCAACATCTGGTTCATCCAGGTTGGTCTCTGTTGATTTTCTTTTCCCTTGGGAATGGGTCAGAATTTTCCATTTCTTCTTATGTTGATTGTATTTTGGGCATTGTGAATATTACATTGAGGAGACTTGGAATATGATATATTTCTCTGAAGAATGTTGATTTTGTTTCATTATGTCCTATCAGGCAATCAGCTTGGCATGACTCAAACTGCAAACTCTGACTCTCAGGCATCAACTCAAACCCAGTTCATTCCTTTTAGCCTTAGCTGGGTTGCTTCAAGTCTGCACTTAACATGTGTGGTTCTGGGGTCAGCCAAAGATTTGGGACTTCCTCCCTCTGGCTCTTCCTTTCTAGATTTTCCCTCTCACTTTCCAGAGGCTGTAGTTGCTTTGACTCTGTCCTCTAAGATTCCTCTGTCTGTAAGACTACAGGTTTTCTTTGGGGTCCTAGCTTCCCCACATAATGTCAACTGTACCAACCATTAGACTAAAAGCTGAAAAATGGGGAGCACACCATTCCCATCTTCCAAATTTCAGTTCCCCTCAGAACCTGCATGGTCCCCTCTGTCCCTCCTCCCATCACTCTTCAGTGCTTTCAGGTAGTTGTTTTTAAAATAGAGTTGTTATTTTTGAGAAGGGTGACCTGATAGGAGCTTATTCAACTGTCCTGGAAGCAGAATTCCTCAACCCTTTAACTTCTTGGTAATTCAGATAAATAATACTACTTGGTAGCTTGGAGAAAAGAAGTAAAACTAGCCACCTATAGCCTGAGTTTTCCTCCTTCCCTATCTTAACGCTGGTTTTTGATGTCTTTGTTTACAGCATGCCAGCCTGGTTATTATGGACCAGACTGTAAGCTTAGGTGCAGTTGCACCAATGGGGAGATGTGTGATCGGTTCCAAGGATGCTTCTGCTCTCCAGGACACCAAGGGCTCCAGTGTGAGAAAGAAGGTAAAGCAAGGTAACACTGTAGTCAGGGTCAGGTTCAGCATGTCTGAACCAAGCTTTTCTGGCATAATTCTTGCCCCACTAGCCCAAGATTCTTAAACTCCTTCTGTTTCCATCCTGAAGTAGGGAAGAATATATACCATGTTCTAAAGGACAGCTTTCTGAATCTTTTCTATGGACTCTCACACTGGCCTTTCCACTAAGGAATAAACCATATGTTCTTTGTAGCACAGTAAGTGATAACTGGCCAGCTGAGAACTCTGCCTTTTGCTTTTGCTCTCTTCTCTAGGACCAGCCTTTTCCCTGGATATCCACAACAGTGGAAGAATTATGTGGAAGGGATTTGGATAAAAGATATTTTTAAAAAGAAAGATATAATGAAAGGAAAAAAATGAAAAATATTATCCTCAAAATGAAGTTTTAAATAATTCTAGTTCAGAATTACCGTAGAGCAGAAGTCAGCAAACACTGACCCACAGACCAAACCTGGTGTACTATTTTTTTTTAATAAATTTATTTTATTTATTTATTTATTTTTGGCTGTGCTGGGTCTTTGTTGCTGTGCATGTGAGGCAAGCGGGGGCTACTCTTTGTTGCGGTGCGTGGGCTTCTCATTGCAGTGGCTTCTCTGGTTGCAGAGCATGGGCTCTAGGCATGTGGGCTTCAGTAGTTGTGGCTCCTGGCTCTAGAGCTCAGGTTAAGTAGTTGTGGCGCATGCGCTTAGTTGCTCTGCAGCACGTGGGATCTTCCCGGACCAGGGCTCGAACCCATGTCCCCTGAATTGGTAGGTGGATTCTTAACCACTGTGCCACCAGGGAAGTCCCTTGTGTACTTTTTTTTTAAAACAGTTTTATTGAGGTATAATTTTTATACCATGAAGTGTTCATCCCTTTAAAACGTAAAATTGAATGCTTTTACAGAGTTGTGCAACCATCACCATAATCTAGAATGTTTTCATTTTACTAAAAGAAAGTGTGTACCTATTAGCAGTAACTCCCATTCTTTCCTCCTCCCAGCACCTGTCAGCCATTAAGTTACTCTCTGCCTGTACAGATTTACTTATTCTTGATATTCCCTATTCTATAAATAGCATCACACAATACATAGTCTTTTGTGGCTGGCTTTTCTCACTTACCATACTTTTTTTGAGGTTTATCTGTATTGTAGCACATGTCAGTATGTATCTCATTCCTTTTTATTGCCCAACCATCTATCTGTTCTCATAAAAAAAAATTATTGGAATACAGCCATGCCCATTTGTTTACAATATATCGTGTAAGGTTGCTCTTACACAACAGGGTTGAGGAGTTACCACAGAGAACATATGGCTTGCAAAGCTGAAAATATTTATTATCTTGTCCTTTCAAGAAAGTTTGCTAATGCTTACCCTAGAATATACTTTTTAAAATCTGAAGAAGCATACTTTCAAAATTTAAAAATAATAAACATATATTACTTTTTCAGTCAAATATAAATAACATATGTCCAGTGAAATCTACACTCAGAGTAATAAGACATTTATGGTCTTCTGCCTGTGAGTTTTAAAAATCAGAACAAATATGTGGGGAAATACCAACTGTTTTCTCAAAGGCTTTAGCTTGTCAGCTTTATACTTTCTCCTCTTCCCCAGCGTTTGGACTTTGTTACAGGGCGGGAATCTGGGAGGGTCTAGGAAGGGAAGGAAAGGCTATGGGCCAGAACATGGATTGAAAGTGGGCAATAAACAAGCTTAATGATTTGGATTTTCTGCACCACTTCCTCCTTTCTGTTCCAAGGCTGATGTTACAAAAAGTGTGAGAATCTCAAACTTAGAACCAGGTTCCGGGCTTCTGGGGAGCAGCTCCCTTTCCCTCACACCCTCTTCCACACTCTAGCTGTTCCTCCACCCCCATCCAGCTGCAGAAACTGCAAGGGGACAATGAAGAAAAGATATGGTTTGAAAATGTCAAAGCACGTTGAAGAATTCCGATGGCAATAATTATGTAGGCTGAACAGTCTGGCAAATTTTCTAATCACAATCTCTCCAAGTCTGCAGATACATCAAGGAATTATCTTTGTGGCTATTAGATCTTTTTCCCTCCTGTTCCATACACTTCACCTCTTTCATTCTAGGCCTGAGAAATAGGATATCAATATAAAATATCAATATTGATGTGTTTACCTTGACCCACCGCTGATATGGAACAGTATGTAGGTGACTGCTGTTCTTTTTTGCTGGAAAGGACTAAGCCACTTTTCCAATGTTTCCCTTATTTGCTTTAAGTGCATCTCCGTCTCCTACATTCTTTACTAAGTGTTGGACTGTTTTCAGTCATGTCTTACATTTAGTTACACATGTTCCAAAATTCTCTAAAACCTTACAGTTCAGAATAAAATTGTTATATTTCAGGATTATTCATTCTCTACTCTGCAGATAATAAGCAAGGGCTCCTGATACCTTTGTTGATAGCAGAGACATTTTTTCCTTTCCATATTGGCAGCAGTATTTTTTATTTGGCTATTGATGGGAAATTGATTTGGGGGAGTTTTAT
The DNA here is from genome assembly GCF_949752795.1 of Hyperoodon ampullatus. Taxonomy (NCBI): domain Eukaryota; kingdom Metazoa; phylum Chordata; class Mammalia; order Artiodactyla; family Ziphiidae; genus Hyperoodon; species Hyperoodon ampullatus. The sequence continues at coordinate 206,156 of NW_027640563.1, forward strand.
TCCACTTTACTTCTTCAATGTAAATGTGAATATAATTAATCATCGGCCACTTGCAGACTTCCCAATTAATGAGACATCTCTCAGATATCAAAACTTGACATATTGTTGATCGGCAGTATTGGGGGCTTGCAGAGTGAAAGAAGAACTAGTTTTTGTTTTTGTAAAAAATATTCCCTTAAAAAGCAAGAAGGGGAGTGGACAGTAATATCTGCAGAGATGTGGTGCTGATGATCTTTTCAATATTGAGGCTGTATCTCCTAGGTCCACTGAGAAAGTACATCATTATGGCCAAAGAGTGTGAATTCTGGAGTCATAAAGATCTGAGCTTGAACCTGAACTCAGAGCCTCAGTCTCCTCGTCTTTAAAATGGGAATAGCACCCACCCCGCAAGTTTATCATGTGATGATAAAACAATATAATATTTGCCAAGTTCTTGCCCAGTGCATGACTTACTAAACGGTAGCTACTTTTATTATTTCTATTTCTGCTGTGTTAAAGATTAGATTTCACAGTGCTCTTTCCTTCATTCAGGCATGCCAAGGATGACCCCAAAGATAGAGGATTTGCCAGATCACATAGAAGTAAACAGTGGTAAATTTAACCCCATCTGCAAAGCATCTGGCTGGCCGCTACCTGCTAATGAAGAAATGACCCTGGTGAAGCCAGATGGGACAGTGCTCCATGTAAGAGTTATTCTTTTTCTTTTTTTCTGTAGAACAAATTATAGCCTTTTTATAAATTGAAGTATAGTTGATTTACAATGTTGTGTTAGTTTCAGGTGTACAGCAAAGTAATTCAGTTATACATATATATTTCTTTCAGATTCTTTTCCATTATAAGTTATTACAAGATATTGAATGTAGTTCCCTGTTATACAGTAAATCCTTGTTGTTTATCTATTTTATATATAGTAGTTTGTATCTGCTAGTCCCAAGCTCCTTATTTATCCCTCCCCTTCCCCCTTTTCCCTTTGGTAACCATAAGTTTGTTTTCTAAACCATAAGTTTGTTTTCTATGTCTATGAGTCTGTTTCTGCTTCATACATAAGTTCATTTGTGTCATGTTTTAGATTCCACATATAAGGGATATCATATGATATTTGTATTTCTCTGTCTGATTTACTTCACTTAGTATGATAATCTCTAGGTCCATCCATGTTTCTGTGAATGGCATTATTTCATTTTTTTATGGCTGAGTAATATTCCATTGTATAAATATACCACATCTTCTTTATCCATTCATCTTTCAATGGACATTTAGGTTGCCTCCATGTCTTGGCTACTGAAAATAGTGCTGCAATGAACATTGGGGTGCATGTATCTTTTCGAATTGTAGTTTTCTCCAGATATATGCCCAGGAGTAAGATTGCAGGATCATACAGGAGCTCTATTTTTGGTTTTCTAAGGAACCTCCATACTGTTCTACATAGTGGCTGTATTCTTAATCTGACCTCCTTATACTACTAGATATTTTCAGTGTAGCACTCACCCTGCTAAAGGCTGGATTCCATTCATGGCTTGCATCCTCCTAAGCTAGGGTGTTGTTAGCTTTGACAAAAAGCAGAGGAGAGTTCAGCATAATCCATTTGACTCTAGATAGACCTGATCCCACACCTCCAATCCAGAAACTATGATCCACAGAATCCCTTAGGTCTGAATACATACCTTGGGTCTCTGCCTCTGCACTTTGTCCTCACTGTTGGTGTCCACCACTGGTTAGGGTGCTATCACAGCATTCTTCTTTGCTGGAAAGGAATAAGCTACTTTTCCGATATGTTTCCCTTCCCTGTCCCAACAATCCCAAATGCAGCAGAGACAGGAACTACCTCAAATTTCTCTGTGTCACAAGTGATCTTCAGGAAATTGATGTATTTTCTTATCTAAGATTTTGAAATAGTTATCTTATTTTTCTCTGAAAGCTGACTGAAAATCAACTTGACCAGAAGGCAGATCCAAATGACCTCTTGAGGGCAGGATATGTAGAATGTTCACACATCAGATGTCCCTGATTCCACTCAAATAATCCATTAGGTAGTAGAAGCCAACTGACAGCTTCCAAAATCTTGTTGGCGTATCCATGAGTCAGTGGAAGTCACAGCTACCATCTAGTGAGGGCTGACCATACTATACACATCTTACTTTACATTACCTGTCCCCTTTTTGCAGAAGTGGAAACTGGCTGCGTGAAGTTAAGTAACTAAGGAATCGGTCAGAAGTGGCAGAGCTGGGATGTGAACTCAGGTCTATGTGTCTTCCGAGCCCTGACTTTTTCCACAATACCATACTCGGCAGCCCCTCAAACACTTTAAGACGCCATTTTGTCTTCTCACCCAGCCATCTCTGTATTGGACCAGAAAGGAACAAATGTTACCAGAAGCAGTTTAGAAGGACTTAGACTCTTTGCTTGGAAGTGTTTGCCCCACACTCCCAAACACACAAATACAACAGCAGGATCTGTGAGGGCATCAATCCAACGTAAACTTTCAGGGCTACTACAATAGCTTTGGAAATAAGCCAATGCTTATACAAGCATTGCAATGATCTTCTTAATCTCCCCTAGAAAACTCCTTATTTAACAATGCGATGGGGTCAGTGTTAAGAACCTTTGTGTTTATACATATCTAGAAGCTTTTTTTTTTTTTGACCTTTCCAGCCAAAAGACTTTAACCACACGGGTCATCTCTCAGTGGCCACCTTCACGATCCACCGGATCCTGCCCCCTGACTCAGGAGTCTGGGTTTGCAGTGTGAACACGGTGGCTGGGATGGTGGAAAAGCCTTTCAACGTTTCTGTTAAAGGTAAGGTCCATTTTCCAGGGAAAGAGGTTGTAAACTTGATGGTGCCGTGTTTATGTATCACTGGGTGCTGCTTCTAAACAGAAATGCTCTCTGACCACTAAAATGCCTTTTGGATGTTCTCCAGGATACTAAGCCTTAAAAAAAAAATTATGTGCATTAAAATGGAAAGGAGGGATTAAGTTTATGACCTTTGGAGTTACATAGACCTGGGTTTGATTTTCATTGCTAACAGCTAGTAAACTTGGGTGTGGCCCTGAGCAAATGAATTTGACCTCTCTAAGCCTTTCTTTATTTGTAAACACAGCTTAGTTTATCTACCACTCAGGGTTATTGAGAAGATTTGTTAAATAGTGGAATTGTGTCTGGCATAAAGTGTCTGGTAGTGATTTTATTTTGTAAAAAGTTTAACCTTATCATTGTCGTGACTTCCTATTCACTGTAGAGAATAATTTGGAGAATCTTCATTTTGAGGACTACTCATTTAATATGAAGCCCAGGCTATGCTATACAATTAACATGAATGATTTTCTCCCATATTCAGAGTTCTGAATATTCTTCCTACTATGAATTAATATTTCAAAATTCAGAGTTATTCTAAGTGGATGTGTGTACCTTTGAGGCTTGCAGGGAAGAAATAAAGTGGAAGTAAATCCAAGTTAGCTTGGTTGGTGTACAAAGATACAACAAAGAATTTTAAATTTGGAAGTTACTTTTTAATCCATTTAGACAAAAACACCTAACAGCTCTGTGGTATATACTCTAGAAAGGCACTGAGCTAAGTGCTTATTCATCTTATTTAAATTTTATGAGTACAATGTACAGTAGTATTGTTATCCCCACTTTATCTTTCAATAAACAAGTTCAGAAGGTTTAAGTGACTTGTCTAAGGTAACACATCTGGCAAACAGCCAATCTTAGTTTTGAACCTGGTCTTGACTCTAAACCCTGCATCATCTTTTGTAGATCATTTTGCTTTCTGAGACTCTTGTGTTACAGATAAGGAAGCAAGATAAGAGAAGCTGATTACTATGTAAACTATTTCACTACCTGATTAGGAATTTTTGGGTGATCCCAGAGGTAATTTCTGTAAATGAACTGAATGTAATCACCCAGAGCATAATTTTTTTAAAAAAAGGTCAAGAATAGTAGGAGCATAAATACAGCCTCATAGAGTTGGATTCTCTGCCCTGAGAACCCATATAAAACACCTCAGGATCTTTAATATTTTTTTGGATTACTGGAAAATCCCAGATCTATTTTATTCAGTAGAACATTAACACGATCAAAATAATTTCTTACATCATACATGTTCTTGGAAGAAAGGAAATGATATACAGACAAGACAAATTATGTTATTTTTAAGCTTCTTGAAATGTTTGCTGCCCATAGAAAGTAAATAATAATAAGTAAAAAACCATGTTGCTAAGATTCAGAAGAGTTACTGATTCTAATTTTATTTATTTATTTATTCATTATTTATTTATTTATTTTGCCGTACGCGGGCCTGTCACTGTTGTGGCCTCTCCCGTTGCGGAGCACAGGCTCCGGACACACAGGCTCAGCGGCCATGGCTTACGGGCCCAGCCACTCTGCGGCATGTGGGATCCTCCCGGACTGGGGCACGAAGCTGTGTCCCCTGCATCAGCAGGTGGACTCTCAACCACTGCGCCACCAGGGAAGCCCCTAATTTTTATTTTTTAAATAAAAGACACAGCACACAACATCAGTGCACAGAAACCTCTCTAGTTCTAAGCCACTGATGCCTCTTCACTGTCATATTGACAGATATAAAATGGAAATAGCCATTAGGTAAATTAAGCAGTGTCTTTAATCATAGTATTTAAAAAAAAATAGATACAGAGATACAGTTGCCCTTCAGTATCTGTAGGGGATTGGTTCTGGGACCTCCCTGTATACCAAACTCCATTGATGCTCAAGTCCCTTATATAAAATGGCATAGTATTTGCGTTCAACCTACGCACATCCTCCTGTATATTTGGAATCATCTCTAGATTACTTAAACAATAGTCCCCCCTTACCTGTGGTTTCACTTTCCACGGTTTAAGTTACCCACGGTCAACTGCAGCCCAAAAAATTAAATGGAAAATTCCAGAAATAAACAATTCATAAGTTTTAAATTGTGTACTGTTCTGAGCAGCATAATGAAATCTCACACTGTTCCACTCCATCCTGCCAGGGATGTGAATCCTCCCTTTGTCTCGTGCATGCCACCCATTAGTCACTTAGAAGATGTCTAAGTTACCATATCATCTGTCATGGTATCACAGTGCTTACGTTCAAGTAACCTTTATTTAACTTAATAATGTGATGCTGGCAATTTGAATATTCCCTTACTGTGCCTAATTTATAAGTTAACTTTTACCATATGTATGTATGTATAGGAAAAAGCATAGTGTATATAGGGTTTGGTACTGTCTGCAGTTTCAGGCATCCACTGGGGTCTTTGAATATATCAACTGAAGATAAGGGGAACTATTGTAACACCTAATACAATGTAAATACTATGTAAAGAGTAACTATAATGTAAATACTTTGTAAATAGTTGCTGGCACATGGCAAATTTCAAGTTTTGCTTATTAGAACTTTCTGGAGTTTTTTTAAATTTGCCCCCTGAATGTTTTTTTTTTTTAATTAGTTTCTGCTTTATAACAAAGTGAATCAGTCATACATATATATCTGTTCCCACATCCCTTCCCTCATGCATCTCCCTCCCTCCCACCCTCCCCATCCCACCCCTCCAGGCGGTCACAAAGCACCGAGCTGATCTCCCTGTGCTCTGCGGCTGCTTCCCACTATCTATCTACCTTACGTTTGGTAGTGTATATATGTCCATGCCTCTCTTTCGCTTTGTCACAGCTTACCTTTCCCCCTCCCCATATCCTCAAGTCCATTCTCAAGTAGGTCTGTGTCTTTATTCCCGTTTTACCCCTAGGTTCTTCATGACATTTTTTTTTTTAATTCCATATATATGTGTTAGCATACGGTATTTGTCTTTCTCTTTCTGACTTACTTCACTCTGTATGACAGACTCTAGGTCTATCCACCTCATTACAAATAGCTCAGTTTCGTTTCTTTTTATGGCTGAGTAATATTCCATTGTATATATGTGCCACATCTTCTTTATGCATTCATCTGATGATGGACACTTAGGTTGTTTCCAGCTCCGGGCTATTGTGAATAGAGCTGCAATGAACATTTTGGTACATGTCTCTTTTTGAATTATGGTTTTCTCAGGGTATATGCCTAGTAGTGGGATTGCTGGGTCATATGGTAGTTCTATTTTTAGTTTTTTAAGGCACCTCCATACTGTTCTCCATAGTGGCTGTACCAATTCACATTCCCACCAGCAGTGCAAGAGTGTTCCCTTTTCTCCACACCCTCTCCAGCATTTATTGTTTCTAGATTTCTTGATGATGGCCATTCTGACTGGTGTGAGATGATATCTCATTGTAGTTTTGATTTGCATTTCTCTAATGATTAATGATGTTGAGCATTCTTTCATGTGTTTGTTGGCAGTCTGTATATCTACTTTGGAGAAATGCCTATTTAAGTCTTCTGCCCATTTTTGGATTGGGTTGTTTGTTTTTTTGCTATTGAGCTGCATGAGCTGTTTATAAATTTTGGAGATTAATCCTTTGTCCGTTGCTTCATTTGCAAATACTTTCTCCTGTTCTGAGGGTTGTCTTTTGGTCTTGTTTATGATTTCCTTTGCTGTGCAAAAGCTTTGAAGTTTCATTAGGTCCCATTTGTTTATCTTTGTTTTTAGTTCCATTTCTCTAGGAGGTGGGTCCAAAAGGATCTTGCTGTGATTTATGTCATAGAGTGTTCTGCCTATGTTTTCCTCTAAGAGTTTGATAGTTTCTGGCCTTACATTTAGGTCTTTAATCCATTTTGAGCTTATTTTTGTGTATGGTGTTAGGGAATGATCTAATCTCAAACTTTTACATGTCCCTGTCCAGTTTTCCCAGCACCACTTATTGAAGAGGCTGTCCTTTCTCCACTGTACATTCCTGCCTCCTTTATCAAAGATAAGTTGGCCATATGTGCGTGGGTTTATCTCTGGGCTTTCTATCCTGATCCACTGATCTATCTTTCTGTTTTTATGCCAGTACCACACTGTCTTAATTACTGTAGCTTTGTAGTATAGTCTGAACTCAGGGAGCCTGATTCCTCCAGCTCCGTTTTTCGTTCTCAAGATTGCTTTGCCTATTCGGGGTCTTTTGTTTTTCCAAACAAATTTTGAAATTTTTTGTTCTAGTTCTGTGAAAAATGCCAGTGGTAGTTTGATAGGGATTGCATTGAATCTGTAGATTGCTTTGGGTAGTAGAGTCATTTTCACAATATTGATTCTTCCAATCCAGGAGCATGGTATATCTCTCCATCTATTTGTATCATCTTTAAGTTCTTTCATCAGTGTCTTATAATTTTCTGCATACAGGTCTTTTGTCTCCTTAGGTAGGTTTATTCCTAGATATTTTATTCTTTTTGTTGCAATGGTAAATGGGAGTGTTTTCTTGATTTCGTTTTCAGATTTTTCATCATTAGTGTACAGGAATGCCAGAGATTTCTGTACATTAATTTTGTATCCTGCTACTTTACTAAATTCATTGATTAGCTCTAGTAGTTTTTCGGTAGCATCTTTAGGATTCTCTATGTATAGTATCATGTCATCTGCAAACAGTGACAGCTTTACTTCTTCTTTTCCAATTTGGATTCCTTTTATTTCCTTTTCTTCTCTGATTGCTGTGGCTAAAACTTCCAAAACTATGTTGAATAAGAGTGGTGAGAGTGGGCAGCCTTGTCTTGTTCCTGATCTTAGTGAAAATGGTTTCAGTTTTTCACCATTGAGGACAATGTTGGCTGTGGGTTTGTCATATATGGCCTTTATTATGTTGAGGAAAGTTCCCTCTATGCCTACTTTCTGCAGGGTTTTTATCATAAATGGGTGTTGAATTTTGTCGAAAGCTTTCTCTGCATCTATTGAGATGATCATATGGTTTTTCTCCTTCAACTTGTTAATATGGTGTATCACATTGATTGATTTGCGTATATTGAAGAATCCTTGCATTCCTGGAATAAACCCCACTTGATCATGGTGTATGATCCTTTTAATGTGCTGTTGGATTCTGTTTGCTAGTATTTTGTTGAGGATTTTTGCATCTATGTTCATCAGTGATATTGGCCTGTAGTTTTCTTTCTTTGTGACATCCTTGCCTGGTTTTGGTATCAAGGTGATGGAGGCCTCGTAGGATGAGTTTGGGAGTGTTCCTTCCTCTGATATTGTTTGGAAGAGTTTGAGAAGGATGGGTGTTAGCTCTTCTCTAAATGTTTGATAGAATTCGCCTGTGAAGCCATCTGGTCCTGGGCTTTTGTTTGATGGAAGATTTTTAATCACAGTTTCAATTTCAGTGCTTGTGATTGGTCTATTCATATTTTCTATTTCTTCCTGAGTCAGTCTTGGTAGGTTGTGCATTTCTAAGAATTTGTCCATTTCTTCCAGGTTGTCCATTTTATTGGCAGAGAGTTGCTTATAGTAATATCTCATGATCTTTTGTATTTCTGCAGTGTCAGTTGTTACTTCTCCTTTTTCATTTCTAATTCTATTGATTTGAGTCTTCTCCCTTCTTTTCTTGATGAGTCTGGCTAATGGTTTGTCAATTTTGTTTATCTTCTCAAAGAACCAGCTTTTAGTTTGGTTGATCTTTGCTATCGTTTCCTTCATTTCTTTTTCATTTATTTCTGATCTGATCTTTATGATTTCTTTCCTTCTGCTAACTTTGGGGTTTTTTTGTTCTTCTTTCTCTAATTGCTTTAGGTGCAGGGTCAGGTTGTTTACTCGAAATGTTTCCTGTTTCTTAAGGTGGGATTGTATTGCTATAAACTTCCCCCTTAGAACTGCTTTTGCTGCGTCCCATAGGTTTTGGGTTGTTGTGTCTCCATTGTCATTTGTTTCTAGGTATTTTTTAATTTCCTCTTTGATTTCTTCAGTGATCACTTCGTTATTGAGTAGTGTATTGTTTAGCCTCCATGTGTTTGTATTTTTTACAGATCTTTTCCTGTAATTGATGTCTAGTCTCATAGCATTGTGGTCGGAAAAGATACTTGATTCAATTTCAATTTTCTTAAATTTACCAAGGCTTGATTTGTGACCCAAGATATGATCTATCCTGGAGAATGTTCCATGAGCACTTGAGAAAAATGTGTATTCTGTTGTTTTTGGATGGAATGTCCTATAAATATCAACTAAGTCCATCTTGTTTAATGTATCATTTAAAGCTTGTGTTTCCTTATTTATTTTCATTTTGGATGATCTGTCCATTGGTGAAAGTGGGGTGTTAAAGTCCCCTACTATGAGTGTGTTACTGTCGATTTCCCCTTTTATGGCTGTTAGTATTTGCCTTATGTATTGAGGTGCTCCTATGTTGGGTGCATAAATATTTACAATTGTTATATCTTCTTCTTGGATCGATCCCTTTATCGTTATGTAGTGTCCTTCTTTGTCTCTTCTAATAGTCTTTATTTTAAAGTCTATTTTGTCTGATATAAGAATTGCTACTCTAGCTTTCTTTTGATTTCGATTTGCATGGAATATCTTTTTCCATCCCCTTACTTTCAATCTGTATGTGTCTCTAGGTCTGAAGTGGGTCTCTTGTAGACAGCATATATATGGGTCTTGTTTTTGTATCCATTCAGCCAATCTGTGTCTTTTGGTGGGAGCATTTAGTCCATTTACATTTAAGGTAATTATTGATATGTATGTTCCTATGACCATTTCCTTAATTGCTTTGGGTTCGTTATTGTAGGTATATTCCTTCTGTTGTGTTTCTTACCTAGAGAAGTTCATTTAGCATTTGTTGTAAAGCTGGTTTGGTGGTGCTGAACTCTCTCAGATTTTGCTTGTCTCTAAACGTTTTAATTTCTCCATCAAATCTGAATGAGATCCTTGCTGGGTAGAGTAATCTTGGTTGCAGGTTTCTCTCCTTCATCACTTTAATTATGTCCTGCCACTCCCTTTTGGCTTGTAGAGTTTCTGCTGAGAGATCAGCTGTTAACCTGATGGGGATTCCCTTGTGTGTTGTTGTTTTTCCCTTGCTGCTTTTAATATGATTTCTTTGTGTTTAATTTTTGACAGTTTGATTAATATGTGTCTTGGCGTATTTCTCCTTGGATTTATTCTGTATGGGACTCTCTGTGCCTCCTGGACTTGATTAACTATTTCCTTTCCCATATTAGGGAAGTTTTCAACTATAATCTCTTCAAATATTTTCTCAGTCCCTTTCTTTTTCTCTTCTTCTTCTGGAACCCCTATAATTCGAACGTTGGTGCATTTAATGTTGTCCCAGAGGTCTCTGAGACTGTCCTCTGTTCTTTTCATTCTTTTTTCTTTATTTTGCTATGCATCAGTTATTTCCACTATTTTATCTTCCACCTCACTTATCCGTTCTTCTGCCTCAGTTATTCTGCTATTGATCCCATCTAGAGTATTTTTCATTTCATTTATTGTGTTTTTAATCGATGCTTGATTCATCTTTAGTTCTTCTAGGTCCTTGTTAACTGTTTCTTGCATATTGTCTATTCTATTTCCAAGATTTTGGATCTGGGAAATAGAATCTTGGCTCAGCTTTACTATCATTATTCTGAATTCTTTTTCAGGTAGACTGCCTATTACCTCTTCATTTGTTAGGTCTGGTAGGTTTTTATCTTGCTCCTTCACCTGCTGTGTGTTTTTCTGCTTTCTCATTTTGCTTATGTTACTGTGTTTGGGGTCTCCTTTTTGCAGGCTGCAGATTCGTAGTTCCTGTTGTTTTTGGTGTCTGTCCCCAGTGGCTAAGGTTGTTTCAGTAGGTTGTGTAGGCTTCCTGATGGGGGGGACTAATGCCTGTGTTCTGGTGGTTGAGGCTCGATCTTGTCTTTCTGGTGGACAAGTCCACGTCTGGTGGTGTGTTTTGGGGTGCCTGTGGCCTTATTATGTTGATAGGTAGCCTCTCTGCTAATGGGTGGGGTTGTGTTTCTGTCTTGCTAGTTGTTTGGCATAGGGTGACCAGCACTGTAGCTTGCTGGTCGTTGACTGAAGCTGGGTGCTGGTGTTGAGATGGAGATCCCTTGGAGATTTTCGCTGCTTGATATTATGTGGAGCTGGGAGGTCTCTTGTGGACCCGTGTCCTGAAGTTGGCTCTCCCACTTCAGAGGCACAGCACTGACTCCTGGCTGCAGCACTAAGAGCCTTTCACCCACCCGGCTGAGAATAACAGTGAGAAAAAGTAGAAAGAAAGAATTAGTAGAAGAAAGAAAGAGAGAGGGAAAGAAAGGAAGAAGGGAAGAAAGGAAAGAAGGAAGGAAGAAAGAAAGAAAGGGAGGGAGGGAGGAAGGATGGAAAGAAAGAAGGAAAGAAAGGAGGGAGGGAGGGAGGAATGAAAGCAAAAGGAAGAGTGAATGGAAGAAGGGAGGGAGGGAGGAAGGAAAGAAAGAAAGAAAGACAGGAGGGAGGGAGGGAAGAAGGAAAGAAAAAGAAAGTGGAAGGAAGAAGGGTGGGAGGGAGGGAGGGAGGAAAGAAAAAGAAAGAAGGAAAGGAGGAGCGGAGGGAGGGAGGGAGGAAGGGAAGGTAGGAAAAAAAGAAAGAGCAGGTAAAGTAAAATATAATAAAGTATGAAATATAGTAGCATTATTAAAATTAAAAAGTAATTATTGAAAAAAAACACGGACCGATAGAACCCTGGGACATATGGTGGAAGCAAAGCTATACAGAGAGAATCTTACACAGAAGATTACACATACACATTCACAGAAAGAGAGCAGGGGGAAAAATCAAAAATCTTGCTCTCCAAGTCCACCTCCTCAATTTGGGATAATTCGTTGTAAAAAGAGGAAAAGGGCGAGAAGTCTGAAATCTTGCTAAGTCCACCTCCTTAATTTGGGATAATTCATTGTAAAAAGAGGAAAAAGGGGGGAAAGTCTTAAATCTTGTACTCAAAGTCCACTTCCTCAATTTGGGATGATTCGCTGCCCATTCATGCACTCCACAGATGCAGGGCACATCAAATGGACCGTGGAGCTTTAATCCGCTGCCTCCGAGGCTGCACAGAGAGATTTCCCTGTCTCTGCTCTCACAACTCCCGGGTCTCAGCCTTGGACCTGGCCCCGCCTCTGCGCGTAGGTCGCCGGAGGGCGTCCGTTCTTCGCTCAGACAGGACGGGTTTAAAGGAGCCGCTGATTCGGGGGCTCTGGCTCACTCAGGCAGAGGGGTGGGAGGGGCGCGCAGTGTGGGGCGGGCCTGCGGCGGCAGAGGCCAGCGTGACGTTGCAGCAGCCCGTGGCGCTCCGTGCGCCCTCCCGGGAAAGCCGTCCCCGGGTCCCTGGACCCCGGCAGTGGCAGGGTGCACAGGCCCCCCGGAAGGTGGGGCGGACAGTGACCCGCGCTCGCACACAGGCCCCGCGTCGGCGGCCGGCGGCGGCGGCGGCCAGCAGCCCCAGCGTCCCACGCCCGTCTCCGAGGTCCGCGCCTTACCCGCGGCTCGCGCCTGTCTCCGGCGCCTCCCCAAGCAGCCCTCTTAATGCCCTCTCCTCGCGCACCAGGCAACAAAAGGGAAAAAAGTCTCTTGCCTCTCCGGTAGCTCCAGACCCTTTCCCCGGACTCCCTCCGGGCTAGCACTAACCCCTTCAGGCTCTCTTCCTGCCGCCAGCCCCAGTCCTCTCCCTGCGCTCCGACTGAAAGCCGATACCCGAGCCTCAGCTCCCAGCCCCGCCCGCCCCGGCGGCGGACAAGCCTCTCGGGCTGGTGTGTGCCTGAGGGCACCGATCCTTTGTGCCAGAATCTCTCCGCTTTGCCCTCCGCACCCCTGTTGCTGTGCTCTCCTCCGCTACTCCGAAGCTTTCCCCCTCCGCCACCTGCAGTCTCCGCCCGCGAAGGGGCTTGTAGTGTGTAGAAACCTTCCCTCCTTCACGGCTCCCTCCCACTGGTGCAGGTCCCGTCCATATCCTATTGTCTCTGTTTATTCTTTTTTTCTTTTGACCTACCCAGGTATGTGGGGAGTTTCTTGCCTTTTGGGGGGTCTGAGGTCTTCTGTCAGCGTTCAGTAGGTGTTCTGTTGGAGTTGTTCCACGTGTAGATGAATTTCTGATGTATCTGTGGGGAGGAAGGTGATCTCCGCGTCTTACTCTTCCGCCATCTTCCTCCGGCTCCTTTCCCCCTGAATGTTGATCTGCTCTTGGTTGAATCTGCAGATGCAGAACCTGAATACAGAAGGCTGACTGTACTAGACTTTACTACCGGAGTACATACTGGAGCAACCACTTTGGAAAACTGGCAATATATATTAAAGCTAAGCATGCACCTACACTGTGACCTGATAATTCTACACCTAGGTTTATGCTCAAAAGAAATGAGTGCAGATGTTAAAAGCAAATAATCTTCAGTAATGTTCTGAGGAGTTTTATTCCTAATAGCCCAAATATCCATCAACGTTAGAAAGGATAAGTAAATTGTGTTATATTCATAGGTAATAGATTGCTAGGGCTGCTGTAGCAAAGTACCCTAGACTGAGTGGCTCAAACAACAGAAATTAGGGGCTTCCCTGGTGGCGCAGTGGTTGAGAGTCCGCCTGCCGATGCAGGGGACGCGGGTTCGTGCCCCGGTCTGGGAAGATCCCACATGCCGCGGAGCGGCTGGGCTTGTGAACCATGGCCGCTGAGCCTGCATGTCTGGAGCCTGTGCTCCACAACAGAGAGAGGCCCGCGTACCGCAAAAAAACAGAAATTAATTTTCTCAATGCTCTGGAGGCTAGATGATCAAGGTAATCTGACCTTGATCTGAGATCAAGGTGTTGGCAGAGTGAGTTTCTTCTGAGGCTTTGCTCCTTGGCTTGTAGACAGCTGTCTTCTCCCTGTATCTTCTCATGGTCTTCCTTCTGTGTGTGTGTCCTAATTTAATCTTCTTATAAGGACAACAGTCATATTGGATTAGGAATGACTGTAGTCCTCATTGTAACTTAATTTCTTCTTTAAAGACCCTATCTCCAAATATAGGTACTGTTTATAGAGTGCAAGGGAGAAAGGAACAAGTCAAAAGAGAAAAATGATATTGGATGAGGTAGGAAGTATCTAACGTGTCCCTTAATGACCCCTGCCTTGTGGAATTCATGACCGTGTGTAATCGCTTCCCCTTGCATGTGAGCTGGACCCAGCAACCCGCCTCTCATACAGGAAGAGTGATGTGCAGGGCTGGCTTCATGGGATTATGACCTGTCCACACAGGGCCCTGCACTTGGTTTAATGTTCTATTGTCTTCAACTTGAAATTTTATCTTTGACTTTCGTAAGTGAAGTCCAGTGACACAATGGAGTGTGCGCATGAGCAGAAGAGATAGACTCACTATCTGTCTTCTTTCTTGGCCACCCCATTCCCATAAGTGTTCTTGATGACCCAGGGCACAGGATTCTGGTGGACCTCTGATTCACGGGAGCTCAGTAAGACTCAAAGCAAGTACAAAGTTAGTTGGGCTACTTCTACAATTGAATAAATGGGGGTACTGACAGCCTGACAAGATGTCCTTTCCTTTCAAACCAGAACTTGCTTAATATTGTGGACATACTATAAATCTGTTTATATACTGTGGCCCTTAGGAAGGCCACAAACCATTGTAATATCCAAGAATTTTTCTTTCCCCAAGAACCAATTTTCACCTTGTTGGGAGTGCTTTTTCAGTCCCATTGGGAATACATGGTCTTTGAGATGGGGAGATTATTCTGGATTATCTGGGTGAACCTACTCTAATCACAGGAGTCTTTAAAGACTGTCAGAAAGAGATCTCACAATGGAAGAAGGGTCAGAGACACATGACTTTGTTGTCTTTGAAGATGGAGGAAGGGACCATGAGTCAAGGAATACAGATGTTTTTTAGAAGCTGAAAAGAAGGAAACAAATTCTCCCTTAGAACCTCCAGAAAGGAACACAGCCCTTGTTAACACCTTAATCTTAGCCCGGTGAGACCCATGTCTGACTTCTGACCTCCGGAGCTGTAAGAGAATAAATTGATGTTGTTCTAAGCAGAGAGAGACAGACAGACAGAAAGACAGACTTAGTCTGGTGGTCTAGTAGGAAGACTGGTATTCAATAATCACACCAAATCACTAAGAATAATAAATCCTGAAAATTGCAGTGAAGGAAAAGGTTCTGTGGAAGGGTATGACACGTGAGCCTAACCAAGGTTCTGGGATAGCCCCTGTGAGGAAGTCACATGAGAGCTGAGAGATGAATGATGAGTAAGAGTTAACTGCAGAATCATGGGAAGTCTACACCATTCCTTGCAGGAGAACAGCCTCAACAAAGAACCAGAGACAGAAAGGAGCCTGGTGCATTGTTAGTTGAATGAACTGAAAGGTCACTGGAACTGGAGGGTATTAGGTGAGGGAACGAGGAAGCTGAAGAGGAGGCAGGGGCTCTATTGTCCCTGGCAGGTCTTGGTATGAATTTTAGATTTTATTTGAAACATAGTGGAAACCCATTGAAAGGTCTTGAGCAGAGGAGTGCTCGTATTTTAAGAAAGCACTTTGTGGATAGTGAGTTGGAGGGGCAAGAGCAAACCAGGAGATCACAGAGACGGCAACTACATGGAACCTGAGCAGAGAACGCTAAGAGGGCTTTGTTGGGAGTGTAAAGGTACTCATCCTCTACCCCCATCTCAGAACAGCAGTAAAACCCCAAAGTGTAAGGACTGATCTGATTCTTGACACTTTATTTAGTTCTTCCAAAGCCCTTGAATGCCCCAAACGTGATTGACACCGGACATAACTTTGCTGTCATCAACATCAGCTCTGAGCCTTACTTTGGGGATGGACCAATCAAATCCAAGAAGCTTCTCTACAAACCTGTTAATCATTATGAGGCTTGGCGGCATATTCAAGGTAAGGTTTGGAAAGGAAAGGCTCCAGCTGGAGATGGGGCACCACGAAAAAATAATTTTTCCCCAAATATAGAAATCCTCTCTCCCAGTCTCAACCCTCTACCCCAAGGTAGGGGCTGTAGCAGTGGATTCCATTTCAGAGTATTCAAGAAGGAGTTGGGGGGCAGGAGGTGGTCCTCTGAGTTCTGGGGCTATCTTTTCGGAAGTCATGATGTAAAATGGGACACAGAACACGCCTGTGTCAGGAGTTACTATCTGCATCAATATTTTCTTTCCAGGCTTCTCTGGATCTCTAATCCCTTTTTGACTCTATCTTGCTTGGTCATGGTGAAAGATACAAGTTTATGCCATGAATATGGTAAGAGGAAAATCCAGGGCCTGCTGGAAAGGCAGAGACTTAATTTGCTTACATCTGAAGGGTGATTGTTCCTGCTGTATCAAGTTTATTGTTTTTAGTATTTGAGTCTTGCCCTGCCTGCAGGCTCCTAACTCACAGAGGTTTTGAGAGGACTTTGGACCAGCGTGTTTGGGCTGTGGAAGGAAGAGGAGAGGATGTGGGCAAAGAGAGGTACATGCCCCTCCCCCAACTTTTGGGAAAAACACCCCAAAATGTAATAAAATGTCAAAAGTTCATGCAGTTAAATTTATTTATTTGTAAATTAAATTTATTTTGAAACATAAATGACAGTTCTGTTTGTTGCATGATGATGTAAAAATCACATTTTTTAAAAAAGAAAGCTGAGCATCATCTATTGAGCCAGCTGCTTTAATTGCACCATCTTATAGTGAGACCTGCCACTGTCATGCTTGTAGGGAATGTGCAGCCCTCCACCAGTACTTTAGTCTCACTATGCCTGTGACTTCCTAAAAAGCGCCCTCTACCCATGAGATGTCGATAATCAAAGTTACATAAAAGGAGAAGAAAAAGAGGGTTTTTGGCTTAATAATACTAGCTGATTTGGGTATATTGAATAATGTCTTGGTATCATTACTGAGCTCTTCACATTCTTTTAAAGCTTCAGCCAAAATTCAGAATCCCAGCAACATAAGGCTTATTTAATGGATTGCTGTTTCTGTTGTGGATGGCTAGGTCTTTTTAAAAAGCAGCTTTTTAAAAAAACATGGTGTTAATAATCCATCATCTCTTTGTGGACATCTATGAAGTGGTCTTCTAAAAAAACCTTAAACACAGTCCAATACGTTTTCTTACCGACTAGGAATTTATCATATGGTAAGGCAAAAATCTACCATTGCAATATCCACGGAGAAACAGGGTGGCAAAATAGAATAGCTAAGGAGAAAAGAAGCATATGTCATTTGCTCATGGGATCTATTTTCAAGTACTTCAGAACGCTTCATTTGTTATGACACGACTGTCACAAGTTCACTGTCTAGTCATTGTAAGCATACCGTCAAGGGTCTCTTCTCTTGATAACTTGATTGCCATCACTGTAAGTACTTGAAAACAGAAGTTATTTAATATTATTCTAATTGAGTTTTTCCCCTAAATCTGATTGGTATTCCATATAGTTGAAGATTTGCGTGGTTTTACTCTACAAATGAAAAGACAAACACACTAGAGCAGAAATGTGTAAGTGGCACAGAGATACTTACATGAAAAAGCCTTATTTTCCTTATATTAGGGACACTGAGGCCCTGAAGATGGGATTGCCTCTCTGTTTTACTCAGACATTGTATTTTTAAAAACCAAACATTAGTTCACCTCACAATAACAACATTCCAGTTTAAAGAATGTAAAAGACTGCCAACTGAAGTTTCCTGAACTTTCCCTCTTCTCAGTGACAAATGAGATTGTTACCCTCAACTATTTGGAACCTCGGACAGAATACGAGCTCTGCGTGCAGCTGGTCCGGCGTGGAGAGGGCGGGGAAGGGCATCCTGGACCCGTGAGGCGGTTCACAACAGCTTCTATCGGTCAGTTGAAGCAAACAGGCATTTATTCAGGAGCTGGGTGGGTGGGTGGGGGAGGAAGGGGAAAGAGGAAGGAAGACCAGGAAGGGTGGTGGTGGGTAAGTGGGATGGTGGTAGAAAGGGGTTTGCTTTTGAATGGGTGGGAAAGTGACAGGAAGGCTAGCAACTTGGAGCCAAACCGGTCCTTTATTTGGGCTGCACTCCTGGTCTGTCTCCCTGGGGGAGGGGGTCTGCAGCAATCCACCGGGACAGAGAAGGAAGCAGATGACCCTTCAGGAAGGCAGGGACATCCCTTAGGAGTTGGGATTTACTTAGCAGCAACTGTGCTCCGTCTTGGCTCCCGAGTTTTACCACCAGCTTCCTGTTTCCATCTTAAGGGCCCAAGACAGGCTCTTGCCGCATACGTACTCCAGAAATCCCAGTTTATTTACTTTAAAAAGTAATTTCTAGTTTTTCGAAGTCATTCACGCACATAGTGAAAACATCAAATAGAATGAAAGGCTTTTACCTGTAGAACAGCAGTTCTGGGCTTCCCTGATGGCGCAGTGGTTAAGAATCCACGTGCCAATGCAGGGGACACAGCTTTGAGTCCTGGCTCTGGAAGATCCCACATGCTGCGGAGCAGCTAAGCCCGTGTGCCACAACTACTGAGCCTGCACTCTAGAGCCTGCAAGCCACAACTACTGAAGCCTGTGTGCCACAACTCCTGAGCCCACGTGCCACAACTACTGAAGCCCATGAGCCTAGAGCCCGCATTCCACAACAAGAGAAGCCACCGCAATGAGAAGCCCACGCACCGCCGCAACTGGAGAAAGTAGAGTCCCAGAGTGGTTAATAACTTGCCCATGGTAATGCATTGGGTACATTGCCATACTAGATCTTCAGACTTGATATCTTTTTGTTTCTCCTGGGAGAAACAAAATATCCAGGTATTTTTTACCTGGGAGTCCAAAGGCACGATGTCCTTATCCCAGTTGATGAGTTTTCCTATTTTTAGTCCATTTACTAAAAGCAGAAGGATATGGAATGATTTACTGAGAAGCTAGGAAGAGCATCAGGCTCTTCTGCAGGGGTTGTGCATCCCTAACAGAGACTCTCCCCTCCACACTCCCCACCTAGGGTTCATCTGACCAGCAGCATCCTTAAAGAACCAAATGAAACTCAGTAGCTACTCTGATGCTTGTAGAAGCATTGCACAAGTAAGGAATGGCTTCCTGGGAACCCACCAGGTAGTAAATACCAAAAATCACACTGGAGACTACGTATGACTTAGAGGATAAAGGAATCTCCATGACTATGATCCAAGGGGCCCCTAATATGTCATCAGGTTGCTGCTAAAAGGCAACTAGTAGTTAATTCTCTCTTAGAGCAGTGCTGATGAATCAAAAGGGGAAGGCCATAATCTGACTCAGATGGAAAGTATTTATGGAACAGAACATAAAACACTTCACAGACCTGTCCTGTGCTGTCTTCAGCTCTCAGAATATGTTCCAGCCAGGATGTATTTAGAGATGTCTTGGAATATATTTCAAAGTAGTTCTCAGGGGTGGGTGGGAAGGGAATTCTTGAAGGTTCATCTTTTCCCAGCATTTGAATTTTGCTGATGTTTGTTTTTAAATTCATTTGGCAGCTGCACTATTTATAAATGTGTTGGTTGAGTGATAAAGGCTGGGAAGGCCAGGAGGGGAGGGGAGAGAAGATACTCTGAACACACGGCAGAGAGAGGGCAGGTTGGGAGGGGTGAAGGGTAAGTCATGCTCCCAAAGGGAAGGAAATGACCATTTATGGAGTTGCTTCCCTGTACCAGGCACAGGCTTAGAAGGTTTACATGTTTGCTGCACACCATCAGTCCTCCCTCTGTCTGCTGTCATCGTAAGCCTATCTACCCACTCCAGGTGGCTTATTTTGGAACTTCAACTTTAGAGAAGAGCAAAAGGAGGTGACATCACCTCTCTCAATTTGCAAAGGTTATGGAGAAAAGACCAATAAGACCTGTAGCATAATGCCCAGCAGGTGGCAGGACCTGATTGCTGGTTCTCCCTCATCTAAGGGTGGTCAGAACTGGCCAGTGAGAGTCCCTCTCCCATTGGGTGGAAACAGACCCTTCCTCTCACCTCTAACCAAGTTTCTCAACCTTTTTATTGTTAATTTTTTTAAACTTTTTTTTCATTTTATTGGAATATAGTTGATATACAATGTTGTATTAGTTTCAGGTGTACAGGAAAGTGATTGTTATACGTATATTCATTCTTTTTCAGATTCTTTACCTTATTGTAATTTTTTAAATTATCACCCTCTAAAGAGCTTCTTAGATAGTTTTGTCCTTAAGACAAAATCTCTGTTTTGTCTTAATGTCTCTTCTGCCATGAATTGTAATACCACAGATCTGTTTATATATTGTGGCCCTTCATAAACAATTGTCATTATCTAAAATTTTCTCATACCCCAAGAACCAATTTTTGCCCCCTTAGGGGCAATAATGTCCCCACCAAGAATGCATGAGTAGAGGATCACTATTCTATGTTTTGAAAATACTTTATATCTGAAGTTTAAAATATCAATATACTACTATTAGCTGAAAATTTACAGATTCCTCCACTGTCCATTGGCCCAATATATTTTATGAAGGAAGGAAGGAAGAGAGAGAGAAAATGTTGACAGAGCCCCTAACACCTTCCAAGCATTTTCACCTTCACTATCTCATTTCTCTTCCTGAGTCTGGAAGATGAGTATTTTCATTTCATGCTACATGTGAACTCGGAGAGGTTATGAATTTTCCCAAGGTCACAAAACTAAAGGGGCATGATCCTGCCTCCTTGATTTCAAAACCCATATTGTTTCCATTCAGTTACCTCTCTGGTAGCCCAGGTTCTTGGGGGTAATTATGGCCACACGGCGTGTGGTCAGAGCCAAACCTTGATGTGATCAGAGCAGTGTGAAGCCTGGCCCAGCCATCACAGTGTTGTCATGTCTGAAATTGTCCTTGCTAAGGGGAAGTAACCCTGAAATTGCTTTACAATATATTACTCAAAATGGGAACAGAAACACTGAACCTACAACCCCAGAACCTTGGCAAATCCAGTGTTTCCATTTTTATCAGTTTCCTTCCTTTTTCACCAATTGTAGACATGGCTTTTACCAAGTGGTAAGCAGAGTTTTTTCTCGTGTGTTATAAGTTTTGGAGAGGCTTTTGTACTTTTTCCAATAAACTTTTAATCCCTTGGATGGCTATATCATAATTTATTAAAGCATTTTCCTATTTTGAGCATTTTGGTTTCTTATGATTGTTTGTTATTATAAACAATGTTGTAATGGACATCTTCATGCACCTAGCTTTTCGCTTCCTTTGAGTTGTTTCTTCAGGATAAATCCTTGGTAGTCAGACTCTTCTCCCAAAGTATATGATCATTTCTAGAGTTCTTGAAAAATATTCCCAAGTTGTCCTTCAAATTGGTTGTATTCCTGTCTTACAGTTACTCAAGCTACATCCTAGAATATTTTAAAGCTTTGCTATTCTGGTAGGAAAAAGAAAAAGTATTACCTGGCTGGTAGCGTGTGTTTCTTTGATAGCTTGTGAAAGTGTATATTATTCTAGGAGCCAAGGTTATCCTATAAAGCTGTCCTTTGGGGCTGTTGTTACCTTCACCCTATATAAAAACAATGATTATTCTGGTTTCTCCTAGGTCTTCCTCCTCCAAGAGGTCTCAGTCTCCTGCCAAAAAGTCAGACCACTCTAAATTTGACCTGGCAACCCATATTTCCAAGCTCAGAAGATGACTTTTATGTTGAAGTTGAGAGGAGGTCTGTGCTAATGAATAGTGATCAGCAGAATATTAAAGTGCCAGGCAACTTGACTTCAGTGCTCCTTAACAATTTACAGCCCAGGGAGCAGTACATAGTCCGAGCCAGAGTCAACACCAAGGCCCAGGGGGAATGGAGCGAAGATCTCATCGCTTGGACCCTTAGCGACAGTAAGTACCTCATGATGCCCCAGCCTTGCCTGAATGACACTTGGCTGCTGCTGTTTAGACTTAGCTCCCGTCACTTCAAGTCTGCTTCTTAGAAACCATAAAAGGTAGTTAGTTGTGAATGGAGGCTCATTAGTGCCCCCCACCAACACATCAAATCATTTTAGCAACCTGCAATATATACCAACTCTTCATGTGTTTGGATTTGTGATAATTCAGGCAGGACCGTGCTAAAATTTACCTTTCCTTTCTATAGAGTTACTTATTAAGTAAATTAATAACATGAATAAGGTTTTCTAGGGCTTGTTGAATCTGTTATATGACAGTTTTTAGGATTGTTGCACATAGATGATGATTCATCTAATTCATCTAATCTTAAAAGCCAAAGAACTCTGCTTGAAAAATCTTCAAAACAGACAATTCTTGGCATTACAGTATATATTTGAGAGTAATAAAACAACTTTTCTTTCAAAATATTCTTCAGTTCAGGCTTCTCTCAATCTCATATTGGTCATTAAAAATTAGTTGGAACTTCTAGGGTTTCTTTGTAGAATTGAAAGCTTTTTCATCATGAACCAGAGAGTTCTATTTTGATTCACTGCATTAGAACTGTCTGTGCATTTTGGAGTCCTTGGAAAGATTAGGTGTTTCTGGGTCACACCAACCGTCACTTATGCTAGGATCCTGTGGTCTCTTGTCAACTCCCAAAGTCTGAGGTTCTTTTCTGCAGCTGAGTTGCCACCTTGCCAGTAACAGGTGTGTTAACTGGCTCTTGTTTTTCCAGGCACTCTCTTGTATCAATAACATGTGGAAGTCTCAACGGTTTTGTCTGTGTTTAGGGATGTCTTCTTCATCTTTAAAAAATTCTGACATTTAGAAGTTATAGGACAATGCAGAGAATAATACAACAAAAACCTACATTTCTACCACACAGAATTAACAACTCAACATTTTGTCATATTTGCTTTCAGCCTTTTTGTGGAAGTAATTCCACAATACAGATACATCAAAATCCTCTTTGACCATCATCCCCAATCTAATTCTCTCCCCTCTCCCTAGAGACAACCAAAATTATGAGTTTATTATGTATCTTTCCATTCAATGTTGTATAATTTTAATACATTAAGTACATCCATAAGTGTGCATATGCATATATAGTCTCCATCTTGCTTTTTGAATATGTCTGCTAAGTGCTTAACATATTTTCTAACAAGTGCTTAATACGGATAGGCCCTATGGACCAGTGGCTAACTGCAGACTAACAGGAATCTTATTTCTTCTACTTGAATCTATTTCTTAAAAGCTGTGTGACCTCAGCCGAGTCACTTAATCTCTCTGAGCCTCAATACTTACAGTAAGATTGTTATGAGGAGTCAATGAGTTACTATATGGAAGGGCTCAGCTCTCAACATTTTTCTGTTTTCCTTAGTATCAAAAACAGTGTAATAGCAGTTTGTGGAGTAACAGAATTTCCGAGGTCTTAATTTAGTTTAAGGATGGCAAATATGTGATGTGTGTGTGTTGCCATTTTCCTGTCTGCAGCCACTTGTCAAGTCTGCGTCGAGTCCACTACCAACTGATTGGAGTTACCCTCTGAGATAACACTTACTAGCCATTCATGGTTTATGAGCTGATATTAACTCTCTCTCAAAAGCATAATAATCATAGAGATGGTAATATATCTTAAGTAAAATATTGTTTGTTTGTTTTAAATTTCTAGTTCTCCCTCCTCAACCAGAAAACATCAAGATTTCCAACATCACAGACTCCTCAGCTGTGATCTCTTGGACAATCCTGGATGGCTATTCTATTTCTTCTATTATCATCCGTTACAAGGTTCAGGGCAAGAATGAAGACCAGCACATTGATGTGAAGATCAAGAATGCCACCATCACCCAGTATCAGCTCAAGGGCCTAGAGCCCCAAACAGCTTACCAGGTGGACATCTTTGCAGAGAACAACATAGGGTCAAGCAATCCAACCTTTTCTCATGAACTGATGACTCTTTCTGAATCTCAAGGTTGGTAGAGTGGACAGGTATTTACACAGAATTATTTCTGGAGAGTATCAGAAAAGCCCCACTGTCTTACGATATTTACCCCATATTCGCATCATGTGACATAATGGGCTGGTAGCCGTCACCATCTCTAAAGAGGTCCTTGGAATGAAAATGCCCCTTGGAAGGATAACCCGTTGATCTGTTATCTATCATGAAAACTTAGGTGAACTTAGCCCATCAGCACTCCCCACCCAGCAATTGAAACTCTGAGGGATATGAATGTGATTCCATGCAGAAGGAAGACAGAGGACCCAGCTTAGTGGAGACAGCCCTGCGTGGTGCTTCAGTGGGCACTCCAGGAACCACACTCCACTCTTTCTCAGAACGAACCCTCTTTTAGCTTGGATGACACTATGCTAGTCCGAGTTTTCTTTTACTTTTCAGATCCAGGTTATGATGTCTCCACGTCCACCACTAACCCCCACTCCAGAGAGAATAAGCCCTTTGAGATAGAGATCGCTCAGAGTGCCAAGCACACGAGGCGCAGTGTTTGAGATTTTTTGAAATTGAAATATAGTTGATGTAATGTACAATATTATGTTAGTTTCAAGAGCAGTACATAGTGATTTGACATTTGCATATATTATGAAATGATCACCACAATAAGACTAGTAATTATTTGTCTCCATACAAAGTGATTACAATATTATTGACTACATTCCATATGCTGTATATTACATCCCCGTGGCTTATTTATTTCATAACTGGAGGGTTGTACCTCTTAATCCTCTCCAGTGTTTGTGATTGGTAAAACCTGTTGAATGTAATTAGTGAACAAGGACCCCGGGGGGTGGGAAGAACTGCAGCTCCTGGAGAGCCTTCCCTCTGAGTTCTGTCTGAAATTGCACTTCCTCGCGCTCTGCACTATACAGCTTGTGCAAGGCAATGTACCTAGAGGGACATTAGAAGGAAATGGTGATTTCTGCAAATTTATAATTCAGACCAGAGTATTTTTACAGAAAATGTTATAGCACTAAAAACTTCTTGGTTCTCTTGAGGCCTCCCTAGGGCTTAAGAAATAAAATCAAGCAAGCCCTGTTCTCAGTGATGATTCTTTGGAACATGTTTGAAATATGCAAGGAATGATGGGTCTGCCAATTATAGAGAATTGTATGCAATAGTTTTCACATGACACTCTTAATAAATGCATAATTTCTATAGTTACTTTCATGTGGGTAAAACATGTACAGGCCCTAAATCCAAGTTATAAATAAAACACAAAGAGAAAAATTTAAATACAAGATGTAACAAAACTAAAAAGCCCTTATCATCCCATTTCAGACATCTCTTTATGCACATATAAAACGGAGATAGAAGGAAAGGTAGCTAATCACAAAAGAATAATTGTTAAAAGATAGGATCATGCTCTACATGCTATTTCTCATAAAAATACATTGAATTTATCTTTATTTGAATTTAAATAAGGGAAAGAAGTGGAGAGGTTATACCATAGTCTTTAATAGTTTATTTTGACCTGAGCCCAAAACTTAATGGTTTTTCTCTCTCTCTCTTCTTTCCTTCCTTCTTTCCTTGTCCCATTGGTATCCTCAGGTTTTCTCCATCAGCTCTTTTTTTTTTTTTTTTTTTTTTTTTTTTGTGGTACGCGGGCCTCTCACTGTTGTGGCCTCTCCCGTTGCGGAGCACAGGCTCCGGATGCGCAGGCTCAGCAGCCATGGCTCATGGGCCCAGCCGCTCCACGGCATATGGGATCCTCCCAGACCGGGGCACGAACCCGTATCCCCTGCATCGGCAGGCGGACTCTCAACCACTGCACCACCAGGGAGGCCCAGCTCTTTTTTTTTTAACATGTTTATTGTAGTATAATTGCTTTACAATGTTGTGTTAGTTTCTGCTGTATAACAAAGTGAATCAGCTATATGTATATATATATCCCCATATCTCCTCCCTCTTGCGTCTCCCTCCCACCCTCCCTATCCCACCCCTCTAGGTGGTCACAAGGCACCAAGCTGATCTCCCTATGCTATGCAGCTGCTTCCCACTAGCTATCTATTTGGTAGTGTATATATGTCAAGGCTACTCTCTCACTTCGCCCCAGCTTACCCTTCCCCCTCCCCATGTCCTCAAGTCCATTCTCTATGTCTACGTCTTTATTCCTCTCCTGCTCCTAGGTTCATCAAAACAATTTTTTTTTAGATTCCATATATATGTGTTAGCATATGGTATTTGTTTTTCTCTTTCTGACTTACTTCACTCTGTATGACAGACTGTAGTTTGTTTGTTTTTATGGCTGAGTAATATTCCATTGTATATATGTGCCACATCTTTATCCACTCATCTGTTGATGGACACTTAGGTTGCTTCCATGTCCTGGCTATTGTAAATAGTGCTTCAGTGAACATTGTGGTACATGTCTCTTTTTGAATTATGGTTTTCTCAGGGTATATGCCCAGTAGTGGTATTGCCGGGTCATATGGTAGTTCTATTTTTCGTTTTTTAAGGAACCTCCATACTGTTCTCCATAGTGGCTGTATCAATTTACATTCCCACCAACAGTGCAGGAGGGTTCCCTTTCCTCCACACCCTCTCCAGCATTTATTGTTTCTAGATTTTTTGATGATGGCTATTCTGCCCAGTGTGAGGTGATACCTCATTGCAGTTTTGATTTGCATTTCTCTAATTATTAGTGATGTTGAGCATCCTTTCATGTATTTCTTGGCAATCTGTACATCTTCTTTGAAGAAATGTCTACTTAGGTCTTCTGCCCATTTTTGGACTGGGTTGTTTGTTTTTTTGATATTGAGCTACATGAGCTGCTTGTATATTTTGGAGATGAAACCTTTGTTAATTGCTTCATCTGCAAATATTTTCTTCCATTCTGAGGGTTGTCTTTTCATCTTGTTTATGGTTTCCTTTGCTGTATAAAAGCTTTGAAGTTTCATTAGGTCCCATTTGTTTATTTTTGTTTTTATTTCCATTTCTCTAGGAGGTGGGTCAAAAAGAATCTTGCTGTGATTTATGTCATAGAGTGTTCTGCCTATGTTTTCCTCTAAGAGTTTTATAGTGTCTGGCCTTACATTTAGAACTTTAATCCATTTTGAGTTTATTTTTGTATATGGTGTTAGGAAGTGTTCTAATTTCATTCTTTTACATGTACCTGTCCAGTTTTCCCAGTGCCACTTATTGAAGAGGGTATCTTTTCTCCATTTTATACTCTTGCTTCCTTTATTAAAGATAAGGTGACCATATGTGCGTGGGTTTATCTCTGGGCTTTCTATCCTGTTCTATTGATCTATATTTCTGTTTTTGTGCCAGTACCATACTGTCTTGATTACTGTAGCTTTGTAGTATAGTCTGAAGTCAGGGAGCCTGATTGCTCCAGCTCCTTTTTTCCTTTCTCAGTATGGCTTTGGCTATTCAGGATCTTTTGTGTTTACATACAAATTGTGAAATTTTTTGTTCTAGTTCTGTGAAAAATGCCATTGGTAGTTTGATAGGGATTGCACTGAATTTGTAGGTTGCTTTGGGTAGTATAGTCATTTTCACAATGTTGATTCTTCCAATGAAAGAACATCATATATCTCTCCATCTGTTTGTATCATCTTTAATTTCTTTCATCAGTGTCTTATTGTTTTCTGCATACAGGTCTTTTGTCTTCTTAGGTAGGTTTATTCCTAGTTATTTTATTCTTTTTGTTGCAATGGTAAATGGAAGTGCTTCCTTAATTTCCCTTTCAGATTTTTCATCATTAGTGTGTAGGAATGCAAGAGATTTCTGTGCATTAATTTTGTATCCTGCAACTTTACCAAATTCATTGATTAGCTCTAGTAGTTTTCTGGGAGCATCTTTAGGATTCTCTATGTATACTATCATGTCATCTGCAAACAGTGACAGCTTTACTTCTTTTCTGATTTGGATTCCTTTTATTTCTTTTTCTTCTCTGATTGCTGTGGCTAAAAATTTCAAAACAATGTTGAATAATAGTGGTGAGAGTGGGCAACCTTGTCTTTTTCCTGATCTTAGTGGAAATGGTTTCAATTTTCCACCATTAAGGACGGTATTGGCTGTGGGTTTTTCATATATATGGCCTTTATTATGTTGAGGTAGGTTCCCTCTATGCCTCTTTATGGAGAGTTTTTATCATAAATAGGTGTTGAATTTTGTCAAAAGCTTTTTCTGCATCTATTGAGATGATCATATGCTTTTTCTCCTTCAATTTGTTAATATGGTGTATCACATTGATTGATTTGCATATATTGAAGAATCCTTGCATTCCTGGGATAAACCCCACTTGATCATGGTGTATGATCCTTTAAATGTGCTGTTGGATTCTGTTTGCTAGTATTTTGTTGAGGAGTTTTGCATCTATGTTCATCAGTGATATTGGCTTGTAGTTTTCTTTTTTTGTGACATCTTTGTCTGGCTTTGGTATCAGGGTGGTGGTGGCCTCATAGAATGAGTTTCAGAGTGCTCCTCCCTCTGCTATATTTTGGAAGAGTTTGAGAAGGATAGGTGTTAGCTCTTCTCTAAATGTTTGATAGAATTCGCCTGTGAAGCCATCTGGTCCTGGGCGTTTGTTTGTTGGAAGATCTTTAATCACAGTTTCAATTTCAGTGCTTGTGATTGGTCTGTTTATACTTTCTATTTCTTCCTGGTTCAGTCTCAGAAGGTTGTGCTATTCTAAGAATTTGTCCATTTCTTCCAGGTTGTCCATTTTATTCACATAGTTGCTTGTAGTAATCTCTCATGATCCTTTGTATTTCTGCAGTGTCAGTTGTTACCTCTTTTTCATTTCTAATTCTATTGATTTGAGTCTTCTCCCTTTCTTCTTGATGAGTCTGGCTAATGGTTTATTAATTTTGTTTATCTTCTCAAAGAACCAGCTTTTAGTTTTATTGATCTTTGCTATCGTTTCCTTCATTTCTTTTTCATTTATTTCTGATCTGATCTTTATGATTTCTTTTCCTCTGCTAATTTTGAGGGGTTTCTTTGTTCTTCTTTCTCTCATTGCTTTAGTTGTAAGATTAGGTTGTTTATTTGAGATTTTTTTAGTTTCTTCAGGTAGTATTGTATTGCTGTAAACTTCCCTCTTAGAACTGCTTTTGCTGCATCCCATAGGTTTTGGGTCATCGTGTTTTCATTGTCATTTGTTTCTAGGTATTTCTTGATTTCCTCTTTGATTTCTTCAATGATGTCTTGGTTATTTAGTAGTGTATTGTTTAGCCTCCATATGTTTGTATTTTTTACAGTTTTTTCCCTGTAATTGATATCTAGTCTCATAGTGTTGTGCTCAGAAAAGATACTTGATATGATTTCAGTTTTCTTAAATTTACCAAGGCTCAATTTGTGACCTAAGATATGATCTATCCTGGAGAATGTTCCATGAGCCCTTGAAAAGAAAGTATTCTGTTTTTATTGGATGGAATCTCTTATAAATATCAATTAAGTCCATCTTGTCTAATGTGTCATTTAAAGCTTCTGTTTCCTTATTTATTTTCATTCTGGATGACCTGTCCATGGGTGAAAGTGGGGTGTTAAAGTCCCCTACTATGAATGTGTTACTGTCGATTTCCCCTTTTATGGCTGTTAGCATTTGCCTTGTGTATTGAGGTGCTCCTATGTTGGATGCATAAATATTTACAATTGTTATATCTTCTTCTTGGATTGATCCCTTGATCATTATGTAGTGTCCTTCGTTGTCTCTTGGAATAGTCTTTATTTTAAAGTCTATTTTGTCTGATATGAGAATTGCTACTCCAGCTTTCTTTTGATTTCCATTTGCATGGAATATCTTTTTCCATCCCCTCACTTTCAGTCTGTATGTGTCCCTAGGTCTGAAGTGGGTCTCTTGTAGACAGCATACATACAGGTCTTGTTTTTGTATCCATTCAGCCAGTCTGTGTCTTTTGGTTGGAGCATTTAATCCATTTACTTTGAAGGAAATTATCAGTATGTATGTTCCTATTACCATTTTCTTAGTTGTTTTGAGTTTGTTTTCGTAGGTCTTTCCTTCTCTTGTATTTCCTGCCTAGAGAAGTTCCTTTAGCATTTGTTGTAGAGCTGGTTTGGTGGTGCTGAATTCTCTTAGCTTTTGCTTGTCTGTAAAGGTTTTAATTTCTCCGTTGACTCTGAATGAGATCCTTGCTAGGTAGAGTAATCTTGGTTGTAGGTTTTTCACTTTCATCACTTAAATATGTCTTGCCACTCCCTGCTGGCCTGCAGAGTTTCTGCTGAAAGATCAGCTGTTAACCTTATGGGGGTTCCCTCGTATGTTATTTGTTGCTTTTCCCTTGCTGCTTTTCATAATTTTTCTTTGTATTTAATTTTTGATAGTTTGATTAATATGTGTCTTGGTATGTTTCTCCTTGGCTTTATCCTGTATGGGACTCTCTGCACTTCCTGGACTTATTTCCTTTCCCATGTTAGGGAAGTTTTCAACTGTAATCTTTTCAAATATTTTCTCAGACCCTTTCTTTTTCTCTTCTTCTTCTGGGACCCCTATAATTCGAATGTTGGTGCGTTTAATGTTGTCCCAGAGGTCTCTGAGACTGTCCTCAATTCTTTTCATTCTTTTTTCTTTATTCTGCTCTGTGGTAGTTATTTCCACTATTTTATCTTCCAGGTCACTTATCCATTCTTCTGCCTCAGTTATTCTGCTATTGATTCCTTCTAGAGTATTTTTAATTTCATTTATTGTGTTGTTCAGCATTGTTTGTTTGCCCTTTAGTTCTTCTAGGTCCTGGTTAAACGTTTCTTGTATTTTCTCCATTCTATTTCCAAGATTTTGGATCATCTTTACTATTATTACTCTGACTTCTTTTTCAGGTAGACTGCCTATTTCCTCTTCATTTGTTTGGTCTGGTGGGTTTTTACCTTGTTCCTACATCTGCTGCATATTTCTCTGTCTTCTCATTTTGCTTAACTTACTGTTTTTGGTGTCTCCTTTTCACAGGCTGCACATTCGTAGTTCCTGGTTTTTTTTGGTGTCTGCCCGCAGTGGGTGAGGTTGGGTCAGTGGCTTGTGTAGGCTTCCTGGTGTAGGGGACTGGTGCCTGTGTTCTGGTGGATGAGTCTGGATCTTGTCTTTCTGTTGGGCAGGGCCATGTTCAGTGGTGTGTTTTCTGGTGTCTATGAACTTAGTATGATTTTAGGCAGCCTCTTTCCTAATGGGTTGTGTTGTGTTCCTGTCTTGCTAGTTGTTTGGCATGGGGCGTCAAGCACTGGAGCTTGTTGGCTGTTGGGTGGAGCTGGGTCTTAGCGTTGAGATGGAGATCTCTGGGAGAGCTCTTGCCAATTGATATTACGTGGGGCCAGGCAGTCTCTGGTGGTCCAATATCCTGAACTCGGCTCTCCCACCTCAGAGGCTCAGGCCTCACACCAGGCCAGAGCACCAAGACCCTGTCAGCCACGTGGTCAGGTATGGGGGGGATTTTCTTGCCCTTTGGGAAGTGTGAGGTCTTCTGCCAGCATTCAGTAGGTGTTCTGTAGGAGTTGTTCCACATGTAGATGTATTTTTGATGTATTTGTGGGGAGGAAGGTGATCTCTATATCTTACTCCTCCACCATCTTGAAGGTCCCCCTGCAATAGGAGCCTCCACTGAAGATGCCAACCTCCACAAGAGCTAGAGGTGCAAAGGCTTTTTTTTCAGAGGTTTTGCAGATTGTTTTGTTTTGTTTTGTTTTGTTTTCCTTTGTGCTTCGTCTAGTTTCAGTTGTTCACAGGGTGCTTCATGCAGAGGCCTTGCATCTGGCACTTCAGATCAGAGTGCGTAGTAAGAAAATCTCCATTAGCTCTTTAAAACAAGAACAAAGCCAAATATCTTACAGATGCTATGCTCTTTAGAGTTGCAGAGCTTTAAAGCTTTTCTAGGTGGTTAAATTGTGCAGGGAGGTTTAGTCACTTACCCAAAGTCATAGATCTAGTTAGTCATTCTCACTATTACTCGATAATATTCATCTGCTTGGGCCTGTACTTGGAAGTGAAAGTTGAACAAAGGACAACAATTAGTGATTAGCATGTTGCCATTTAAAAAGGTCTTTTGCACATTTCTTTGAACTTATAACAGCCCTGTGAGTCAGACTCATCTCCACTGAGTTCCAGAAAATAAATGAGTAGCCCAAGGTCACCTAGCAGGGCTCAGGCTGGGCTCAGGCTGCCCTTACTTTCCCATTACACTGTGACTTCTCCTGCAGATGGTCCTGGCCTCTCTCTCTACCTAGACTAACCTGCTCCTTCTCCTGTGTTCTCCGGCACAGCCCCAGCAGACCTCGGAAGCGGGAAGATGCTGCTGATTGCCATCCTTGGCTCAGCGGGAATGACCTGCCTGACGGTGCTGTTGGCCTTTCTGATCATGTTGCAGTTGAAGAGGGCAAACGTCCAAAGAAGAATGGCCCAAGCCTTCCAAAACGTGGTATGTCTCATCTTCCTAATAGTAATAAGTGCAATTCCACATATATGCAGAACCTTCATTTTAAAGATGTGGGTCAAAAATTTTACCTGTAAAGCAAATATTTCCCTTAGGCAAGTTTCATCTTTTCTTTGTCTTCCATTATGAAATGGGAGATAAATAGCATGACTATATAATTTCTTGTCCAAATCAGAACAATTCTAAGAGTGAAAAGGTTGCTCTTAATAAGTATGCAGGAAACCAAGCCTAAAGCAGGACTACTGCCCCATCAGAAAGAGAATACAGTCATACTAGTAATAAGTCACCAGCAAGGGTAATGTTGTAATATAAAGAACTGAACATTTTTGGTAATGAATGGCATAAGGGTAACCAGACCTCAGAGTGATAGGTAATGAAGATTTGCACTAGACCAGTTTTCCCCACGTTTCCCTGTTTCCAGTTTCCATTTTGTACTTCTAATATCTCTTTCAATTCTATTATCCCTCCTATATGTATGGATTACCTATACGTGTGTATCTCCATTCCTGTGCACCCTTCGGTCTGCAGCCATAGTTCATGGTGCTTGGCACGGCCTCTTTCTTTCATCTAGGAATTTTGACCAGTAAAAAGTTTAGAAAATCATACTTTACCTATAGGCACCCCATTTGAGTCCTTTGCTATACTACAGCCTGAACATTTCTCGAGTTTGTGGTTTCAAGCTCTGTAAAATTAATCTGTACCCAACTTTATTGATTCTGTATATGAAACATTGAGTACAATTACATATTCCAAATGAAGTATACCTTCCTGTACATGAGTCCCTGAGATTCCCTTCAGTACAGAACAAGGGAAGCTCTGTAATCCGACTCCTTGCCAGAGCTGGCTCAACTCAGGCTGTCCCTGTAGAGGAGGGACCAGCAAGGTGGTAGAGAGTGCTAGAGCACATCATGGTACTACTGATGCTTTGTTCTGATACCATCAGCAGCTACTGAAACTCAGGAGAAAAGGAGACACCCTGTTGGGTTTTACTCTAAGCATCAGTCATCTTGGGGCCAGTGTCTGCGCCAGAGTGGGCTTGAGAGATTCTGAGCTTTAGGACAAGTTGAGTAAGAGCCAAGAATAGACCAAGATGACGCTAGGAAACAAAGCTCTCACAGAGGTGTGTCCTGTGACTGACTCAGATAGATCTCTGAGTTCTTCTCCAGATCAGAACGCAACACCTGCTCATTCCACAGCAGAGTAGAAACTCAAGTGTGACTAACTCAGGGATATGCTATTTCGTGGCATACATGCTGTTATCCTCCCCTCCCTCACCTCTGCAGACATAACTAATTGATTGTGGCGTGCTTTGCCACTGAGGCCTGTGATCGTGCCCATGCAGCTCTATAGGCAGCCACTTCATCTGAGTGGGCCTGTTCAATGAACCCTATTTCCGTTTTCATTCTAGAATTGGATACAGTATTTCTTTTTTCACCCAGTGTGGGTACAAATCAGGAGGTATTATGTACCTTAAAATTATGAAAAATCCTGACACAAAAGCATTATTTTTCTAGCGGGAAGAACCAGCTGTGCAGTTCAACTCAGGAACTCTGGCCCTGAACAGGAAGGCCAAAAACAACCCAGATCCTACAATTTATCCAGTGCTTGACTGGAATGACATCAAATTTCAAGATGTGATTGGGGAGGGTAATTTTGGCCAGGTTCTGAAAGCTCGCATCAAGAAGGATGGGTTACGGATGGACGCTGCCATCAAGAGAATGAAAGGTCAGTGCTTGGACTGCTCGAGTCAGCATTTTATTAGGGTGGGGGGACAGCTTGACTTCCTGTTGAATCTTTCCTCTAAGGTCTTATGCTCTTTAAACAAAAAATTGGCGTGGTGTCAGATAGAGCTGTTATGTGCAACTGAAGGTGATGTTTCCTTTGAGGGTCAGGATGTGAACATGAAGGCATAAGCTATTTAGATACCACTGTCTTGATTCCTTGGGATGTGAGAATACAGATTCTCTGTCATACCCTGCTGACTTTGGGGGAGCATTATTTTTCTTAATCCAGTGGTCCTCAAAATTGAGCATGCATCCGAATCACCTGGAAGGCTTGTTAAAAAACCAGATTCTTCAGCTCCACCCCACAGTTTCTGATACAGTAAGTCTGGCGCAGGGCCAGAGAACTTGGATTTCTAATTAGTTCCCATGTGATGCTGATTCTGAGGCTTGGGAGACCACACTTGGCAAACCACTATCTTCATGGATTATCTGCATCAACATTCCTAGAAATATTGTTAGAAATGCATCTACTTGGGTTTCTCCTTCTCATGGTTCTACTGTATTCTAATTTCTGGGATGGTGCATGAAAAATCTATGTTTTTAAGCTTGCTCAGTGTCTCTTCTGTACACTCAAGTTTGAAAACCCTTGATGTATGGTCACAGGAACTAGATCTTTTCCAGTTGTGTTCAAGACTGCTTGGGGGAAGAAAAAAAAAAAAAAAGACTGCTTGGGGCCTATCCATTTAATCAGATCTGAGAAAGCAGAATGACTTGTTCCCTGGCAATACTAGCTGTCTTCTCTTCCGGGTGAAATGGCAGTTTAGAAATGACTTGATTGCGAAGCTGCACTGTTGCTTTTACAGCACACAGGCTTGAAAAGTGGCGTATTAGAGCCAGCAATGTAATTACTAGTTGCATTGGGCAGCTCCATTGTAAGGACTCTCTGAGGTTGCTGATGGGTTTTCCTTCTTTTTGACTGCAATATTAAGCCTAAGATGACAATTAACCCTAAATCTTTTAAAATCATCACTGTTTTCCACATTGCTAGAAAACACTATGTCAGAAAATGAACAAAACAAAATAAACACAGTATTATTTATGCTTAGAGACAGTAATGTTTCAAACCACACACACACACACACACACACACACCCCTTGCTTAGCATCCAGAAAT
Source organism: Hyperoodon ampullatus (assembly GCF_949752795.1). Lineage (NCBI taxonomy): Eukaryota > Metazoa > Chordata > Mammalia > Artiodactyla > Ziphiidae > Hyperoodon > Hyperoodon ampullatus. The sequence goes on from NW_027640563.1 coordinate 241,112, forward strand.
CCCTTTTTCATTTTGCTACTTTAGTTACAGGGAGCTTTAGGAAGCAGTAAAAATAGTGAGAGGAGAGAGGGTGTAGAACTTTGTAGCATCAGTTTTTATTGGCATCTGACCTGAGCTGATTGTCTATCTCATGCCCATGTGAAGAGGTAGAATAGCTCAACAGGGCACCAGGGCAGACAATTTTTGCAGGAAAAATCATGCATGCAAAGAGGGCAGCTACTGACAACCTTATTATAAAGAGCTTTGCTTTTTAAATGCTTCCAAGGTATTGACCCTCAGGTCCCTGTGGTATAAACAGGGTCCTCGACTTGGAATTGCCTACTTATCAGCCTTATGGGTACCCTTAGCCCATGTGAAACATTCCCATAATTTCCAAGCATGTTCAGGCATTCACGTGGCTACCAGCTCCCTTCTCACCCTTTCCCCCAATGTTATTTCTTCAAAAAGCCATAATAGCATACTGTCACTGACTCAAGGCTGATCAGCCAGTTGTGCATCAGCCAAAGAGCTTTCCCTTCAGCCTGACTGGTGGTTCTCCCTCTGATCAAAGTGCTAGCGGACAGATGGAATGAAAGGAACAGAAATAAATGCAACTGTTTCCTGACTACCAAGCAACTTCTATGAAAATGACATTGAGATTTGAATTTTTTCAGTAGGACTGGTTTATGAAAAAAGTAAAGTTATTATAATAAAGCAAGGTGTGTACACTACTGGTGATGTTTCACTACAACTTTGTTTTTATCCCTGAGCATATTTGTCTCTGGACGGTAGAGTTAGCTGGGAGAGCCAGAGTCTAAGAATGGATGCAGCTCCATCTCAACCAAATCATTTCCCTGGATATTTGAGAGCTTCAACAGGAAAACTTCAGAGCAGTGGTTCTCAAGCAGGGGTGATTTTTCCCCCAGGGGGGACATTTGGTGATTTCTGGATACATTTTCAGTTGGGCTACTGGTATCTAGTGGGTCAGGTCAGAGGTGCAGCCAAACATCCTACTTTGTACAGGACAGCCCCCAACAATAAAGAAGCATCTGCATTATAGTCATCTCTGATTTCTATACAGTTTTCCAGACCTAATGGTGGCTGAGTGTACCTGAAGGTTCTGGGAAGCAGAGGGGGGACAGTTGTTTCTGAAGAGGTGTAACAGAAAGGGATCACTACTCTTTACTTTCTTCCCAGAATATGCTTCCAAAGATGACCACAGGGACTTCGCTGGGGAACTGGAGGTGCTTTGTAAACTTGGACACCACCCAAACATCATCAATCTCTTGGGAGCATGTGAACATCGTGGTAAGATGTTCTTTTCCTGTCTTTCCTGCCAGATTTTTTTTTTTTTTAAAAAACAGGCACATTCCATATTGAAATTAGGAAAGACAGTCATCTAAGATTGTTATCTATTTTTTTTTTAAGTTGCAGTTTCAGTCTGAATGTCTGGTCCCATTAATAGATCATGCTGAGATTTAGTATCTTTTTGTTGGTAGATCCCAAGGCTGAATCTTTTGGCCTCTGATGTGGTTCAGCTAGTACTGCCCCAAAATATCCATGGCTCCTACATGCCTCCACCTTTGCTAATCCAGAGGTTTTCTCAGCTACTACTAAGTGGATTGAGGCAGCCCTCAGCACCAGGAAGAGTGAAGTGGATTGGTTCTTGTTAGTTGCCTACCTTTTCATTTTCCCTCCAAACCCAAGGAACTGATATTCTGAATGTTAAATCTGTGAATGCCATTAATCTACTGTAATGTGAAAGCACTGGTGATGCTTAGGTTAAAATAATAATAATAAGCTTATATCTAATAGTATCAATACTTTGTTTTTATCCAAAACAATGTCCTGTACAATAACACTGAAGTTTTACAACTATCCTATGTCACACATACTCTTAAGTCCAACTTACATTATTAATTCAAGTATTTATTGAGTATTTCCTATTGTAATGCATGTAATTAGCTGTGAATGAGTAGGTAACAAGAAATCTTTCATGGCTTTACCTCTGCTTGCTACCTGGGTTTGTAGATCTAAATCTATGCTTAATCTTAATTTCTCGTGGAAAAATTTGCTCCAACAAAAAAGCTCCACACAGTAATTATTTACAGACTTGACAACCTCTTGTTGACTTTGCAGCACAAATACCAACAATGGAAAAGAGACTACTTCCTTTTCCTCAATTTATTAAACTAAAAATACTGGTACTTCAAACAATGTATCATTCTGTGATCCAATAAGGGTGTAATTCTGAAAGCCAGATCATGTCTCTTAGGTTAGATAATGAAGTAATGACATTTATTTTTGAGCTATTTCCTGAGAACAGTAATCAGCATGGGACAGCAGTAAATGAAAGTTAAAAACAAAAAAAAAAAGAAACCGACAACAACAGAAGAATGTATATCTTTTAATATTTTGCTCTATCGTCACATTATTGGTTGGCTCTTAAAATTTATAATTCAGTAAAGAAGTGAGAAAGCACATTCATACCAGAATTGAAGTATATCTTTCCTTATAGTACAACAGGATTCAGTGCTAGATTTTTTTAATTTTTGAGAATTTCACTTCCTTAGAATATCTTTGAAGTTTAAATTCCTTCAACATTAAAAAAAGACCAAATAATTCACCTTTAAAAGACAGTAAAACCACTTTACTTTTCATTGGCTCCAAAGATCAATGTTTTTATCAAAGCAGCTTACATTTTATTAAAAAGGGAAAAGGAGAAAGCAATTTGGAATAAAAATAAGACACTGCACCATAGTTTCCTCTAGGAACTATTTTGTTTTATTTTTTTCCTAAAAGGTTGAGTTTTCTGGTTTCTGTAAGCAAAAATGCAATCCCTGACACTAGGCTCTGCTGACTAGTGACCTACTCAGCAATATAGTGACTTATTCCAGATTTTAGGGAGGAGCAGAAGGCAGGAGAGAGAGAAAGTTACCTGGTGTGGGTCCTCTTCTGCTATGGATATTTTATCATTGTTTTTTGATTAAGAAAATATAACCTCGGGCTTCCCTGGTGGCGCAGTGGCTGGGAGTCCGTCTGCCGATGCAGGGGATGCGGGTTCGTGCCCCGGTCCGGGAAGATCCCACATGCCGCAGAGCGGCTGGGCCCGTGAGCCATGGCCGCTGAGCCTGCGCGTCCGGAGCCTGTGCTCCACAGCGGGAGGGGCCGCAACAGTGAGAGGCCCTCGTACCACAAAAGAAAAAAAAGCTAGATTCATACTGGAATAACATGCCTGGCTCATATTAGGTTCTTGATATTCAATATTGATTGAATAAAAAAATGACAGGTGATGTGGACTAGCTGTCTTAGATCGTCTGGAAGCAAATGCTTTGATTTCATTCTACTAGTGTCACCGAGTAGGTGACAGGAAGCCCTCTATGTTTGGTAGAGGTGGGGAGGGGAACCCTGAGAGCAAGCACTTTAAGTATTGCAGGAATGATGTCACTTGTCTTCCTCCTGGCCCCAGCATTACCGAGGTTGGTACCACTAGATGTGTAACTTTACGATAAAACAGAGGTGTACAAGCGGTTCCTGAGAACCATAGCACTTCTCAGAAATATCACAGCAGCTTAGGGTTACCGATAAAGTGGTGCTCTCTCCCTTCCTGCACAGGCTACCTGTACCTGGCCATCGAGTATGCCCCACACGGCAACCTCCTTGACTTCCTGCGCAAGAGCCGCGTGCTGGAGACGGACCCTGCGTTCGCCATCGCTAACAGCACCGCCTCCACGCTGTCCTCCCAGCAGCTCCTCCACTTTGCAGCAGATGTGGCCCGGGGAATGGACTACTTGAGCCAAAAACAGGTTCGTCCTGAGGATCTTGCTTTGGACATCTTTCCTCTGAAATTCTCTCTGGAATCAGAGTTTAGATAAGTTTGTACATTTGTTTTTGGTTGCTGTCTCTTCCTTAATTCCTTCTTACAATCTTCTAACTTTCATATCTTTGCTAATATGTCATCTCTTTATACAGAAGTTAATGCCCAACACTGACGGTATGTTTATCTAGTGACTCTTATCATGTATATTTGGTGAGGTGCCTTCACCGATCTAAGCTTGGTGTGGCTCTAAATAATGCATAGTAGCAGAGGCCATTCATGGCAACTGGAAGATTTCATGACCTGGTTTTTCTTCCAGGTTGCTCCTCCAGAGACATGTGGGTCATTTGGCAGAATCCACTCACTGAGCATTTAGGAGAGGAACTTTAAGGGAACTGGATTCTGGTGACTTTTGAAAACCCCTTTTCACACTGACCTCTCTGTTTCCCACAGCTGTTGCCCCTACGCAAGAAACAAAATGGAGTGAAAAGCAAATGCGATGCTGAAAATACATGATTTTTTTTAAATTTCAGTTTATTCACAGGGACCTGGCTGCCAGGAACATTTTAGTTGGTGAAAACTATGTAGCCAAAATAGCCGATTTTGGATTGTCCCGAGGTCAAGAAGTGTATGTGAAAAAGACGATGGTAAGTTCAGAACAGACACTGATGAGATCCTTTCCGGGGCACCCCTCCCTCTCCTGATGTTGTTTCTCTTAGAATACCATCTTTCTGTGATGACTGAGGCCTCTGACCATTTTCCCCATTGGATAATGCCCTGGCCCAGCAAACATCCTTTCTCATTTTTGATTCCTAAAATGACTGGAGGGTCGACATTTACCAATGAAGAAGGCCCTGTCACATGTGGCCAAGTAATTGAACGTGCAAGCCTAGTGCTGCAGGGACTCAGGTCTACATCCAGCCCAGACCCTGAGGTCTGGTCTCACTCAGAAACTTCTGGAGAGCTCCCACAGTCCCCTTTTGCACAGCAAACTTAGGAGGGGGAAAAAGACACTTAATATACCTTCTAAAACATCAAGGAAATCAATTAATGAGGTTCCTAAATCACAAGGATGAGATGCAGGGGACACGGGTTCGTTATGAGAGAAACTCATAACTTCTAAATGCTCATACAAGATTCCCCTCTTTGCCAAAAGTTCTCTGCTCACTCTTCAAGCCCCAATCAAATCCACTTTCACCTAATGATACCTAGTCTCCTAAACATTCATATTTTATCTTCAAATACAAGCTCCTGGGAGAACCTTACCACAGTGTTAGAAGAGAGAAGCTGGACTCATTCTGCTACTTTTGTCCACCCTAGAATCATAAAGCCCTGGACATGCCACATTCCTGGACATTAGTGCTGTGCCGACAACATGCCACCACCCTCTGCTTTCCCTGAGCAGGTGGGCAATGTAGGGCGTTGGGGGTGACACACCCTGTAGTCTTTGCACGTGTTGGGTAGGTCCACTCCACTGGCCTGGCTCTCCCAGCATTACCTGGGCTCAGCTTTCTTGGGATGACTCCAGTTCTTATAACATATACAGGGTCCTTTTACTTTTATGGGTACCACATTGCCTCCTAGCAAGGCTCAGGCTTCTGTGTTTATTCTCAAGCTCAGGTTTCCTTTCTCTTCAATATACTTATTTTAGTTATTGACAAGATAACACAGAAATAATACTCAAGAATGCTTTCAAGAGGAAATGGTCCACAGTTCACAACCTGGACATGATTAATTTATTTTATTCTTTACTTATGGCCTTCCACAGGCATACATTCTTTTCCATAGTTACAATCACAGTGAACCTAACCACTTTGGAACTTCCCACTCTCTTTTTGGATGAGGTTTTGAAGTTAGTCTCCTTTGGTTCTTAGAGACCACCATGCCCCTGGTCCTGTATACTTATTAACATCAGCACTTTTTGGAAGCCAGAGATGCCTCCCTGAGGGCTGGTTTCCAGGCAATATTTTTTTTTCCCCTAAACTCTTCAGATTTGCCCCACTCAAAGCAGACTTTTCTCTGGGAAGGAGCTGGGCTGGTCTTAAAGAAGCAGGACCTACCACTACTCACCCATCTACTCTGGCTCTCCCCACTCCTCCTGGGAGCATCCTCCTTAGAATCCTCTTATCTCCATCACAGAATCCCTCTCCTTCCTTCACTCTGGCGTGGGCGGGGCGGGGGTTTGCCCCAGATGAGGGGCAAGAGAGGTTAACACAGGTTAGCCCCGTAATCCACGCATCTTATTTGGTTGCTTTCCTTAGGCCCCCAAAGCTAAGGTTGGTTTGCTCGACATTTCATCAAGGGTAGGGATTTCTGTATCTTGGGGAGCTTAGGAGGAGTGCTTAGAGGGGCGGAGCACTGGTAGGGCTCAAGTCTATCTCCCAGTGGAAGGGCAAAGTGTGCAGTGGCAGCATGGGGTCTGGGGAGGAAAAGGACAGGGTGAGGGTAGGGGAAGAAAAGAGAAGGGACTGGAGAGGAGCAAGCTCCCGGCAAGAAGGGTGCAGTATAGCAAGGCACCACCAGAGGGCAGAGGAGCCACTTTCTCTGGCCTATTATTTAGGTCAGAGATTTTCAATTCCTATTGCACCTAGAGTCGTCCGGGGAAATTAAAAAAAATACAGATGCTGAGTCCTGTGGCTTAGATATTCTGATTCAGTTATTCTGGGGAGGGCATCCTGCGTCAGTTGTTTTTTTTTTTTAAATTCCCCCAGGCGATGCTAATACTGGAAGTGTAGCAAACTAACGTACTTAAGTGATTTGGGGTTTTACTATCATTGATTAATATATCGATCCCGTCAGCATGGATTTATTTATTACTATAATGTTTCATGCTTGTGCTAGGTTTGGGGATAATATAATTCAGACACAGTGTTCTCCTTCAAAGAGCTCAGAGACCCATAATGAACAATCGTCACAGTGGATGAGGCTGAGGATGAGGAAAGTGCCAGTGCCATGGGAACTCAGAGGAAGCACACTGAAGCTTTACAGTAAATGTCAAATAGATATTGGAGATGTCAGAATGAAGTGGATGACCTGGAGGATGTGGTATATATAAAAATTGAGAGGCAAAGGAAAGCATGGAACCTTTGGCCATTAAGTAATTCAGTATGGCTGGAGTGTGATGCAGAAAAAAGGGAGAGTTAAAATGCAAGGCTGGGACTTTCCAAGGGAGTGTGGAAAGTTCCAGAATGGTTAGGTTCACTGTGATTGTAACTATGGAAAAGAGTGTATGCTTGTGGAAGGCCATAAGTAAAAAATAAAATGCAAGGTTGGAGTTAAAACGCAAGTGGGGATAAGGTCCTGAAGAGCTTTGGGTGCCAGCTAAGGACCTGGGGACTCACCTAAGCATTGGGGATCTTGGGACATTAAAGAACTTTAAGGAAAGGAACCACATGGTTGTACTTGCCATTTAGAGTGATTGTGGTGTGGAGAACAGGTCATCGGGGTGAAACTAGAGGCTGGGAGATCCGTGGAGAGGTGGTGGTTTCATCAGGCAGGAGATGATGGTGGCCTGCACCAAGGTGATAGCAGTAGGGACAGACACATGTGGGCAGATCCAAAAGCAGTCAAATAAAACAGAAAGGAAGAAGTGTGCATGGAAATCAGTCATTAGGAGGTACGAGGTCAGAGGTCAGCTGGTTGGGAGTAAATGAGAGCAAAGACCCAACAGGAAATGGAGACAACTCTTTCCGTTCCATAGCTGTGAAGGGGAAGAGAGAAAAACAGGTGACAGATGGGGTGGGGTGGACATAGAGAGAAGGGAGGTGTGGATGTTGAGGAGAACACTGAAGATGTAGATGTGAGAAAGGATCCTTTTTTAAAAGCAGACTATTTTTTTTTAGAGCAGTTTTAGGTTCACAACAAAATGGAGAGGAAGGCACAGCGATTTCCCATATACTCCCTACCCCACACATGCATACCCTCCCGCATCATCAACATCCTCTGCCACAGAGGTACCTTTGTTACAGCCAATGGACCTGCATTGACATGCCATAATCACCCAAAGTTTATAGTTTACATCAAAGCTCACTCCCGGTGTTGTACATTCTACGGGTTTGGAGAAATTTATAAGGACATATGTCCTTCATTATGGTATCTTACACATTTTCACTGCCCTAAAAATCCTGTTTTCTGCCTATTCAGACCCCAAACCCGACCCCACCCCTAGCAACCATGGATCTTTTTTGAGAAAGGATACTTTTATATTTAAACCTTAAAGTACAGGACAACCATTTGGGATTTATGGTCAGAAAGAGCTTCAAAATAGTGCCAGTAAATACAGAACTGGGAGAGAATTTCACATTCAGGAATAATCCTTGGGATCCAGGTCGGGGCTGGTCTCATGGAAGGGGAGTCTGGGAGAATGCCTGCTCTGGTTTTGAGGGGGGGCTGAGAAAGATCCCCTAAATACTCCTGATTTTGCCCCCCCCACTGGCTAATGTAAGCTGAAATGCCACTGTTAGAGCTTGGACAGATCTCTGGGAGGGAGGGATCCATCTCTCAGTAGGGTTCATGTATTCCTGGGGTGGGTCGAGAGGAAAGGAACCCAAATTCATAGCAAATTTGAGGAAACTAGGAATAAAACTCAGAAGTCAAACTTCACATTTTCCAGTCCACATCTCATTTTCCCCAGCCTGGACTCAATAAGCCAAGAAATGGGGCAAACCTGGAGGGAGTCGGGGCCAGGCACCCAAAGGGTGGGCAAGTGTCTCTCATCCTATCTCCAAACCCAATGCACGTGGCACTGGCTAGAAGTCATCACCTCCTCTGTGAATCACAGGCATACTCTTCCCTTTGGCCTGAAATGCTCTTTCCTCCCCCATACACCTGATGGTGCCTACACATCTTACAGAACCGAACTCATGTGTCCCCTCCTCTGGAAACTCCTGCACAATCCCCTCCAGGCACACGCGGTCTCCTCCCATCACTTTAGCCTTTCCTGCATTACAGCTTACTTCCTAGGCCTGTCTCTCCTTTCACACCTCTGAGTGCCTCTGACAGCCACAAAGGGAATAACTGAGTGACTAGCGAAAGGACACACACATCCACACACACACGTCTGCACACATCGTTATTTTTCTTTATGTGAAACTGTGGTAGGGGCCCCTTGAGGTAAGTGGGACTCACACAATTTGCAAGTCTTTGAATTTAAAAGCACACTTGTGGGTGGGATATGTGCAAAACAGTTCCTGAGTCTGCCACGCCTTCTGTCTGGGGACCTCCCCGTGGACTTGGGTGAGTCCCAGCTTCAGGCCAGCGGCGAGCCTTGGGAAGGGGCCCTGTCCAGCCTAAGCGGCATCTCACCTCGTTCTCTCCAGGGACGGCTCCCCGTGCGCTGGATGGCGATCGAGTCACTAAATTACAGTGTGTATACAACCAACAGTGATGTGTAAGTAAAGCCTCTCACTGCTGAGGGATGTTTTGGTTTTTTTTTTGTCCCAGAAAAATATTCATTTGACAGAGGTTTTAAAGAGAAGCAGAAATATTGTATCCGTCTGGGGAATAAAGCTAATCACTAATCCCAGGAAATCACAGACTAAATGAAGCCACAGAGGGGACAGTTTTCCCTGGTGGCAGGCTTTGGGTTTCTTTCTGCATGTCGAGGAGTGACCTCAAGTGGTGAATTCCTCATCTCCAGAGGAGCAAGGGGCATCCCAGCCTTCCCATGGCTCCACTCCCCAGACTGACCTCAGCACGAGGACCTAGATCAGAGGAGGTGGCCCACAGTAGCTGCTGGGGATCAGAGGTGGCAGGGATGGAAAGCAGACAGACACAGTGGGAACCATCTCTGCTTGCAGCCTGCATGACAAGTCTCAGGCTGGCGGGGGAAGGAAGGGTTGGGATTGAGGCCTGAGCCCTCTTGCTCAGGTTCCCTCTTTTCAGGAGGAAGAACTGAGGCCCCGAGTGTTCCTGTGTCTTCAGTGTGTGCCTTTATATGTTATCTCACATCATCTCTGCATAACTTTAAGAAATTGGTGTCCCCACTTTTGGAAGAATACACTAAGAGGCCTCAGGAGTTCTAGTCACTTGTCTCAGGTCACACAAGTATCAGGTGGCAGAGATGGGATCTGACACAGGTCTGTCTGGCTTAGAATCTCCTGCTTTCCAGCTTTCCACCTTGCATTCGCTACCTAAAGCGAGTGGGAGCTCTGGCAGAGCTAACACTCTTTCCCTGTTATAATCCTTCCATTGGCCGAAGAGGAGATAAATGCATGCTGTGTGCAAGGCCCTAGCCTAGGAAACAGACATGTAACTTTTCCCTTTCTGACCTAGGCTTAGTCGCCCTGGCTTTCTGGGCAGAAAGTTGACTGGGCAACATGCGTGCTGATTATTGGTTTCTCTTTTGTTCCTCTGCAGATGGTCCTATGGCGTGTTACTATGGGAGATTGTTAGCTTAGGTGAGTATCCATGTCTACCTACCAGGTGAGGCTCTAGGCAAAGGGAGTGGGCCCCTCCCGGACTCCTTTACTGTATAATTTCATGGGTAACGTGTACTCAGTGCCAACAGACGCCACTTGGGAAAAGAACCTTACGGGTTTCCATGTTTGAGTGTGTTTATTCCCATGGTTCTCTTTATGAAAGCCCTGTGTTTAATGTCATATTTAATACTAATAACCTGGTGGTCAAGAATTTCATTCTGAGTTGTCTCTGCTTGTGCACAGATGTCACAGAGCTGTCATAAGTTTACTTCTACAACTTGAAGACAGTATATTATGAAAAGGCCATTTAATACCACGTGAAAATGTGCATGCCAAAAACCAGAAAAAATTCCCAGAATCCTGGTTGTATAAATATTACACATGAAAAAAACTGGGAGGACCACACAGAAGGATTTTTTAAAATGTAGTTTTTTTCTGCATTATTTTTTGTATTTTCCACAGTAAACATGTATTGCTTTTCTAATTAACATTGATAGATAAAATAGGAATTGCATAACATAAATACAGACTTCCAATTAGGAAAAAGATCCATGTCATTGGTACAATAGACGTGCTGTGTGTAGACAGACTTGGGGAAGAGGAATAGCACCAGAAGGAAGGAGACTGTGGTGGATCTCTGCACTAAGGAGTGGCCGCACGGAAGCACGGTCTGTAGCCAAAGTCCAGCTGTGATGTGCGGTAGGCTTGCTCCGGAGGAAGATCACCACGGGTGCTCAGCATCGCTTGACACACCCCGTCTTTCTCCCAGCCCCTTGGCTGTATAGCCTCAGGGCAGGAGATGCTGACTTCTGCATCCGAGGGGGCTTAGGGTACACCGTTTCCTGTCTTCCAGGTGGCACCCCTTACTGTGGGATGACGTGTGCAGAACTCTACGAGAAGCTGCCCCAGGGCTACAGATTGGAGAAGCCGCTAAACTGTGATGATGAGGTGTAAGTCAGGCCTCACCCGGGGCCATTTAATCCTGACTTTCTCCCTGTACCTTTCTTGGACTGACTCTAATGAAGGAGCTATCTGATACATACACATATGTTTACCTATATGTGCACACACGCACGCACACATGCACACCCCATGTAGTCAGAAACAAGGGGGTTCTTGAAACTAAGACTGTGATGCAATGGGCAGGGAATAACAGCTTTCTAGGCATAGAAGTCCAGGAGGAATTTAAGGTGATGATTCTTGGTTGAATCTTAAGGTTGAAAGGAGAAAGGGCAACAAAGGCAGAAAAGATCTGAAATAAATTCATGAAATTATCCATGAATAAATGTATGAAACCTTGAGACTAACTTTGGGGACAGAGATTTCAGAGCTGTTATATTAAGAAAGACAGATTTTTCTTCATAAAATCTTACTTCTATGAGGATTATTTTCCAGGAATAAGTATTCTTCTCAGGGGAATAATGATTATCTTTAGCGATGTTGCCATTCCCAGAACTAACCAATGTAGTTGCTGCCTAACTGGCATGATTTGAAGAGTGCAAGGCTCTAGGCTGAGCAAGTAATTTATCATCCAAACCAAGCCACTTCTAAGAGTGAAATAGGGTGCTGTTATTGTTATGGTACACGAGATATAAAACTAGACCATCCTGGGAAAACCTGGATGTACCTGAACCATCATTGGACAAAGTCCCTAAAATTTCATCTTTTGAGATTCATTCCATAAGGAGTGATATTTTCAGCCCTTATGAAACTTCTGTTAAAGTACAAACTGTTCTATTGATAGAATCTCTAACACCCCAGGCTGATGGTTGAGAGCCCTCTGTGCACTACAGTTCCCCTGAGTCACCTGGTCACCATTCCCAGCCATGATTCTGTACGTCTAGGGTGCGTCCCAGGAATCTGCATTTTAACAAGTAGTTCTGGCCACATTTGAGAAAGTGCTGACTTAGACCAGCACTTCCTAAACTATGTGGAAAGTGTGAGACGTAAATAAATGACACAGAGTTCTGTGATCAGTTATGTCTGGGAAGCTTCTAGGTTAAACCTGGTTAAAAAGGTTGCTTGTTTTTAATGGAATGACTTCTCAAGATTTTCCTGGGTCGATCCCTAAGAGGAAGATGCGATGGGTGGCATTTTGCAAATTTATTTGAGCATGGGGCCATTTAAAAAAAATAAAACCCTGACATTTTGAGAGGTGTGGTATTCCAAGGGACATGCTGCCCTAGACATGTAACTCAGTTCTTTCCAGATAATCAGAATAGCTGAGACCAAGATCCCATGGGAATGGTACCTAAAGCAGGCACTAGATCTACTGGGAGAAGAAAGGGGACTTGGATGGGGAGATGGGAGGCCTAACAGAATCTTCCTAGGTGCCGTACTTTTGTCTTTTGCTGGCTATGCATGATGACCATGCGTTGGGTGGCTACATTCTCTTTTTTGCCATACCCTACACCTGGCTGTGCGCAGGCCTGAAGCACAGTTGTAGACTTAACCCTTTCACTGTTTTCAAAAGGTATGATCTCATGAGACAATGCTGGCGGGAGAAGCCTTATGAAAGGCCCTCATTTGCCCAGATCCTGGTGTCCTTAAACAGGATGTTAGAAGAACGAAAGGTGAGTATGGAGATCAAAGCAGGGGTTCTTTAAGTGGAATTCCTCATGTGTCTATTGTGGTTAATAAAAAGTTGATACAAGTCAACAGGTTCTCCTGAGCATGACCCTAGGTGCTAGAGGGACATAAGGATGTGGACCCAACTTTGAGGAAGTTACAATTTTGGAGGACATAAGATTCCTATATAAGACACAGTCACACACAGTAGCACAACATATACAACTGGCTTATTCGAGCTAGAAGCTATCTTAAATCTCATCAGTCATACAGCCTGACCCTTTAATTTTATAGAGGAAGAAACAGACTTAGAAGGGTGAAAAGTGACTTGCCCAAGGACAAACAGCAGGTAGACAACATAGCGTGGTCTACAGGTTACTATGGGGAGGGTCAGGAATTCTATCAAAATTTCTAGAAAGTAGTGGACTATACAGATCTGAGGTTCGAAAGACAAATCTAGGTTAGGGAAGTAGATGTTGAACGTCATCAAAACCCAGTTGGTAATTAAACCAAAGATGTGGGTGAGGTCACACAGCAGGAGATGAGAAGCAGACAGAGGAAGGGGCCTTAGAGGAGAGGATGTGGGGCGTGTCAGGAGGGACCAGTGAGAGACCATGAGAAAGAGAAGCCGGAGACTGAAACAGGTGAGAGGAAGCAATCCTACTTGCAGAAGTCAAGGGATGCTTTTCAGGAAGAAAGTTGTTAAACACAACAGAGGGAATAAGGATAGAAAACTACCCCCCAAGTATCCGCATCTGAGTTGAAAGAAGCTAAGGAAACTGGGGTATTACTGTAACTGCCCCTGGCAGAGGCAGGACTGAGCCAGTTTGTGTCTCTGAACCACTCTTGTTCTTCTAGACCTACGTGAATACCACGCTTTATGAGAAGTTTACCTATGCAGGAATTGACTGTTCTGCCGAAGAAGCAGCCTAGGACAGACCATCTTCAGCTGTATATTCTGTTTCCGCTTCACCGTCATGAGAGACCCTTGAGAACTTGATGCCAAGCAAGCAAGTCTCTGTCAAGAGAGGTGACATAGAATATGGACGTGTATATAGATTGCTGTCTGTCTGGGACATTCACCGTAAGACCCCTGTGTGTGAATCTATAGTACCCTCTATTAGGACTGTATATACTGTTTTGAGTAAGAATGTGCTGGAATCAGAATGCCTGTGGTTTCATATGCAATAATATATTTTTCTAAAAACATGGACTTTACAGGAAGGTGTGAGAGTACAATTACTGTAGTGCATAACTCATTATTGTCCCAGATATTTTTGATATTTTTGATATTTACCTATATATTGGATGTTATGTCTTGCTGTGTAGAAGAAAATATTGTAAACCTGACCCTGATAGCACAGGTGAGAAAAGTAGGGGAAATGTATGAATTCTTACAGGACATGGATTTAAGTCTGTACCTAAGCAATATAAAAGAGCTGCTTCTATCTCTAAAATTTCCCCCTCACCTGTGGAAGCCACCCCAATTTCATTTCATAATTTGACAACTTTGTCAGGTGTTTCCAGAGCCCACAAGTCAGTCCAGAATGCTAACACTGAAAAACAGATTTAAATCTCGTTCCTTAGAAGCCTAAGAACTTTGAGAGAAGTATAAGTTTGATCAATTAATAGGATTTAGTTTTAGTTTCTTTGATAACATTGATGTGTTTATTAAGAAATTAAAATAGGAAGCTTGGAGTTAGTTAGTTATATTTGGGAGACATGTGACATCATATCAGATTAACATCCCTACCTGTATTACACATTGTAAAAAGTTTTAGTTTTGATCATTTGTGAGTTTACCGTTTATACTGTAGGCACATGCTACACTGAGATCATATAGTAAGTGAATAAATGTCTTGCCTACCCACATTTTGTCCAGGAATGTGTCTCATAGGTATTGCCAAATGTCTGTATTATACTTTTGAGAAAAACACCTTAAATTATCATCCTCTACCTTGTTGGTAATATGCAGAGAGCAGTTGGTGGGTATATGCCACCAGACGTATCTCAAGCTCACAAGATTAGAAATGTCTTCCAGAAGTATCCTACTGTCTAATCTGTTTTCTTGCACCTCTGGTAGTATTCCAATGTGAACTGAGGGCTTAGAACTAGAATCCCTTTTAATTGTGCTGCAATGTTAACAGTTCGCCATACCGCATAATGTTCCATATTCCTGCCATCTGCTCAACTTTATGCATCAGAAACAATGACCAGGAAATTGTATTTGTCCCAAACGCTCTTCATCCACAACAGCATATGCAGTGGAGACAAAACAAAAGCAAGACTGCTGTCGCAGCATTTATTTCATCAACTAAGTAGGGGCTCAAATGAAGAGCCATTGAAAGTAGGTCCAAGGGCTTCCCTGGTGGCGCAGTGGTTGAGAGTCCGCCTGCCGATGCAGGGGACCCGGGTTCGTGCCCCGGTCTGGGAGGATCCCACATGCCGCGGAGCGGCTGGGCCCGTGAGCCATGGCCACTGAGCCTGCGCGTCCGGAGCCTGTACTCCGCAACGGGAGAGACCACAACAGAGAGAGGCCCGCGTACCGCAAAAAAAAAAAAAAAAAAAAAAAAAAAAGAACGTAGGTCCAAATATATATATATATATATATATATATATATATATATATATATATATATACACACATATATATACACACACATATATATAAACTATATATATATACACTTTATATATACATATACACTATATATACATATATATACATATATATGTATAGATATATGTGTATATATGTATATATTTGTGAATAGTTCCATTTTGCTTTTTACCCAAATGTTGTGGAGATACTCCTGACAGCTCTTGGTTTGCATGTACATGGAACTGAACAAGAACAAGGATGATCTGAAAAATGTAGATAATGTCTTCAAATTTTGCATGTGGCTTTGGAATACATAATAACAGCTGCTTTTTCTATAGCAGCCTGACCTTCTTGATTACATATATTTAAAATACTTTAAATTTACATCATTACAAATTTACTTCATGTCAAGTATAAGAGATGACTAAGGAAGTACTTACGGTATCAAGAAAAAGGAACTGGACTTCCCTGGTGGCACAGTGGATAAGAACCCGCCTGCCAATGCAGGGGACACGGGTTCGAGCCCTGGTCTGGGAAGATCCCACATGCTGTGGAGCAACTAAGCCTGTGCGTGACAACTACTGAAGCCTGCGTGCCTAGAGCCCGTGCTCTGCAGCAAGAGAAGCCACCGCAATGAGAAGCCCGCACACCGCAAACAATGAAGAGTAGCCCCCGCCTGCTGCAACTAAAGAAAACCCGCGCACAGCAACAAAGACCCAATGCAGCCAAAAATAAATAATTAAAAAGAAAAAAGAAAAACGAATTCAGTGATACTTAAGATTTACTTGTAAATTCAAAGTACCAAAGCAGCAAACCTGAGGTGTTCTTACTGAGGGCACATCATCACCATCAACTTGAATTTACTCCTGGCACAGAGACCATACGATTGACAGCTCTGGGTCTCATCCCTACCACTGGCAGAGAAACCTTTGTAGTTTTGTAGCATGTTAACAGCATTAATATTAAAGATTCATACTTACTTAAAGGTCGATAGTCAAATTGAATAAAGTCATGTCATTTCCATGGGCCAGTTTCCACATTCTCAAAAAGCAATTAAGAAGGAAAGAGCCAACACCTTAAAGGAATTAGACAATTCCAGTACTGGGTATATAGATTAGATTTCAGTGTGTTTAGAAGAGCCATAGGACACTGCCTTAAAAAAAAAAATCAGTGAGTTGTTGATATCAAGTAAGAATACACCAGTTAGATTAAAAACACATTACACAATAGCCAAATGACCGGAACTTTTATGTTACTAGTACACTGAAAAGTTTACATTTACTTCCATATAGTTTGTGAGGAAAATCTCCACTTCTATTTCTATATAGATGATCTAAAGAAAACTTACAATTTTGTTAGGTAAAGATGTTTGTATCTCCAAGCAGTATAATGGTTCTAAGTATTTAGAGAGAAAAAGGAATTTAAGTAACCTGAGAAACGACCTTTGTGAAAGTCCTGGACCCATTACTTCAACTTCAAACCATCTTCCACTGTTATTTGTACACTGCCTACAAAGATGAGTCAAATTCCAGAAAACCTAATTCCTTCCCCCCCTCTTCCCCAGTCACAACTTTAGAAATCACTGTGGAAATTTAACCTTTAAAATGTAATAAATAGACCTCAACAGTGCTTGTCCTTCTCCTCTTCTCTTTGAAAGCATGGAGAAACCTCATGTTATTATAGACCAAACTCTACTGCCAGCAGCGGAGGCCAAGTAGTCACGGAAGCAATGCAGAGGTTTAAGATATTCTTGGGCAAAGTGGTTACTTCTTTCCTTTCAGGTCGTCTTTTACCTTCCAGAGTACCAGTTCCATGAAGGTGGTTGCATTTTCACTTGAATTGTGACCTTCAAATAGTACAGAATATAAAATAGCACATTAGACATAGACAACTCTGTGATGTTACCCACGGATGGTCTCAAAACGAAGTCTTGAGTTTGAAACAAAATTACCACTGGCCACTTATCAATATTTCATTATTTCATACCTAGGACAACCCCTACTGGTTGCTTTAGAAATGTTTTACATAAATTCAGATGAACAAGCATCTCCCTTTCTCTATGTAACCTGTCCTCAGTCATGTGGTCACTACATTGCTATGACTGGATAGCACATCAGTACCTTCTCCATGAACCTCGTTTCCAGGGAGATACAACAACAAAGTGACAGGTACCACTGAACAACAGAGATCTGACAAGAAGCCAGAAATGGGCTTCCCTGGTGGCGCAGTGGTTGAGAGTCCGCCTGCCGATGCAGGGGACACGGGTTCGTGCCCCGGTCCGGGAGCATCCCACATGCCGCGGAGCGGCTGGGCCTGTGAGCCATGGCCGCTGAGCCTGCGCGTCCGGAGCCTGTGCTCCGCAACGGGAGAAGTCACAGCAGTGAGAGGCCCGTGTACCGCAAAAAAAAAAAATAATAATAATAAAAAAATTAAAAAATTTAAAAAAAAAGAAGCCAGAAATAAGGGACGCTAGAAAAAGTACACCTCTCTAGACAAAGAGTGACCTTAGATACAAAATGACATGGTTTTAAAAAGTAGATGAATCTACCCAAAATATCAAGCCTACAGTTCTGGTGAAAATAATAAATGACATCCGAGATTAAATGAGAAAAATCATATGGACCACAATTCTAAAATGGTATATTATTGTTTATTTGTGTTATTCTGAGAGAACTGTGGTATTATATAACTTTTCGAAGATTTTGTTTTACATAGGGTATTTTTTGTTAGGTGAAATATTTTTGTGTCCATGGTTCCAGATTGTTTTCAGTAGAACACATTACAAATTTGATAAGAGCATTTTCTGGGAATTTCAGATATGAATATTTTTAACAAAGCAGATAATGTAAATTAAGATTCTCTGCAAGATGGTATTGGGTAGTGTCTAATAGACAGAGAATGAAAGAGTAAAGACCATAAAGTAAAATCTGTATTTTGTACAATAAATGGCATGATCAGCGGAGCATCTGTAGAAACATACAGCATTATAACATAATTTTAACATACTCAAAATTAACTTTCTTCTCCCTCTTGTGCAAAAGTGGGGCCTATATGGGTATACATGAAATGTACAGAGTAACTAACCTCCATTCCAAGCCAGACACATATCTCATGCATATCACAATGCCACTAACAGGATAGTTGGTGGCTGTACTTGTTGTATTAGATTAACTTGTTTAATGTTGGGTATTTTTCATCAGAAAAACCAAAAAGAAAAACAGTTCTGAGAGCAAAACCTCTGTACCAATCCACTACAGAGCAAGTGCACGCATGAATGTATTGAATTTGAGCTATACTTCTTCTTACGCAACGCACACTATTTACCCTGGGTGAGAGAACTTGGACCCAATCAATTTTAGAATCTCTTTAGGCTTAACGAAAATCACATATGAAAGGAGGTACACAGCAAAATTTAGAATGGAATTAGATCTCTACACCAACAAAAGTGTTTTTTTTTTTTTTTTTGAGATACGCAGGCCTCTCACTGTTGTGGCCTCTCCCATTGCGGAGCACAGGCTCTGGATGCGCAGGCTCAGCGGCCATGGTTCACGGGCCCAGCCGCTCCGCGGCATGTGGGATCCTCCGGACCGGGGCACGAACCCGTGTCCCCTGCATCGGCAGGCGGACTCTCAACCACTGCGCCACCAGGGAAGCCCCAACAAAAGTTTTATGCATGAATTCCAAGGTCAGGCAACTTGCTGAACCATGATGTGGTCACCAGTCTCAGTTTAATTGCTATTTTGATGCCTGTGGAACATCTAGGACTATACCAGGCAGTGAGCATGGAACACTTTTTACTTAAGCAGAAGCTTTAGGAGTCTCTACCCAAGAACCGAACCCACAGGGCAGCATTTCAAACAGTAGACCTTTACCATGAACCTCATGATTTACTCAAGTCAGACTTAGGATCCTGATATTTATCACGAACAAGCAGGCTCTTACCATCATCCTGAATGATTCTCCGCAGGTAGTCAGCCACTAGACTTTTAAGGGATCTTTTGTGAGGCAAGCCTAGCAGATGAGGAAACATAACTGTCGTGTCCACAACTGAAGTATGAATTAACTGTCAAAGGAAAGAGGAAAACTCTTTAGACGTTCTTCCCAAAGAATAAGGAAACTGATGGCAGCAACAGTAACTGTAGCAGCAGTAACTAGGCTACAAAAGCAAGTGACATGAGCAGTTACAACAGGCCAGTCACTAGGCACTTTACTTGGATTATTTCACTACAACCTGCAGAGTAACCTAGCAAGGTAGGTATTTTATTGTCCCTTTTTACAGCCAAGGAAACTGAGGCTTCGAGAGGTTAGGAAAGTTGCCTAAGCTGAGTCAGCAGGGTAGAAGGAAATCCAATCTCAGCAGCCTGACTTCCAAGTCCACTTTCCTACCAAGGGAGCACCACCAGGGGGCAGCATGAGCTCAGAGCGGTTCCAATAATTACTGGCGGGGTGAGGGGCGGTAAAGGGTGAGCCAGGCTCCTCCCACCTTGTGACTCAGCGGAGGTGCAGGCACACCTCACTCTAGTGCAAGGCCCATTTCAGTGGTTTGTCTGTCCCTGGAGAGGGGACATGGACAAGGATTAGTCCCATCTAGGTCCAAATCCCCTCTGCTTACACATGGAAGAAGGTGAATAAATTTTTCCTGAGATTTAATAAAGTAGGAAATAGTGATACAATAAGAGAAGGGTCAGATAACTGAGAGCCTGGACTGTCAGCTACCAGTTTGGATTCCTCGTTAGAAGAGCTGTACTTTGAAAAAGCGTTGAAGAAGATTAGCCTCAGGACAAGAGTAATTTAAAGACTGATCAAGAAGAGAGGGGGTTGGGGCTTCCCTGGTGGTGCACTGGTTGGGAGTCTGCCTGCCAATGCAGGGGACACGGGTTCGAGCCCTGGTCCGGGAAGATCCCACATGCCGCTGAGTAACTGGGCCTGTGCGCCACAACTACTGAGCCTGCGCTCTGGAGCCCGCAAGCCACAACTACTGAGCCCACATGCCACAACTACTGAAGCTCACGCACCTAGAGCCAGTGCTCCGCAACAAGAGAAGCCACCGCAATGAGAAGCCCACGCACTGCAATGAAGAGTAGACCCCGCTCTCAGCAACTAGAGAAAGCCCGTGCACAGCAACAAAGACCCAATGCAGCCAAAAATTAAATAAATGAATAAAAAATAAATTTATTTAAAAAAAAGAAGAAGAAAGGGGTTGGAAGTTTAATGTTTAGCACCTACTACGCCCCATCCATAAATGCTTTAAATTCTCACTTTTAATGTGTCAGCCACCTCCTAGACACTGGTTCCTGGCTGCAGAATACTGAGCACATAAAAGAAGGTGGTGGGGGAAATAGAGAAATCTACGAGTAATCTGGGTGAAAGAAACAGACTGATTACAAGGAATAAAAAAACACAGTGGTTTCAAATTTTCTGGTCTGGGAGACAAGTGAAACAACGGTTCCTGGAAAATGAGAGACAGGAAAGTCATGGTGAGAAACTGAGTCTGAGACAAGCTGTCGCTGAGGTGTCAGAAGGACACCCCTGTGAAGAGCTTTCTTACAGAAAGCTTATGTCCCCAGCTCTCTTTGCTCACACTTGGGTGGGGTCTGGTGGAAGCACATTCCAGTCTCATCTGTCACATGCAGAGACAACAGTGCTGTGTGAAACAACTATCTATACTATGGTACCAGCTTTGCAGGGAAAGAGGTGGATACTCAGGAAAATTAAATGGCCTTACTTACATTCTTACGCTAAAGAAGAACTAGCCCTTCTCAGCATGAAGGTAAGTCCTAGGGGTGGCTGAAACAAACAGTCAAGGTCCCCAAAGTTCTAGAGTTGCGCTGTGCAATGTGGTAGCCACCAGCCACATGTAACTATTGAAATTAAGTAAGCAAAATGAAAAAATCGTTTTCTCGGTCACATTAGACACATTTTAAGTGCTCACTAGCCACATGTGGCCAGTGTCTACCATATTGGATAGTGAACATGTAGGACGGAGAGTTCTGTTGCAGAGCACTGTTCTAGATCGGGGGTGGCCACCAAACTCTCTTCCGAGTTATAAATAGTTTAGGCTTGCAGGCCATACCACTTCTGTTATAACTACTCAACAATGCCACTGTAGTATGAAAGCAGCGATAGAAAATACATCAGTGAGTGGGTGTGGTGGCTCTGTTCCAATAAAAATAGTTGCAAAAACAGGTGGCTAACATGGACCATAGTGTGCTGACACCTGTTCTAGAACATGGAGCAAAGAACAGACCATTTTAACCTGGAGTATTAAGGGGGAGATTTTCAAGTCTATCATGCCAAGAAAAATGAACATGCCATTTGATTTTGAGCCTACCTTATAGGTAGGCTTTATAAGTCTACCTGACTTAATATGAAAAAGTTATCTTCCAGGACGTGACTATAATAACCTATTAGATAAACGTAGTTTTACCCACTTGAATATTAAAGACAATGATCTAAGACCATGTCAAAACAACGATTTTGGTTTCATCACAATTGATAATGGACTTTCTTTCTGACCGGTTTAGCCAAATGACTTGGGCATCTTATACTGCTTCTGGTTTACAAGAGTTGGACAAAGTCATCAGCACAGTGATTCTTATCTTGTTTTGTCTAAAAGGGCAAATCAAGCAACAGTGATAACACAATGATAATGACTACCACATTAGCACATAGAGTTTTTTTTTTTTTTTTTTTTTTGCGGTACGCGGGCCTCTCATTGCTGTGGCCTCTCCCGTCTCGGAGCACAGGCTCCAGAGGCGCAGGCTCAGCGGCCATGGCTCACGGGCCCAGCCGCTCCGCAGCATGTGGGATCTTCCCAGACCGGGGCACGAACCCGTGTCCCCTGCATCGGCAGGCGGACTCTCAACCACTGCGCCACCAGGGAAGCCCCCTTTTGACTTTTTCTTTAAAGATTCAAGTTTTTATTTTTAAAGCAAGACCTTCAGTTCTCATTTTGCTGCTATGAGTATCAGTAATTAGCAAAGCATTTCCTGACTTGTTCCAAAAAGGAGTTAGAAGATTCCGCTAAACCCATGGAAGAACAAGAACCAATAAGAGTACAGTAACTTTAAATATAGTACAGTTTTGTCAGTTATAGCTCAATAAAGTAAAAAAAAAAAAAAAAGAGTAAAATATAAAATAGCTGGGGCTATTAGGATATGGCCAAAATGAGTAGGAAAAAAAATCAAATGAGGTCAGGAGAGAGATTAGTAACAAAATGCATTTTCTGATAACAGCAACTTTTACTGAGTTTTTATGTATTCAACCATTTTTATGAACCATGAGGAAATTCAGGTTAAAAAATTCTTGTTAGCAGAATTCTTTATAATTATTCTCAAAATTTATCACAACAACTTTTAATTCACTTGACCACCTTGCCTTACTGTGCTCCAAAATTACGGACGTACACATATATAATATATATTATGTATACTATATATACTATAATACTATAAACTATGTACTATAGTATATAATGCATATAATATACATGTGTATATGTGTATCAAGTCATATTTGTTCATATATACATATACAAATGTATGTATATATGTGTGCATGTATACACACACACACGTCATATTAAGTGCCATTGGAGAATTTATTTAAAGAAGATTGAATAAGTACAGTCACACCAGTAATTAACACTTCTAAATTTTCACTGTAGAATAAGATCAATGTCTTCTATTTTATATTTAAATAGATATATTTAAATAAATATATAAATATGTCATGTCATATGGCTTATATGCCTTTAGGAACTCCAATTCAATTAATCAATGATATTATTGGGTGTTTTATATGAGCTTTTTAAAAATTAAAGGCACATCTATATCACACTATCTCAAGTTAGCATTGAATTTGGATCAGAAACATGTCCTACTTTAATAATAGTAAAATAGAATTTGCACTGAACCAGTGTTCTGTATGCTATATCAAAGCTATGTATACTCAGCGACATGTCTACAGGATTATAGAAATTTTCATCCAATGGGAATAGTATGGTATTTTCAGAAGAAACTGATTAATGATTGAATGAATAAATGAATGAATAAATAACGTGTTCAATAATTTTGTCTGTCTCTCTAGCCTCCTACCTACCATTCCAACATGTAAACAACATGAGTGCTGAGGCCGTATCTCTAATTTAGGGTTGTTACCCAGGGCCTAATACAGTGTCTACATAATTTTAGCAAGGTACTCAACAGAACATGAATAGTTTTGAATAAACAAATTAATTAAAAGAAAACAGTGTTAACTCATGCGCTAAAGTTGAATCAAATAAAAGTACCTAGGCTAAAACTCAAAGTACATGTTCAATGTTCTATAATTTCAAAAACAAACCCCTGTGTATAATGCATACCTACTGTTACAGTCAATGACTTCTTCATCTGGTTTCACAAATGTATCATAGTCCACCTGGAGGCTGGGATCAAACACTGTCACTTGAGTAAGTTCCAAACCTTTGGCTGTATAGCACTATAAAGATGGAAATATTAAATTTAAACATCATATTGGGCAAACATATTTTAACATCTTAGATATCTTAAAGGAATATTTCTAACTGGAATATACAATCTAACCCTATCATTCAGTTTTGCTAACAAAAGCCAGTGTGTGGATCTGATGGTCATATAAAAGATGATCCAAGCTTTAATTTTTTCCTTAATGTTGGTAATATTTCTGCTAATAAAAATAATTTCATTTTCTTGACTTAGGCTTTACAATTATTTTCATTAGAGGTCAGTGCTATCCAAAAGAACCTTCTGTGAAGATGAAATGTTCTATTTCTGTCCTGTCCAATATGGTAGCCACCAGCCACAAGTGGGGATTGAGTATGTGAAATATGGCTAGTATGACTGAGGAACTAAATTTTTAATTTTTTTTTTTTTTTCCTTTTTGCGGTACGCGGGCTTCTCATTGTTGCGGCCTCTCCCGTTGCGGAGCACAGGCTCCGGACGCGCAGGCTCAGCGGCCATGGCTCACGGGCCTAGCCGCTCCGCGGCATGTGGGATCTTCCCGGTCCGGGGCACGAACCCGTGTGCCCTGCATCAGCAGGCGGACTCTCAACCACTGCGCCACCAGGGAAGCCCTAAATTTGTAATTGAATTTAATTTTTTATTGAGGTAACATTGTTTTATAACATTATATAAGTTTCATGTGTACAACATTATATTTTGACTTCTATAAACACTACAGCACGCTGCACCACCAAAAAGTTTGTTTTCATTCATCACCATACAGTTGACCCCCTTTACCCATTTTGCCCTCCCCCGCTTCCCCTCTGGTAACTGCTACTCTGTTCTCTATACCGACATGTTTGTTTGCTAGTGGATACCATAGTGGACAATGCAGTTATAAACCTTGTTGAATGAAAAAAAAAATCATTTGATTTCTAAGCCAGAAGCAGCTTTCATTGTCTGCAATTAAAAATCTAAGCTTAAAAACTCCACAAATCTGCTTTCCAAATATGCCACAGGGAACAAAAATTTAATTTTATGTTTTGTTAAAGATGACTGTTCACATAATGTTCGACATATTCAAAGCACTTTGCCATATATTAGTGTATCTGATTCTCACCATCACTGTCGGATTGTTATTAACCTCATAATTTACAGACTGGAGCATCCGGGAGACTTGCCTGATAAGCAGTGGAGCTTCCGAGGCCTCATGATTCCAAGTTATGTTTTTCCCCTACTGTTTAGTATTGATTCTCATATGAAAGAAGATAACTCCCTATAAATATTTTACTGTCTCTATAAAAACAATAGTTTTTTAAAAATTAAAGCTTTTATGCTGATTTGGGGGATAACAGTAGTACTCATAACATTTTCCACCCGTGTAATTTCAGCAATGTAATGAGTAGGACAAGCAGTGATTATATATAAAGAAAAATTAATAAGTAAAAGAAAGAGGATCATGGGCCAACTCCTGGCTCCATCACCAAGTGCAGGTATCCCACCAAGTCACTTAACTCTTTTCAGCTTCAGTTGCTTCATGTGAAAATGTGTGAACAACATCACAGCGCTGTGTGGGACTGAGAGAGCGAGCCTGGGAATGTTCCTTACACATGCATAAATAAGGCAAAACATACCACCAACGTACCACCTCACAATTCACGGCAAATACACCGTGATTCCCGCTGCAGGGTGGGAACTTGACAAAAGTCTTCACAAAGCCTTCTAGGTTTTCTTTTTGGTCAAGAACATGAAGCTGAAACAAACACTGCCAAATAAGTTACTGTACGTTTTGGCAAGAGCAACTAAGCTCATAAAAATTTCATCAACTGAAAATTAGTGGATTATACCAAATGCTTATGGATCCCCAAGGTCTACGCAGGAGGCAGCAACTCTGGTTCTGAAACAAGCAGCATTCTGGGGAACAAGCCCTACCTTGGCAACCTGACACCCGGGGGATCCAAGGAT
Organism: Hyperoodon ampullatus; assembly: GCF_949752795.1. Lineage (NCBI taxonomy): Eukaryota > Metazoa > Chordata > Mammalia > Artiodactyla > Ziphiidae > Hyperoodon > Hyperoodon ampullatus. Next base: position 266,921 of record NW_027640563.1, read on the forward strand.
AGCTTCACAACAGCTGTGCCGCCTTTCTGAGCCACCAAGAACTGCAAACCACACGAAAAGTAAAAATCAAAACAGGCAAGCTTGACAAGGCGGAGTGGCTAACTCCCAGAGCGTCTCACCCACAAGCATCTTTAAGACCGCACCATGCAAGCGACCTGATGTAAAGTCTAAAACTCTGCATGGTTGCCTTTCTAGCTATTATGTAACAAACAGGAAACACTGACTCCTAGAAGCCGAGTTCTCAGAGGCTGCACTTTGAAGGTGAATTATAATTACCAGTGTCTTGAATGCCTTTCTCCCCTTCCTCCCTTTGCTTCCCCATAACGTGGCCGGGCCCCTCAGCTCCTCTCCTGATGTCACTTCTTTATTCTGCTTTAACTCTACGTCAACCATCCTTTCAAAATATTCTCCTCCCTGACCTTCCCTCTTTGCTGAAGCCCCTGGATGATGGGCTCCAGCTACCACCCTCTCCCTTCCTGCATGTGACCCGAGCAACGTCACCCAGTTACGTAGACTGAGACCGTAATAAAGATGTTGTCTCCAACCCTGGCTGGACCTCTGAAATCCCGACACCCTCTTCTTCCATTTTCCTTGGCCAGACACTTTGCACATTTTCACAGCAACAAGCCTAAGCCTTCTTCTCTCTTTTATCTCTCTCACACCTTCCATCTCACCTGTACCCTGACCTACCCCAAGCCCTTCTTCCCTCTGGCCTAAGGTAGTGTTCTCCCAACTGCTCCCTAAAAACCCCTCTGCCTGCAGTAGGTTTTGCACCAGTCTTCCTATAAAATGTGGTTAGATTAATCTTCCTCAAGCACATTTTTCATTACATCACTTTCCTCAAATGCTTCACTTGTACATTGCTGATCAAATGCCGATTTCTCAGGCTGGCACTGAAGACTCTTGCTTAACCAACCTTATATTACTCATCCAATCCTGACATCTCACGGCTTTATCTTACCTTCTCCTGTGATGAGAAAGGGAGGCTGAGAACCAGTATTAACAGAGCATCTGTTATAAGCCAGGAATTGGACACATCAGCTCACTAAACTGCCACACAAAGCTCATTCTATGAATATGGAAACAAAAGCTCAGAGAGCTTCAGAAACCTGCTCAAGGTCTCAGAGAAAGTAAGTGGTGAAACAGCCCAAAATCTCAGGTCCGCCAGCTCCAAAGTCCCATTCTGTTCATTACGCTGTGTCGTCTAGTTATTCCACACAGTAGTTAATCTGCTACTTTTATTCTCCTTCAGTGTCTTCCTATTTTTCTTCCCTTTTGGAATTTATAGTCTCCCCACCCACTAAAACTAAGCCCTAAACACTTAAGTCAAACTTGTCTGATTTACTTTACTATTGATCCATTATTCTTATATTTATTCTATAATTCAATCACATCCACTGTTCCTCTCTACTTCCTCTGCCCTGCTTTATTTTCTTCATAGCATTTATTATAATAGCTTTCATATTCATTTCCATATCTGCATAAATAATTCATCTGTTCACCCATCTATCCACACAGATATTGACAGCCTGTATGCATTAGGTACCATGCTAAGTGCCGGGGACACATTCGGTCCCTCCGAGAGCTTGCAGTCTTTTGAAGATGGCGGATAAATCGCTAAATCATTACAAAATGCAGTTGGGTGCTGTCAAAGGCAGTGACAGTCAAAGGCCCTCAAAGGTTGTGACAGAAGAGGGAGGACCTATTTTAGATCACGGGGTCGCGAAAGAACCTTGAGTAGGTCACATTTAAGGAGAGACCTAAAGGATGAGAAGGAACCAGCCGTGTGAAAAGGAGAGGAGACAGCAGGTTAGAAGGTTCCAGAAAGTTGGCCAGTGTGATAGGAAGGAAACTGTGGAAAGGGTACAAGATAGGGGGAAGAGGCCAAATTCGGCAGGGTTGACAAAGTTATTGAAGAGTTTTCATTAAAGCAAGGGAGTGATGTAAACAGAACTGTGATTTAAAAATTATTCTGGGGGTTGTTGGCTGAGAAGTAGCTTGGGGCAGGGGAGTGTAAGACTGGGAGGATGCTGCAGTAGCTTGGGAAGGAGATGAGGGTCTTGTGGCCCTGGTGGGGGGCAGCAGAGGTGGAGAAGAGACACTTTGGAGGTAACAGAACAAATGGGACGTGGACACCACTGAGATGAAAGGGCACACCAGGGAGTTCCCTGGCGGTCCAGTGGTTAGGACTCGGTGCCCTCAGTGCCGTGGCCTGGATTCAATCCTTGGTGGGGGAACTAAGGGCGCTGGCATAGGCAGAAAAAAAGAAAAAAGGGAAAAACAAAACAAAGGCCTTGAATGGGGGTGGGGGAGGGTGCACCGAGGGGAGACAGTGATGACTGCACCCAGGGTTTTTGGTCTGAGTAGGGAAAAAAAACCATCTGAGTGGACTGTAGGGAATTTACTGTGCTGGAGAAGAAATGGGGGCTGGGTTGGGGGTGAGGAAGCAGGTATTCATCCTCACTCAGTGCAGGGCAGGGGCCAAGGAACTGAAGCCGTAAGCAATTATTCTAATGCTGGCCTGTGAAAAGCAGGTGAAGTCAGGAGGTAGCTGATTGACCTGAGGTCTTAAAAAGGCGGAAGAATCATCACAGCCATACTTCTTGAGCCAGCGAGCTCCAAAGTTAAGAAGTGATGGTTGGGAGTGTTTGTAATGGAAACTTTTGAATCAATACAGTTTCTCTTTACTGGGCTGTATTTAACAAATACACACTGAACTGAATACTTTATTCCACTTTTCTCCCCAGCGCTTTGGCACCAGCTCGTCAAGTAAATGAAATGGAATGACCAGACACTTGCCTTTATGACTCACCAGTCGGCCAAGGTGGTAGTGACATTCCTCTCTGCTGCTGTGTTTGCCTGCAGGAGTCACGCCATAGATCTTCCCACATCGACAGCACATCTTCCTAGAAGCTGAAACAGAACACGAAGTAGAGTTATTCATGAATAGATGCAGGGGGGGGGAAATGAGGACCTGAATGCAGAGACTTGCCTTTGCATTCCTGATCCTGTCGTGAGCACAGACTCAGTGTGATCTCGAAGTAACAGGAAAAGGAACAGAATTATGCAAAGGAGTGTGTGCAGGTGAACTGCTTCCTGCATCAGGGCTGCCACTGCTCAAACAGGCATTCTCCCACCTGCTTCCAGAGTCAGCCCAACGCCAGGTAATTGTGGCTTTAGCACCACAAGTTGACTGTCACCAACTTGATCTGTCATCTACTCTAGTACATAGTAACTCCTGAATTAGGACCCATGTCTTCCTTTTAGACACATAGTGATCTGTTTGTTTATTGTCACTGAGAGTGTATCTGGGCTTTTCACTAGACCCATTTATGAATACTTGTTTTTCTTAATGACCCTCAAACTGGCTCTGAGGACGATGATGACAGCAACTCTTTTATTTGGGTGTCTGTTATGCGATGATGAGGCAGGCACTGCACCAAGCACTTCAGATGCACTATTTTAATGGATTCTCATAGCTACTGATGGGGCAGCTACCATCATCTCATTATTCAGAGTGGGGAAGCTGACACTGGGAGAGTGACTCATGACTTACCCAGCACCCCGACCCAGATTTGCCTTTCTCCTTCAGAGCCCCAGTTCTTAACTGTTAAGTGTACTGCCTTCCAATGAGAGGATTTAAAGAAAGGTAAAGCAAATGGCGAAAATAATCCCAAGAGAGAAGTTCTAAAGATGCAAGAGATGAAGCTAAATATCTTCTAGCCAATGAAAAATACTTCTATAACTGCATTTCAAGCTCTGATGGACCTAACATGTGACAGTTGTGTTAATGTTAAATATTCTCTTGTTATCTCTTTTCTCGGGGGAGAGGGAGTGGGATAAATATATTAACTAACTATGCCCAGTATTTGGAGAAAAGGCAAAATAATAAGACTAACTGTAAGTCTTTTTATAAGAATTCCTAGTGAAAGGGTATAAAGTATACAGAACACAGCACTGCCTACATATGTCTAGGGGTAAAAGCAGAAGCTCCAGAGTCAGACTCCTTGGGTTCAAATCCTGGCTCTACCACTTATTTTCTGAGTGACCTTTGATAAATTATTTTACCTCTCCGAACCTTAGTTTCTTCATTTGTATAAATGGAGGTGGTAACAGTACTTACCTGAAATGGCTGCTAACATTTAATAAAACTGATTACATAAATAAAGCACTTAGATACTGGGAATAAAATGAAATGGAAAGGGAAAGAAAATGAAATGCAACAATGCTTTTACCTGTAGCCTAATGATGCTGGCCATCATTTGTGGCCATGGCTGGCCACAAATCTTGTTTCCATTAGAAAATGTCAGAACACTGGGACTTTTATTTTTATTTATTTTTCATATTTATTTATTTGGCTGCACTGGGTCTTAGTTGTGGCACGTGGGATCTTCATTGTCGCATGCAGGATCTTCAGTTAGAGCATGGGACTTAGTTGTGGCACATGGGCTCTAGTTCCCTGACCAGGGATCAAACCTGGGCCCCCTGCATTGGGAGCACGGAGTCTTAGCCACTGGACCACCAGGGAAGTCCCAGAACACTGGGACTTTTAGGGCTCCTGTCTTAGCGTGTAGAAAGGATAATTGTTGGACCCATATACATACGATCATTTACAAGAGTTTTTGTCATGCCTGGGTTTAAAAGAATATTTCCTGGTTTGTCAGGGTTGGGTTGGGGGTAGTTATTTTCACGGAACTGTTCTTCAGTTAGAAGGTAGTCTTTAAGATGTCTGTAGAGAATAATTCCTGTGAGCACTAAGAGAAAAAGAAAAGCTGTTCAATAAAATTTAAATTGCTTTTTTTTTTCCTTTTTAAGTAGTGGTAAGGTTAGAATCTACTAACCCTTTTAGATATGAAATGCTAGGGTTCTGCTTAACATTAAGTATGACAGTAGTCTAAAAGAATCCAAGTCTTCGTGTCCTTCAATAAGAGCCACAACAAATCAATATTGTTTCCTGGATCATGTGATGTCCTAAGCTTTGGGTGAGAGATGGGAAAGTTAAAATTATATCAGTAATAGCTGGTGCATATTAAGCAGGCCAAAACCTGTTCTAAGCATGTTGATTTAAACTTTACATTAAGCCAGAATGGCAAGTGAACTGACTTCACTTTTACAGATGAATTAGATGAGGCTCAGAAAAGTAAGGACATATGAACAAAGTCACACAGCACAGTTGATACACAAACCCAGGCCTTCTGGTTCGAAATCTTGCGTAACAGTTCTTAATACTCACTCAGATAAGAAAAGTACAAAATCTTACAAGCAGGAGGCAATGGGAACCCTGATGACTCTCACAAAGGCAAAATAGCTCAAGGATCTCTTCCCAACACCAGTAACCCAGTCCCAGATCCCCTCACTCTAATGAGCTCTGGAGAAAGTTTCTCTAATTTATTATTAAAAACTTTAGCAGAATTTACTAGACATGCTTTAGCAAACTCTTTTGTAAAACGAAAAACTTTGTTACGAGAAGTATTAAGAGATTCTAAAAGCATCTGTGTTGTTTCAATTCTTACATGAGGCTTCTTTTTTTTTTTAAAGAGAAGCACAACCATCTGGTTTCATTCAAAATACAACCAAATTGTTTTCTCTACCTTCTTTCTTGTTATAAATTCAGACTTTGAGGCTGTACCCAGACCCACTGAATCAGAATCTGCATTTTTAACAAGATTTCCAGGTAATTCCAATGCAGGTAGAGTTTGAAAATTTGAGCAGCACTACTCTTGCTGACTAGACACACGTTAACTACCAAAAGAAAAAACAAAGTTGAGAATTCTATCCAAATATTACTTAAATCAAAGTCCATTTTTTCATCTCCAATTTATACAAGTTTTTAAAAAGGATAGCACATGTACAAAGTGTGCAGCTGATCCTTCACAAACACAACAGTTTAATAGCTGCAGTCTACCAAATTTACTTCCCCTTTAAGGTCACAACTGCAAGGGCCTATCGTTATCACAGTAAGCTTACCATTTTTCTTTTCCTTCTTTTTCAATCCAGTTGCCTTATTGTTGTTACTGCTTCCAGACACATCTAAAACATATAAGAACTTTTCTCCTGAGATGAACTATTTTTATCTACTTCATAAAAACATACAGAACATAAAAAGGTCTACAGTATAATAAAATATTTCTTTTTCTTTTAAAACATCCATGTGAGGGCAAACATCTTCATAACCAATTCCAAACTGGGAAAAAGTCATATCTACTCAACTACTAAAAAGATCAGGATTTCACATTTGCTAAAACTAATACATTTTGACTACTGGATAGAGTGTGTCTAAATTTGAGTCACTGAGTTTTATACCATCATTTACCACAACTGTAACAGCTTGCAAACCATTTCTATTTTCATTGGGAATATTTAAAATATGTACTTAGACCTGCATGTTCTATTTCCATGGGCTATATTTAGTATGAGAAAAAGGGGGGGGAAGCTAGAATGCCATGAAAATACTAATCTAAGAGATCTCGTATATTTTAATACATGTATTTAAGTCTACTTAAAGTGCTGTACATTAAAAAAAATGCCATAAAGGAATCACAGATGAACAGTTTTTATATTCTTGAGAACGGAAAAGACTTTCAAAGCATGACACAAAACCCAGAAACCAATAAAAAAGAGATTGATTACACTTTGAAAATAACCTCTATATTATAAAAAAAAGTATAAACAAGGCTGATGCGCAAGTGACAAACTGAAGAAAATATCTGCAGTATGTTAAAAGAGAATATGTAAAAGGCTGTCCCAAATGAATAGGACAAGTTATAAAGGGGGGGCAGAAGGATACAATGAACACATTTAAAAAGAGAGAGAAATAAACATCTTCAACTTTGTAGGAATAAAAGATATTAAAATAACTTTTTTTTTAAATATACCTTCATACTCTGAAATAGGATAAATAAGAAAGTTTGGCAGGGTATGAGGAAAACCACATACTCCACCATTAGTGGGCGATGTAAATGGACAAACCCTTTCTGGGGTAGTTAACAATATTTACCAGGGCTTCCCTGGTGGCACAGTGGTTAAGAATCTGCCTGCCAATGCAGGGGACAAGGGTTCGAGCCCTGGTCCGGGAACATCCCACATGCTGCGGAGCAACTAAGCCCGTGTGCCACAATTACTGAGCCTGTGCTCTAGAGCCCGTGAGCCACAACTACTGAGCCCGCATGCCACAACTACTGAAGCCCATGAGCCTAGGGCCTGTGCTCTGCAACAAGAGAAGCCACCGCGATAAGAAGCCCATGCACTGCAACGAAGAGTAGCCCCCACTTGCTGCAACTACAGAAAATCCCTCGCGCAGCAATGAAGACCCAACGCAGCCAAAAATTAAAAAAAAAAACAAAAAAACCCAATATTTACCAATTTTAAACATGCAGACCCTTTCTGCTAGCTTCTCTGTGTATAGGAATTTATGCTAAAGATACATATGCTCGGGTTTAAGTAAATGTTAATGTCTTAACATGCCCACACATATTTATCACAGAATTTATACTCAAAAAAAATGTAAGCAATCTAAATACCCAAAGGCATTTAGTTCATCTATATTATAGATTCCATATATTGGAATATTTATAGTATAGGTTCTATACAATAGAGTTTCATGCAGTCTTTAAAAAATATGATACAGATCTAGATATGAACGTGGATTCCAGGTTAACTGACAAAAGACTTCTATGATACCTTACTGAGTAAAAAAAGTTAGACACACTGTATATAAAATGATTGTATTCATGAATATTATATATATCTCTGTAGTCATGTAAAGGAGGGTCTATATAAGAGATGTGGAAGACAGTTGTCTTTGACTGTTTTTTTAAAAGATGTTTTTCTGTATTATTTGAACTCATGCCACGTATTCTCAACTGGGGTGGTACTGCCCCCAGAGGAGTAAAATTGGCTCTTGAGGAATGAAAAAAATCTTAGCTATTACAATAGTATGTGGCTCTACAAAACCCAATTTAACTGATAAAATATTATCCCTCAGTACTTCATTTTACTGGGGGTGAAGGAGGTAGAAAAAATAGGTTTATTAGGGGGAAAATATTGATTTTTAAAAAGATGAGAAGTACTGATACTATTTCACATAGAGGTGAATTACTTTTATAACCAGAAATCAAATTTAAATATATCAGTGATAACCTCTTTCAGTGAGGTTATATTTACATCTAAGTTCAAGGCTAACTTGTTACTTTCAACAAAAAAATGCCACCCGCATGTTCGACTCAACAGAATATTTAAAACATACATTTCATTGAATATCTAAAAACAACCCTGCTAATGAAGAAAACACATTCAGTGTCAGGTGTTAATCACAATTTTTTATCTTATCACTTAATTGAAAAGACATTACCTTGGTCTCTCAGCTTCTTCAGAGTATTTCTTGCTATGTTCACATACATATTTTGACTGCTACAGCATTCATAAATGGCCTTTTCTTCTATTTTAGCCTAAATCACAAAGTGAATAATTAAATGAAAATATTAAATCCAAAGTCTATGAACAATAAATGTCATTTGCTATATAATGGATAAATATGGCAAAATACTTATCTAATTCAAAAGATGGGGGAAATGGTGCCACAAATAATAAGCAACTTATTTTACATTCTATGTTTATGTTTTTTGAGAAGAAAAAAAAACTAAACTTAATCCCATGAATTTAATCCAAGAACCAGCCATTTATCTTCACAAACTAGAGGCCACTGTATGTTTACAGACAGTGCATGGTGCAAAGCCTCCACGAGCCTACAGTGTCATGAACTCATGTGAGTCTCAAAGCAAGGCCCTGACATATCAGAGGCACATACTAGTATTCTCATTTAAAAGGTGAGGACACTGGGCTTCCTTGGTGGCGCAGTGGTTGAGAGTCCGCCTGCCGATGCAGGGGACACGGGTTCGTGCCCCGGTCCGGGAAGATCCCACATGCCGTGGAGCGGCTGGGCCTGTGAGCCATGGCTGCTGAGCCTGTGCATCCGGAGCCTGTGCTCCGCAACGGCAGAGGCCACAGCAGTGAGAGGCCCGCGTACCGCAAAAAAAAAAAAAAAGAAGGGTGAGGACACTAAGGCTCAAAGTGGCTAAATAATTTTCTTAAGATCACACAGCAAAGAAAAGACATGATTCTCTTTTCATTATCTTTCTTCTATAAGTTACTTTCCTAAATCCATTAATTACTATTTTTACACCAAAACTCATTAAGATAGGTCAGTAAAAAGGGATGAAACGAGAGAACCAAATGAATAATAAACTGTATATTATATTAATAATTTATTGTGCACCTAGTATGTACAGGTCTGGAATAAGCTCGTTAAAAGTTTTCTCATTTAATCTTTATTGTGATTCTATGAGGATCACCAATTTATATGAGGAAACTGAGACCAAAGGAGTCAGTATCTTGCTTACTGTTGCAGAGCTAGAAATGGAATCCAGGTGTGCCCAAGTTCCGAAGCCAAGACTCTCCTCACTACACTAAACCATCCCAGAGTGAATGCCATAGGGAGGTTGGAAGATAGTACAGAAGACAAGACAGGGATACAGAAAAAGACAAAGCTGGAAGAAAAAGGGTAACATTTCTCTTTAAGAGGTTCCTTTTTTGTTTCTTTGCTTTGTCATTATTCTTTAACTTATACAGAATCCTAGAGGAGACAGACTTCTGGAATGGTAGGACAAGAACCTTCACAAACTGTCCCACAAAAACAATACAAATACTGGCAAAACAACTAAAACCAACCATTTCAAAACTCGGAAAATTAACCAAAGCCACAGAAGAAAACTGAAAATTGTCTAAGAGAAACTACTGAACCTTGGTAAGACAGTGGTGTCTCTAACATTTTAGCTTGAGGCTACTCCCACCCACCTTTCTCCCCAGCTTAGTGGCACCATAGCTGCAAAAAATTGGCAGCCTGATAGCCAACATAAAGGACAGAACTCTTTTAGAGCTACATTAAAGGCATCATCCCCAGAGCACAGTCAGTATTTTGTCCGAACAAGCAGCTTCCTGGAAAAATCTCTATTCCCAGAGTGCCATGGGTATTTGATTGGACTCAGAGTTCAGATCATGGGAGGAAAAAAAAAAAAAAAACCTATCCCCAGAGTACTATCAAAACAATAGTAAATGGGTGGCAATATGGCAGCTACCTAAGGCTATGATTTCAGGCGGGTAAACAAGAACCTGACTAGGAATTTAAAAGGAAATCTTGGAGAACTAGATTTTGAAACTTTGAAAAGCTCTGACATATTCTTAGGGTGTAAAAGGTGACCCAAGGGGGCTTCCCTGGTGGCGCAGTGATTGAGAGTCTGCCTGCTAATGCAGGGGACATGGGTTCGAGCCCTGGTCTGGGAAGATCCAACATGCTGTGGAGCAACTAGGCTCGTGAGCCACAACTACTGAGCCTGTGCGTCTGGAGCCTGTGCTCTGCAACAAGAGAGGCCGTGATAGTGAGAGGCCCGCACACCGTGATGAAGAGTGGCCCCCGCTTGCCACAACTAGAGAAAGCCCTCGCACAGGAATGAAGACCCAACACAGCAAAAATAAATGAATAAACTCCTACCCCCAGCACCTTCTTTAAAAAAAAAAAAAAAAAAAGGTGACCCAAGAAAGACCTGGGAAAAGAGAAGCTCCCAATAACTCACTAGTGGCTGACCTTGAAACCCTGCACAAACAGGAAGTAAAAGCTAAGGCTGTCTTATAAACTGCAACAAGTTCGAAGGCTCGCCTTCTCACATAGATCCTCTCGTGGGAAGGGATAAAAAGGGTGGAAGACATACAGACAAGGCATTTAAGAAACTTTTCTAACAAGTCATTAGCTGATCACTAAATTGTACTGACACAGGATGACTCCTAAAATAAATAATAAAAGAACTTAAAAAAAATGCCACCAGAGGACTTAAGTGTCCATACACTGGAAGCAATACAGAATCTAAAGAATTAGTTCAGAAAAGTCAGTAAGGAAGTAAGTAGCAACAAGAAAAACAATTACAAGAACCTAGCAACAAAATAAATACCTATCTGACCCGACCCTAGAGTTATTATGATACATTATTTAACTGTATACTTTTCTACAAAAAATCATGAGACATGTAAAGAAACAGGAAAGTATACCACTAACAGGAAGAAAAAAAGCAGCCAAGAGAAAATGCTCCTGAGAAAGTCCAGATTTGGGACTTAGTAGACACAGACTTTAAATCAGCTATTGTAAATATGTTTTAAAAATTAATGGAATGATGTCTAGAGAATTAAAGGAAAGTGTGAAAATGATATTTCATCAAATACATAGTACCAATAAAGAGAAATAAAAATAGAAAAAAAAAATTGAAGTTCTGGAGTTAAAAAGTACAAAAATTACATGAACAATTCACCATAGGGGCTCAACCACAGATATGAGCTAGCAGAAGAAATAATCAGTGAACCTAAAGATGGATCAATAGAGATGACTCAACTTCAGGAGAAGAAAAAGGAACAGATAAAATGAACAAAGCCTCAGACGCCTGTGGGACACCATCAAACATACCTACATTCACATAATGTGAGTTCCACAGGAAAAGGAGAAAGAAAGGAGCAGAAAAAATATTGAAGAAATAATTGCCCAAAACTTCCCAAATATTATGTAAAATATTAACCCATACATCCATGAAGCTCAACAAACTCCAAGTAGAATTTATTCACAGAGAGCCACACTTAGACATGTCACAGTCAAACTGATGAAAGTCAAAGACAAAAAGAAAATCTTGAAAATATCAATAGTAAGAGAAAAATGACATTATGTACAAAGGATCTTTAATAAGATTAAAAGCTGATTTCTCATCAGAAACCATGGAAACAGTGGAATGACATCTCAAAGTGTTGAAAGAAAAAGACTGTTAACCAAGAATTCTATACTCAACTAAATTTTTCCTTACAATGGAGGAGAAATGAAGACATTCCCAGATAAACTCTGAGGGAATTTGTCATTAGCAGATCTATCCTCCAAGAATTGCTAAAGGGATTCCTTAAGTCTGAGAAGGACACTAGATGGTAATTTGAATCCACATGAAGAAATAAAGAATACTGGTAAATGTAACTTCACAGGAAAATATATAAGAGAATAAATATGTATTTGTTTGTAATCTATTTCTTTTTCATCTATTTTAAGATAATAACATAAAGGAAGAATTATAAAATTGAATTACAGGTTTTATAATATATAATGATGTAATTTATATGACAGTAATGGTATAAAGGAGGGGCAGAAAGAACTATACTGGAGTAATTTTTTGAATACTATTGAAATTAAGTTAGTTTTAGTTTGAACCAGACTGTCACAAATTAAGATGGTAATTGTAATCCTTACTATAAACATTAAGAAAATAATTCAAAAGATATAGTCAAAGAAATGACATGGGCATTTAAATGGTATACTAGAAAATACTTAACCCAAAACAAAGCAATAATTGTAGAGGAAATAAAAAGACACAAGACATAAAAATCACATTGCAAAATGGATGATGTATAAATAAATCCTACTTTATTAGTTATGAGTCACTGCATTAAATGTAAATGCATTAAACACTCCATTTACATTTGGAAGAATGGGGGAAAATATGGGTCAACTGTATGCTGTCTACAAGACACACACTAAATTCAAAGACCAAATAGGTTGAAAGCAAAAGGAAGAAAAGAGAGATACTTTGTAAGCACTAATTAAAGATAGTTGGAGTGGTTGCACTAATGTCAGACAGTATAATCTTTAAAACAGAAGTTGTCACTAGAGACAAAGACATTTTATAATGATAAGAGTGTTAATCTATCAGAAAGACATAATGACTATAAACAAATATGCATCTTATACCAGAGCACCAAAATACACAATGCAAAAATGGATAGAATAGGAGAAACAACAATTCAACAATCAGAAACTTCAATGCCACACTTTCAATAATGGATACAAGTCAGAATATCAAGAAAAAAATGGAACACTTCAACAAAACTATGAAGCGATTGTACCTAATAGACATCTATTGAATACGCCACACAACAAGAACAGAATACATATACTTTTCAAGTACACATGGAACATTTTCTAGGGCAGATCCCATGTTAGGTCATAAAACAATCCTCAATAAATTTAAAAGGACTGGAGTCATACAAAGTATGTTCTCTGACCACAATGGTACTATATAATAAATCAAGAGGGCAGCAACAGAGGTGTGGAGTGCCGAGCAGACAGATTACCACATGGAGGATCAGTGCTGACCAGCACTCACCAGCCTGAGACACTTGTCAGCTCACCTGCTGGGGAAGGTGGGAGCTGGGTGCTGAGGCTTGGGCTTCGGAGGTCAGACGCCTGGGAGAGGACTGGGGTTGGCTGCGTGAGGACAGCCTTGGGGGGCTAGTGCGCCACAGCTAGCTGGGAGGGAGTCTGGGAAAAAACCTAGGCCTGCCAGAGAGGCAGGATACCTTTGTTGTGTGCATGAGGAGAGGGGCAGCCCTGCCAGAAAAGCTTCTCTCTCTGTGTGCTCACAGATGGTAGGGCAATGCCTGCATGGGCGCGAGTGTGACCTGTGGCTGTTATCTCGGACCCCAGAGGCTGCTGCCACTGCCACCAAGGGTCCTGTGTGCAAGGCAGGTACCTGCCCACAACTTCCTAGCAGCCTGTGCAGCCTGCCACTGCTGAGGGTCCTGCGAACCAGGACCAACTTCCCCGGGAGAAAGCATGGCGCGCCTCCTTAGGCTCTTGCAACTTCACAACGGCCTCTGCCACTGCAGGCCCTCCCCGCACATCCCAATTATGACTGCTATATCCCTCTCCCCCCAGCCTGAGCAAGCAAGTGAGACCTAATCTATAGCTGCTGCTTTGCCCCCTCTTGCCTGGGCAGGGAACAGACGCCTGAGGGCAGCTACATGCAGAGGCGGGGCCAAAACCAAAGCTGAACCCCAGGGGCAGTGTGACCAAAAAAGAGAAAGGGAAGTATCCCCATGCAGCTCAGGAGCAGTGATCAAATCCCCGCAATCGGCTGGGTAAACCCTGCATCTGTAGAATACCTGAATAGACAATGAGTGTTCCCACAATTGAGGCTGTGGACTCTGGGGGCAACTGTGGACTTTGGGGGCAAGTACACACAGGACTAAGGCCAGGTCAGAGTCTGAGCTGGCCCCACAGTGCCCACAGCAGGTCCAGAGACCCACCTAGAGGTACTCAAGGGCTTCCTGGGGAAGCAGGAATTGGCTGTGGCTCACTGTGCGGCCAAGGACACTGACAATGAAGGCTACAGGAAAATATCACTACTTTTTTTTTTTTTGGTTCTGTTGTTCTTTTTTTATTATTATTATTTCTAAAATTTTACTTTTAAATTTACTTTTCTTTTTATGCTTTTATTTTTAAAATATATTTTATTTAATTGTTTTTACCTAATTCTACTGTACTTTTATATTGTGCTTTTTCCTTGTGTTTGTTTTTTCCTTTCTTTTGCTTTGTTTTCTTTTTATTTATTTATTTATTTATTTTTTATTTTTTATTTATTTATTTTTTTTTGCAGTACGCGGACCTCTCACTGCTGTGGCCTCTCCCGCTGCGGAGCACATGCTCCGGACGTGCAGGCTCAGCGGCCATGGCTCACGGGCACAGCCGCTCCGCGGCATGTGGGATCTTCCCGGACCGGGGCACGAACCCGTGTCCCCTGCATAGGCAGGCGGACTCTCAACCACTGCACCACCAGGGAAGCCCCTCTTTTTATTTTTAACTGTATTTTATATTTTTCTATTTTTACTTTACTACTCTGTCATTTTGTATTTTTTCCTTTTGTTTTCATCTTTTGTCTACATTTTGCTTTATCGTTTTTGTATTTCTTTTATGCTTTCAGTGCCTTTTTTCAGTTTGCATTCTGCACTTGATTTGTTTCTGCTTTTATGTTTTTGTTAGTTTTTAGTGTTTGTTTTGGTTTTGGATTTATTGGTTTGGTTCCTCTCTTCTTTGTTTCCTCTTTTTCTTCTTTTGCTTTTTTGTGAGTGCCTGTGTGTATGTTTCTTTGTGTGATTTTGTCTGTTTAGCTTTGCTTTTACCATTTGTCTTGGGGATTTGTCCGTTTGTTTGTTTGGGTTCTTTTCTGTTTTTTCTTTATGATTTTGTTTTTCTTCTTCCTATTCTTCCACACTGAGTGGCTTGCAGGGTCTTGGTGGTCCGGCAGGGGATCAGGCCAGAGCCTTGGGGGTGGGAGAGCCGAGTCCAGGATGTCAGACCACCAGAGAACTCCCAGCCCCTTGGAATATTAATCAGTGAGTGCTCTGCCAGAGGTCTCTGTCTCAACACAAAGACCCAGCTCCACCCGACGGCCAGCAAGCTCCAGTGCTGGATGCCTCACAGCAAACAACTAGCAAAACAGGAACACAACCCCACCCACTAGCAGACAGGCTAGGCTACCTAAAGTCATACTAAGCTCAAAGACACCGCAAAACACACCACCAGATGTGGCCCTGCCCATCAGAGGGACAAGATCCAGCTTCACCCACCAGAACATAGGCTCCAGTACCCCCCACCAGGGAGCCTACACAAGCCACTGAACCAAACTCACCCACTAGGCACAGACAACAGAAGTAAGAGGAATTACGACCCTGCAGCCTGCAGAAAGGAGACCCCAAACACAGTAAGTTAAACAAAATGAGAAGACACAGAAATATGCAGCAGATGAAGGAGCAAGGTAAATACCCACAAGACCAAACAAATGAAGAGGAAATAGGCAGTCTACCAGAAAAAGAATTCAGAGTGAGGATAGTAAAGATGATCCAAAATATCGGAAATAGAATGGAGAAAATACAAGATATATTTCACAAGGACCTAGAAAAACTAAAGAACAAACAAGCAGTGATGAATAACACAATAACTGAAATTTAAAATACTCTAGAAGGAATCAATAGCAGAATAACTGAGGCAGAAGAACAGATAAGTGACCTGGAAGACAGAATGGTGGAAATAACTGCTGCAGAGCAGAATAAAGAAAAAAGAATGAAAAGAATTAAGTAAAGTCTCAGAGACCTCTGGGACAACAGTGAATGCACCAACATTACAATTGTAGAGGTCCCAGAAGAAGAAGAGAAAAAGAAGGGGTCTGAGAAAATATTTGAAGAGATTAGAGTTGAAAACGTCCCTAACATGGGAAAGGAAATAGTCAATCAAGTCCAGGAAGTGCAGAGAGTCCCATACAGGATAAACCCAAGGAGAGACACACTGAGACACATATTAATCAAACTATCAAAAATTAAATACAAAGAAAAAATATTAAAAGCAGCAAGGGAAAAGCAACATATAACATACAAGGGAATCCCCATAAGGTTAACAGCTGAGTTTTCAGCAGAAACTCTGCAAGTAAGAGGGGAGTGGCATGATATACTTAAAGTGATGAAAGGGAAGAACCTACAACCAAGATTACTCTACTCAGCAAGGATCTCATTCAGATTTGAAGGAGAAATCAAAAGCTTTACAGACAAGCAAAAGCTAAGAGAATTCAGCACCACCAAACCAGCTCTACAACAAATGCTAAAGGAACTTCTCTAAGTGGGAAACACAAGAGAAGCAAAGGGCCTACAAAAACAAACCCAAAGCAATTAAGAAAATGGTAATAGGGACATACATATCAATAAATTACCTTAAATGTGAATGGATTAAATGCTCCAACCAAAAGACACAGGCTTGCTAAATGGATACAAAAACAAGACCCATATATATGCTGTCTACAAGAGACCCACTTCAGACCTAGGGACACATACAGACTGAAAGTGAGGGGATGGAAAAAGATATTCCATTCAAATGGAAATCAAACGAAAGCTGGAGGAGCAATACTCATATCAGATAAAATAGACTTTAAAATAAAGAATGTTACTAGAGAAAAGTAAGGACACTACATAATGATCAAGGAATCAATCCAAGAAGAAGATATAACAATTATAAATATATATGCACCCAACATAGGAGCACCTCAATACATAAGGCAACTGTTAACAGCTATAAAAGAGGAAATCAACAGTAACATAATAATAGTGGGGGATTTTAACACCTCACTTACACCAATGGACAGATCGAAACAGAAAATTAATAAGGAAACACAAGCTTTAAATGACACAAGAGATCAGATAGATTTAATTGATATTTATAGGACATTCCATCTGAAAACAGAAGATTACACTTTCTTCTCAAGTGTGCATGGAACATTCTCCAGGATAGTTCACATCTTGGGTCACATATCAAGCCTCAGTAAATTTAAGAAAACTGAAATCATATCAAGCATCTTTTCTGACCACAATGCTATGAGATTAGAAATTAATTACAGGGAAAAAAATGTAAAAAACACAAACACATGGAGGCTAAACAATACGTTACTAAATAACCAAGAGATCACTGACGACATCAAAGAGGAAATCAAAAAATACCTAGAAACAAATGACAATGAAAACATGATGACCCAAAACCTATGGGATGGAGCAAAAGCAGTTCTAAGAGGGAAATGTATAGCAATACAATCTTACCTCAAGAAACAAGAAAAATCTCAAGTAAACAACCTAACCTTAAACCTAAAGCAATTAAAGAACCAAAAAAAAAAAAAAAAAAACCCCCAAAGTTAGCAGAAGGAAAGAAATCATAAAGATTGGATCAGAAATAAATGAAAAAGAAATGAAGGAAAGAACAGCAAAGATCAAGAAAACTACAAGCTGGCTGGTTCTTTGAGAAGATAAACAACATTGATAAACCATTAGCCAGACTCATCAGGAAAAAAAGGGAGAAGACTCAAATCAACAGAATTAGAAACGAAAAAGAAGAAGTAACAACTGACACTGCAGAAATACAAAGGATCATGAGAGAGACTACTACAAGCAACTCTATGCCAATAAAATGGACAAACTGGAAGAAATGGACAAATTCTTAGAAAAGTACAACCTTCTGAGACTAAACCCGGAAGAAATAGAAAATATGAACAGACTGATCACAAGCACTGAAATTGAAACTGTGATTAAAAATCTTCCAACAAACAAGCTCAGGGCCAGATGGTTTCACAGGTGAATTCCATCAAACATTTAAAGAGCTAACACCTATCCTTCTCAAACTCTTCCAAAATATAGCAGAGGGAGGAACGCTCCCAAACTCATTCTATGAGGCCACCATCGCCCTGATACCAAAACCAGACAATGATGTCACAAAAAAAGAAAATTACAGGGGCTTCCCTGGTGGTGCAGAGGTTGAGAGTCCGCCTGCAGGGGATGTGGGTTTGTGCCCCGGTCCGGGAGGATCCCATATGCCACGGAGTGGCTGGGCCCGTG
This sequence comes from Hyperoodon ampullatus, assembly GCF_949752795.1. Taxonomy (NCBI): domain Eukaryota; kingdom Metazoa; phylum Chordata; class Mammalia; order Artiodactyla; family Ziphiidae; genus Hyperoodon; species Hyperoodon ampullatus. The sequence continues at coordinate 285,200 of NW_027640563.1, forward strand.
AGCCATGGCCGCTGAGCCTGCACGTGTGGAGCCTGTGCTCCGCAACGAGAGAGGCCACAACATTGAGAGGCCCGCGTACCGCGAAGAAAAAATAAAGAAAAAAATAAAGAAAAGAAAATTACAGGCCAATATCACTGGTGAATATGGATGCAAAAATCCTCAACAAAATACCCGCAAACAGAATCCACAGCACATTAAAAGGATCATGCACCATGATCAAGTGGGGTTTATCCCAGGAATGCAAGGATTCTTCAATATATGCAAATCAATCAATGTGATACACCATATTAACAAACTGAAGAATAAAATCCATACGATCATCTCAATAGATGCAGAAAAAGCTTCTGACAAAATTCAACACCCATTTATGATAAAAACTCTCCAGAAAGTGTGCACAGAGGGAACCTACCTCAACATACTAAAAGCCATATATGACAAACCCACAGCCAACATCATTCTCAATGGTGGAAAACTGAAACCATTTTCTCTAAGATCAGGAAGAAGACAAGGATTTCCACTCTCACCATTATTCAACATAGTTTTGGAAGTTTCAGCCATGACCATCAGAGAAGAAAAAGAAATAAAAGAAATCCAAACTGGAAAAGAAGTAAAGCTGTTACTGTTTGCAGATTACGTGATACTATACATAGAAAATCCTAAAGGTGCCAGCAGAAAACTACTAGAGCTAATTGATGAATTGGTAAAGTAGCAGGATACAAAATTAATGCACAGAAATCTCTTGCATTCCTATACACTAACAATGGAAAATGAGAAAGAGAAATTAAGGAAACACTCCCAATTACCACTGCAACAAAAAGAATAAAATGCCTAGGAATAAACCTACCTAAGGTGCAAAAAACCTTTACTCAGAAAACTACAAGACAGTGATGAAAGAAATCAAAGACGATATAAACAGATGGAGATATATACCATGTTCTTGGATTAGAGGACTCCACATCGTGAAAATTACTATACTACCCAAAGCAATCTACAGATTCAATGCAATTCCTATCAAACCACAAATGGCATTTTTCACAGAACTAGAACAAAAAATTTTACAATTTGTATGGAAACACAAAAGACCCCAAATAGCCAAAGCAATCTTGAGGGAAAAAATCGGAGCTGGAGGAATCAGGCTCCCTAACTTCAGGCTATACTACAAAGCTATAGTAGTCAAGACAATATGGTACTGGCACAAAAACAGAAATATAGATCAATGGAACAGGATAGAAAGCCCAGATATAAACCCACGCACATATGGTCACCTTATATTTGATAAAGGAGGCAAGACTATACAATGGAGAAAAGACAGTCTCTTCAATAAGTGGTGCTGAGAAAACTGGAGAGCTACATGTAAAAGAATGAAATTAGAACACTCCCTAACATCATACACAAAAATAAACTCAAAATGGATTAAAGACTTAAATGTAAGGCCAGACACTATCAAACTCTTAGAGGAAAACACAGGCAGAACACTCTATGACATAAATCACAGCAAGATCCTTTTTGACCCAACTCCTAGAGAAATGGAAATAAAAACAAAAATAAACAAATGGGATCTAATGAAGCTTAAACGCTTTTGCACAGCAAAGGAAACCACAAACAAGAGAAAAGACAACCCTCAGAATGGGAGAAAATATTTGCAAATAAAGCAATGGACAAAGGATTAATCTCCAAAATATACAAGCAGCTCATGCAGCTCAATACCAGAAAAAAAAACAACCCAATCCAAAAATGGGCAGAAGACCTAAATAGACATTTCTCCAAAGAAGACATACAGATTGCCAACAAACATATGAAAGAATGCTCAACATCACTAATCATTAGAGAAATGCAAATCAAAACTACAATGAGGTATCACCTCACACCAGTCAGAATGGCCATCATCAAAAAATCTAGAAACAATAAATGCTGGAGAGGGTGTGGAGGAAAGGGAACCCTCCTGCACTGTTGGTGGGAATATAAATTGATACTGCCACTATGGAGATCAGTATGGTGATTCCTTAAAAAATTAAAAATAGAAGTACCATATGACCCAGCAATCCTACTACTGGGCATATACCCTGAGAGAACCATAATTCCAAAAGAGACATGTACCACAATGTTCACTGCAGCACTATTTACAATAGCCAGGACATGGAAACAACCTAAATGTCCATCAACAGACAAATGGATAAAGAAGATATGGCACATATATACAATGGGATATCACTCTGCCATATAAAGGAATGAAACTGAATTATTTGTAGTGAGGTGGATGGACCTAGACTCTGTCATACAGAGTGAAGTAAGTCAGAAAGAGAAAAACAAATACCACATGCTAACGCATATATATGGAATCTAGAAAAATGGTACTGATGAACCTAGTGGTAGGTTCTGAGAACAGACTTGAGGACACGGGGGTTATGGGAGGCTGGGATGTAGTGAGAGAGTATCACTGACATATACACATTACCAAATGTAAAACGGATGGCTGGTGGGAAGCTGCTGCATAGCACAGGGAGATCAGCTCGGTGCTTTGTGACCACCTAGCGGGGTTGGGTAGGGAGGGTGGGAGGGAGGCTCAAGAGGGAGGGGATATGGGGATATGTGTGTGCATATAGCTGATTCACTTTGTTGTACAGCAGAAACTAACACAACATTGTGAAGCAATTATACTCCAATAAAGATGTATAAAAAAATAAAAGGGAAACTTAAAAGTTCTTTGAGATGAATGAAAATGGAAACACAACATAATGAAACATATAGGATGCACCTAAAGTAGTGCTTAGAGTAAAATTAATATTGTAAATGGCTATATTAAAAAGATCTCAAATCAGTAAATTTGCCTTCCACCTTAAGCAACTAGAATTTTAATGGAAACTAAACCCAAAGAATGCAAAAGGAATCAAATAATAAAGAGTAGAGTGGAAATAAGTAAAATAAAGAATTAAAAATGAGATAATCATAAAAACTAAAAGTTCATTCTTTGAAAAAGATCAACCAAATAGATAAAACTTTAGCTAGATTGACCAAGAAAAAAGAGAGAACGCTCGAATTATTAAAATAAATGAGGGCTTTCCTGGTGGCGCAGTGGTTAAGAATCCACCTGACAATGCAGGAGACATGGGTTCAAGCCCTGCTCTGGGAAGATCACACATACCGCAGAGCAACTAAGCCCATGTGCCACAACTACTGAAGCCCGCATGCCCTAGAGCCCGTGCTCTGCAACAAGAGATGCCACCACAATGAGAAGCCTGTGCACCACAATGAAGAGTAGCCCCCGCTCACTGCAACTAGAGAAAGCCCACACACAGCAATGAAGACCCAATGCAGCCATAAATCAATCAATCAATCAATCAATCAATCAATATTGAAAGAAGACATCATTATAGAACTTGCAGAAATAAAAAGAATTATAAAGGAATACTATGAACAACTATATGCCAATAAATTAGAACATTTAGATGAGACAGAAGGGACACGTGCAAAAAACCCACAGTTACTATTGTACTTAATGAAGAAAGACTGTAAGTTTTTCTCCTAGAATGAGGAAAGAGATAAGCATGGCCCCTCTTATCACTTGTATTCAATATCATACTGGACTTTATGCCTAGAGAAATTAGGCAAGAAAATGAAATAAAAGTACCTACATTGGAAAGGAAAAAATAAAACTCTATTTATAGAAGATATAATCTTTTATAAAGAAACTTCCAAGGAGCTCAATAAAAATGATTAGAACTAATAAACAAATACAGCAAAGTTGCAAGATACAAGATCAGAAATCAATTGTATTTTTACACACTTGTAATGAATAATTGGAAAATAAAATTACAAAAACACTTCCATTTACAATAGCATTAAAAAGATTAAAATACCTAGGAATAAGTTTAACAAAAGCAGTTCAAGACTTGTCCTCTGAAAAACTACAAAAACTGTTGAAAGGATTTAAAGATCTAAATAAATGTAAAGACATCCCATGTTCATGGCTCACAAGACTTAATATTGTTAAATGGTAATACTCCACAAATTGATCTACTGATTCAGAACAATCTCTACCAAAATCCTAACTCGATATTTTTGCAGAAAATACAAGCTGATCCTAAAAGTTATATGGATATGCCAGGGACCAAAACGTTCTTGAAAAAGAACAACAAATGTTAAGAACTCACACTTCTAATTTCAATACTTACTACAAAGCTACAGTAATTCAGACTGTGTCGTACTGGCATGAGGACAGAAATAGAAATCAAAGCAAGAGAACCAGAGCTCAGAATTTATGGTCAGTTACTCTTATATTTACAACTGATTTCTGACAAAAGTGACACAAAAATTAAATAAGGAAAAATAGTCTTTTCAACAAATGGTGGTATAACTGGTTTATCCACATTCAAAAGAATGAAGTTGGACCCCCCACCTCAAACATTATGCAAAACTAAACTCAAAACAGATCATACACCTAAGTGTAAAAACTAAAACTTTCAATCTCTTAGGAAAAAAAAAAAGAAATAACTTTGTGACCTAGTTTTCTTACATATGATACCAAAAGCACAAGGAACAGAAGAAAAATAAATTGGAATACATCACGGTGAAAAACTTTGTGCTGCAACTGATACCATCAAGAAAGTGAGAAGACAACCCTCGCTGCAACTAGAGAAAGCCCGCGCATAGCAACGAAGACCCAATGCAACCAAAAATAAATAATAAATTAATTTTTAAAAAAACCTGATGAATCTCCAACATAAAGAGTTTAATTATTTTTTTTAAAAAAGAGAAGTAACCAGAGTACTTTTTACAAATTATCAAGACCAGAAAAGTCATTCAAGAGGGAGGAAAAATCTAGGCCCACAGCCTGGCTTCAAAAAAGTACTGGAGAGAAACTGAATAAAGTTGTTTGCTAGTTGTGCCTCATGAGTTCTTTAGTCAAAGTAATAGTTACTGAGTGTGTGTGTGTGTGTGTGTGTGTTTTCAGATAAATTACATTATTTAGTACTGACCTTGTTAAAAGCCTCATCCTCTGTTTTATAAACTCTCAAATACTTCTCAAAAAAGAGGTTGACATAGCGTTGTCTTACTTCATCAGGTACTTTGGACGAGGATTCTGATGCTCCTACAGCCCTCTTCTGATGAGCCACTTTATGTTTCAACATCTTGTTAAATACAAAATTGATTAGAGAAAAGAAGAATACATGTGTGTTCTGTTTAACATTCCTACTATGTGTATGAAAGTATAACTATCTTAGGTAAGTTTTATATCCAAAATTAAATTTAAAAATAATTTCATTTTAAATTCATCAGAAGTAGAATAAATGCAAGGCATAAATTATCTACACTCACAAAAGGGAGAAGTGGGACAGCTGCCTGTATGTCCACCATTATTAAGGCTGATCTGATTACTCATCTAATCCCTTTGCTGTTTCCACATCCAGATTCTTAGAACCATGGTTTGGTCCTCTGATCAGCGTACAGGAAGGTGTGAAGTTTACTATTCTTTTTTTAAAAATAAATTTATTTATTTATTTATTTTTGGCTGCATTGGGTCTTCGTTGCTGCACGAGGGCTTTCTCTAGTTGCGGCAAGCGGGGGCTACTCTCTGTTGTGGTGCGCAGGCTTCTGATTGCGGTGGCTTCTCTTGTTGTGGAACACGGGCTCTAGGCACGCGGGCTCAGTAGTTGTGGCGCACGGACCTAGTTGCTCCACAGCATGTGGGATCTTCCCGGACTAGGGCTCGAACCCGTGTCCCCTGCATTGGCAGGCGGATTCTTAACCACTGCACCACCAGGGAAGTCCCAGCTTACTATTCTTAAAACAAATATATGTCCCAATGCCTTTCAGTTACCTTTTCATTGAGAAAAATGTTTGGACTTAAATTTATGACAATCTTTGCATATTCAATATTAAAACGATCCCAGCTAGAAACAAGGTGAGCATTCCTTTCGACGGACTTAAAAAGACTAAGAATGCTAGGATGAGTTAATCTACCTCACTTTTAGGAGGGACAAAGCCTTAAAACTGACCGGTAGTTTTCTGCTAAAGAATATTTGGTAAAAAGAAAAAAAAAAACCACATCATTGCCACAAGTAGGGGAAAATTGACTAAAGAGGAAAGGTTGTACTATCATATTACTAGTGGGCATTATTTTCTAAAGGTCTGTCTCTCTGTCTCCCTGTCTCTCTCACATATGTACACATATACACCCCTCACTGGATGTGGCCTGAAAGGCATATTCCAATGTAAAACTTCTCTCTGAAAAACTCTGAGGCAGCTTAAATTAATCATAGCTACAGATATTTTAGGTCTGAAAAAATGCCTAATGTTTCCAAGGATAGGAAAACCAAATTAACCAAAAGTGACACACAGGCACACATCCCATGATAATATGAAAATAACTATATCTAAGGGTAACCAAAAAAGGTTGAAATTTCTCTTCAATAGGTTTAGCATTTATCTGAATTACGGGTCTTCAGAGAGAAGAATATACCCACTCTCCAAGGGGCTCTATATATGGGTAGGATATGATGGTAATTAGAAATAAAATTATTATCTTCAGACTTAGTTTATAGTACCTTTACAGGAAAATAAGCAATACTTTTCACAGGAATGTGTGATCTGTTTGGCTTTGCAGTTGGATTTTCCTTTGAAAGAACTACATCCACATGAAGGCTGTCTGATGTACATGAATTTTCTAAGAAGTTTAAAATGAACGAGAGAAAAAGGAAAAGGTAAATTTTAATGTCATTAGTCTCAGAAGATGAGTTTATTTCAATCATCAACTCAAAATTTCACAATGCTTCATTTATAGGCTTGATCTATATATATATACATATATATTTTTTTCTTGAAGAAAACAAAATGCTAACACAAAAGGGTCCCAATAACCAACTCCAGTATAACCTAGGACAAATTTAAATAATTTATAAAGCAACTTGCTCCATGTAAGAATGCATGCAAAATACTACCATTTATTGCCTAGCATATAGAGATAAACAATATAAATGATTTAGATATCATGCTAATCGTATTATTTCATGTAAAGCTCTAGGTGACTGACTTAACTATAATTGGGAATATATGGACTTCATAAGAAACATTTTTAAAATAAGGTAAAACCACATTTATTAAATAAGTGACTTAAAAAAGAGATTTTCTCATACCTCCTGAGGCTTTCCTTTGGGTCTGAGAGGCTGGACATGCAAATGTTTTTTTTTTTCTGTTCTGAAGTGGCAGCAACAAAAGCCTGCCCACCCTTAATGGCAGCCATTATCTGCACTGCCTGTTGCTGGGCCTGAAGGATTCCAGTGTGACTAATTAATGGTGGAACTGGTCCCCTGGATGGGCTAGTGATCTCTTTACTGGTTGGAACCTATAGAGCATCAACATAAAACAAAAAAATCCTGATTTTAAAAATGGATAAGATGGATAATTTCACTTTCCTTTTGCACAAAAGCTCTTTGGAATTGACTACATTCACAATACTACATGTAGTCCGATACACACATAACTGGAATATTCCCAGAAATAAACTGAAATAATAAAACTGAACAACAATTTAAGCATATGATTTGAGACACTTTTTCTTGAAATAAGAGAGAAAATTAAATCTTATAAGATAATGACACTTTGTATGCAGGTAGAAGTGGTAATAAGACATATCCTACTGAAGTTATTGAAATTCAAAGTTAAGAAAAGAATCCATTAGGTAACCTGGCAGACGTATCAGGTGACCCATACAGGGAGAAATAGCAGGCTAGCATCAGACTTCTCCACAGCAACATTCACTATGAGAAAAGAAGGGAACATATGAAAAAATGTTCAGCTTCACTAGTAACCAAAGAAATGTAATATAAACTAAGGAAATAAAATTTCACTCTGATTTACAGGTTTAAAAAATGATAATACCCATTTTTTGTAAGGTTTGTGGGAAGGGAACCCTGGAACACTATGTAGGACTGTAAATTGTCACAACCCTTCTAGAAGGCAATATGGTAACACATATATATATATTTTTTTTGCTGTACGTGGGCCTCTCACTGCTGTGGCCTCTCCCGTTGTGGAGCACAGGCTCCAGACGCGCAGGCTCAGTGGCCATGGCTCACGGGCCCAGCCGCTCCGCGGCATGTGGGATCTTCCCCGACCAGGGCACGAACCCGTGTCCCCTGGATCGGCAGGCGGACTGTCAACCACTGCACCACCAGGGAAGCCCAGTAACATATTTTTAAAATCATAAAAATCTTTATCTTCTTTTGCCCAGTTACTTCTATTTGTGAGAATGTATTCTTTAAAAATTGCTGATGAAACCGACAATCATTTAAATATAAGAATTTGGGGGGAAGTTATATAGCACAGTAATGTGAAAACTAACCACCACGTCACTTGCAATTAAAGAGAAACAAGGTTAGCCTCCTAAAAACTTTTCTCATAAGAGAGAAGGGGAGAGAAACTAGTTTAGTAGATATCTATAATATCTGACCCCGGGATGTGCAGGTATTCACTATCTCCATTTCACGGATATGGAAAATGAAACAGAGAAATTAAGTAATTTGCTCAAGGACGTTCAACTATTCTGTTAAGAACTGGAATTCAGGGTCTTAATTGCGACTTGGAAGCATAAAGTCTTTTTATGCCATGCAGAAGATTCTGCTGTCAGTATGTACCAAGTAAAAATAATACAGAGACTAGAGCAGAGAAATAAAGTTTGTGTTAAATAGCACTTTTTAACACAAAAGTGTTAAAGGAATAATACTTGCTGCAGTGTTTGTACAGTTTCTTTACATGTCATAAAAGAACTTCAGCATTTATAATATAAATTTACAAGAGGTTCAAATTGCTTTGCAAAACTACAGTCAATTCTCCTTACTTACGCTAGTTAAGTTCTATAGAGTCCCGCAAACAATGAATTAGCAAATACTGAACCATTACTCCTAGGTGCAGGTGAGTATCTGGTCACAGCAGTTTCATCAACCAATGAATACATAACCTTGTTATATGCGTGTTTCTGTTTAAAGATACTTCATTTAGTATATAATGCTGATTCATCAATGCTGAATTTGTGGTCAACAGCACTAATAACTCGTGCCTGAACAAAGTTGTTTAACACACATTTTCTCTGTAAGGCACAGCACAGCCTTCTTGCGCCAAGGAACACTAGACAGCACTATACTTGGGGACCATTTTAAATAACAAAATCACCAACAAAACACACAAAAATGCAGAAAACATGGCACCAGACAGACTCAGGTAAGGACCTTGGTTAACAGTATGACAGCTGAACAAGAAGTCAGTGTTGCCTTGTTCAACCTTAGTTGGGAACGTGCATGTCAGGCGATTCAATTCAATTTTTTTGGCCACTGCGCCTGTGTACAGAGGACCACAGAAGCATGAGTCTTGATTTTAAAGTTACAAATTAATTTTACTGAAGAGGCAAATTTGCAAATACAGAATCTGAAAATAATAAGGATTGACCATTTTAATTTATAGTTAAAAGGTTATACAAAAACAACATACCTTCGTTCAATGAAAACGTTAGATAATGGGGGAGAAAAATGAAGGTTTCAGAAAATGCTTACAAGTAGGCAATAAATTTATTGACTGCCCACTTGTGCCCCCTAGTGGATAATAGGATAACAAGTACTGGAATCTACTTAAAGCTTGAAATGACAAGGTAGGTACTTCATAAACTGCTGAGAGAGACAGGGAGGGTGGGAAGTGGGAGAGAAAGAGAAACAAAATGACTCACATCAAACTTGGCAGTGTGCGCAATTCTCCTTTTTGGTCCAGAAACGTTTTGGTAATACTGCATATCTAATTCCATTTGCTTTCCTGAAGGCTAATGGGAAAAAGATAAGACATCCAATTTCAGTGTAGTAAAAGCAAAGTTATGTTTCCCGAAGAGCCACAGGAATCCAAGCTACAAAATACTAGGCAAATTATTAAAAAATAATTCAGAAAAAATAATTTAATTTGGATAATCTGACATGCATAGATTCCTATAAAAGATACCTCTAATTTGGGAAATCAACTATAAGTTACTGTACATTAATACCAGGGTCTCTGGAAAATGTCAAGTCTGCAAGACATGATGGCTGGCCAATTACCAAGGTTTTGCCTTATTTTAATACATTATTAATCGTAAGTATTAGAAATACATATAATAGATGTATTATATATATTCTATAGGGTTTAGAATATAGAGAATATATATTTAAGGGAAACTCCTTTAGATTTAGGAAAAGGATTTTTAAAAAAGTGACCAACCTGCTTAGCAGTCTCTCCCTTATGAGCTTTGCTTCGTGTGAACTTATTGAAAATTCGAAGACATTCCTTCACAGTGTCATCAGAATCAGAAGGAGTGTCATCTTCAGTACATCCCTTATCAAAATCAAATTCAACTAATCTGTTGTCTTCAAAAGTAGTGAAGTCTTGACTGTCGTCTTGTACTCTCAGAACTTTATCTTTCACATGATCGTCTGAATAACAGAACCGGAGTTGGCTTGGTGAATATTGCCATTCAGTTTCTTCTTTTTGAGTATCATCAATTGTTTTTACACGTCTTCTGCTCTTTGGGTAACTTTCATTATGACTTTCCTTCTGTATTTCTTTGTCACTGAGAGGTGCACAAGTTATACTTTCTCCTGAAATACAGACATGCTTTTCCTCACCATCGAAGCTTTCCATCTTAGAAATGTGGTTTTTAACACCACATAAGTTTATGTTAGTTTTAGTATCTAGTGAGGTTTTCATGTGTGATTTTGGTGGTTCTAACTTGTTACTGTCATCATCTGTTTGTGTGGTTAGTTGCGTTTCATCTATCTTCTCCTCTTCCATACCACTGATCTGAAGATTTCTCTCCTCCGGGGGCAATACTTGTATCTTTTCATCCATATGCTGATATTTAAAGCCTCTAAATGGCTTAGATTTCTTAGAAGTAGGAATGACTGGAGGTACATCCATTACAAGGTCATCTTCATCAGAATCTTGAAGATTTATTTTAATTCGTATTGGTGAAACATAAGGTCTTTGGCTCTCCAGGGACTTGTGGCAATTTCCACCCACAGATTTCTTCCAGAAGTGCTGCCTGTCAGTCTTACCCTGCTTTGCTTTAGATGCCCCAAGCAGCCCTGCAGAATAATTGAGCAAGGGATCATATTCAAGGTCAGTTGCTGGACATCTGTGGTCCATCACGTACTTTCTAGGCTGACTCTCTTTGCTCTTTGACGGTTCATTCCACTGTTCTTTTGGGAGCAGACTATTTTCAGGAAAACCTTGTCTCACTTTTGTGTCACTCAAGGAGGCCGCGGGGCTTTGCGATAGCTCTTCAAGCGCTAAAGTAAACCTGGAGAGCCTCTTCCCCTTTTCTGCAACCTCAGCCTTGACTGACTCGATTTCTTTGTTGATTCTTTCCAATTCTTCCATAGTTGTGCCTAGTGTTGTTAATGGAAGATGGGTTTATCTTTAAACATCACTTAAGATGAAATGTGGACTCCAGAATATCCTGGACAATGAGTTTCCTATCACAAGGACATTAACTTTTCCAAACCCAGCCTTAAATGCAGGGAATTGTTGACTAACAGGTCAGTTCCTGGAATGAGCATGTCAACGGCTATCACTGATTAAGTCTTTCAAATGTCTAGCTCATTCCCATGACTGATTAAAGTACATTCGTGTCTTATTACTAGAGTAACTATACATCTGTGGGATAGGCCACGTGTATACATATTGAACTGTGTCAAACATGACATGGTTTGGATATACACTATTCACCTTTTTACCAAGCAGTGACAATTTGGTAATAGTTCAAATAGCCAAATGCCTCTTACACAGAACTGTACATAGACTCACACACCAATATATCTCCTCTGTCACAAGAAAGTTTTTTTAAAACATTAGTCTTTTCTTAATTTAGTGGTTCTTAACATTCTCACTAAGGTCCCTGATATTCTACAGAATGCCTCAAACACCAAGTTAAGCAAAACACACCCTTCCACAACCAACCATTAAAAAAACCTTAAAAAAAATCAAAAAAATAAAACTCCAGACCAGTTGGATCCACACTCCTGAGGAAACCCAGGACAGCGACAAGAGATCAGGCTGCTTAGTCATGGCTCTTCACAATACCTGGCAGCTCCTTCCTGACTTTTTACTAAGGAAATCTCCACCTCTTCCCTCTTTCCAAGATATACTTTCCTATGGCAATGATGGGATAATTTACAAACTTCTCTCTTCTCCCCAACAAGAAATTTCAGATATGAGACGTCGTCCAAATTATACTCGTTAAAACTCTGAATTTATTTTAGATAACCTACGTGTTTTGATAACACACATGTGCTTCCTCTTTACACAATGAGCTTTCTCCTGGCTCACTCGCTTTTCAATTTATCATTTGTTTTCTGTTAAGAAATCAACTCTATTGAAATCCAAAACAACGTGTGTAACAAAGGTGTAGGACATTTTGATGGAGAAGGAAAAAGGTGAAGAGCAGGCACAAGAATGAGAACTATCCTATGTTCCAAACATAAACAAATGGATCTAATTTCTTTTTAAATAAACTTAGAAAGGGGAGTAAACTCTGGGTAACCAGCTAGAACTGCATTTTGGCATAAGCTGGGTTTTATCTGGTTGCCATGATTCAGGAAAGGCTATTTAAGCAGTGCGTTGGGGTGCTATTGAAAAAACAAAACAAACAAACAAAAAACTGTACTTTACCTCCATGTCCGAAGTTTAAAATTTTTTTGCTGCATCAGAAGCTGGATTTGGAGGGCAAATTTTGAAGTCTGAGGCACACTTATAACCTTCGCTCAGGCTACAGGTGATTGGAAACAGCTCCTCCTGACTTGTAAATCCTCTTCGCCACAACCGGGGTCCCACCCCACCCATCACCTTTCCCCAGAGCACAGGAAGCTCCTTAGAGTAATACCATACTGGGGATGGGTGACAGGAAGCGATGATAAAACCACACAAGACCACGCACGTGCATCTTACCGTGCATGCCTTTCTAGGATCCCGCGTTCCCAAGAGCTGGCATCACCCGTCCGCACACGCCGGTCCACAGCACGCTCCTCGCCCTGCCTCCCTGGCCACGTGACTTTGGCCCCGCCCCACTCTCCCCCTCCGGAGCCTTGGGGGCGGGGTGGCCACCCACGTAGAGCCGGCCTGGGAGCTGAGCTCTCTCAGCTCTCTCAGCTTCTCAGTACTGGGGCGGAGATTCTCTGCGGGTGACCAGCCTAAGCCAACCATCTTCCCGAATGTCTCTTGGACGCCCCCGCTCCACGGTTTCAGGAACTGTGTGACCACCCAAAAGGCTCTCGAAGAACGTCCTCAAACAGGATCTTGCATAGCACCCTCAGTGCTCGGTATATGTCGAACACACTTGACGTGGGAGGGGTGAAGTAAGAGGGAGTAAGGACTAGCCCTTAAGGCTCCTGAACCTGGCTGTGCGATGCTGGGAAGATTTACTCTTGCGAACTCTTAACAACTTGGTTCCTCGTTCGAAGGCAAGTGCTTGTTTTCCTCTTGCCCATAATAGCCACTCTATAGGAATTGCCCTTAAGTAGGTAGGTGGGAGTAAACAGCCCTTTTTGAGGGCTGGGGAAGAGACAGATTATGGGCATCAGAGAAAGGAAATGCAAGGGTGTTTCGGCATGGGGGGAAACAAGTTAAAAAGGAACTGGTTTTATTTTGTCCTTTAAGAGGAAACAAACACATCAGAGGTCCAGACAACCTGTTTAGGAAATCCAGGTTTAGTCATGGCATGGAGGGTCAGCAGGGGACAAATGAAAAGACACTCCCCCTCCCAATACACATACACACCAGCCTGGGATGTAGGACCCTCTCCTCACTTCTAGACTACCTGACATTCTTCATGCCCCGCCCCCAATACCATGACTGCACTTTACAATGTTACCTACAATGGTATCTGCAAGTTATGCTGAGGATGAGAAACCAATTAAAAATATATATATATATATAGTTAACATCTCTTTTGGCCCTTTTAGGCATAGTAAAGCCATACTGAGTAACTTTCTCAAGGTACAGTACATTACTCCTGGAGACAAAAGCAACCCTTACACCTCTTTCCAATCAAGAAAATTCATGGTCCCTTCCAAGGGTGGGTGGAGTAAAAAGGTGGGAACGGTTGGTAGCCAACCCCTCCCCAAGCCCACCTGACATTCTTCCCACAAGCCTTTTCTCACCCATGGATTCAACATGGCTCCGCTGCACTCCGAGCACTTCCAAGCTGCTGCAACGAGCTGCCTAACTCAGTTCCCACCGCATTTCCCGGTGCCTGAACTGGCAGCACAAACGCTGGCACCGACCCCGGGGGCTGTCAAAAGGGCATGGAAAATGGCAAAAGTAACCCACGGAGGGCAGCATGGGCTACTGCTCAAGGCCACCTCCTCTGGCTTCGAAAATTGTGTGCACTGATGGGAAAAGCAGGCAGAGCTTAACACACACCCTACTACCTCTTCTCCAGCCAGGGTACCGCCTTATATAGTCCGTTGCTACTTGAAGGCGGAGCTTCATAGCTTTCCCAGCCAATGGAGAGGTTGGGGCTGGCGTCAGGGGAGAAAATAACGAGGGAGGGAATGACCCAGAGAATGCATGGTAGGGCTGCGTCAGGTGAGTGTAGTGTGTGTCTGTCCTCCATGGGGAAGAAGGTTCATAAAGGCCTAACCTACAGGTAAGGAAAACAATTTCCCAAGAGATGAAAGGACCCTTGGATTAAGGAATCTCCTGCCTTGTGGATGCCTACCTTGCTCCTAAACAACATCCTTTGACTTATAATAAGTTTGGCTATTAACCTTCATGGATCATGGAGAGAACCTCAGCTGTGAAGCACATCTAAACTTTGCTTCTCTCTAGCAGGTGATCTTAGGCAAGGTATCTGACTTACCCGAGTTCTCCTTTCTTGATCTGTAAAATAAACTTGCCTTTCATAGGGTAGTAGATTCAGTGTGCTGTAATGTACCAAAGTGCCTAGCATAAAGTAGGTGAGAATTGAGGAGGACAAGTTCTTCCCCTTCCCATCATCAACACATATCCACAAAGGACCTGGTACATGTCCCTAAAATCCTTCCAGTTGAAACTGATTCCTAAAAGGGAAACAGTTCCCTATTCCATTGTTCTTCTTTGTAAACTGAAATACTCCTAGGATAGATAGGTTCATAAGTCACTGATAACTTCAATTAGTCTTTGAGATGTTTGCTTTTCTTCCAGTAGCACATACTGAGCCTGGGTGCTGGGGGGAAGAGAGAAGGAAGGGTCCTCCAGCTCTAAAAGATTCAGGGTCCATGGATCCCCCTCTAGGAAATTACATGCTGGGATCCCTCCTTCCTTTCTTTTCTTCTGAAAAACAATGTTATCTCAAATGGTTATGGATACTTTAGAAGGTCCTAAATCTTACTGTCCTATGAGAGGACCCTGATGACTTGGAAACAATTGAAGAATGCTAAGAGTCTCTTAGTGCTAGTTTTGTCTCTTGATACGGCACACCTGTTTTGCCAGTAAAACATGAACAGGTGTGTTTTTTTTTGCTTTGGTGGTGGGGAGGGGCGTAGTTAGTAGTGATTACCCTGAAAGTCCTCAAAATGCCCCCAAGTAAGGTAAAAAACTGAATGTTCTCATTTTAAAAAGAACCAGCCTAGAATGAATACTTTCTTTACGTCACTTTCCAGGATCATTTTTACTTGATGAAGTTTTCCACACCTTAAGTTATTTCCTTCTATTTTTTTCCATTGAATGGTTTTTATAGCTGAGAGATTTTTTAATTGAATATGCCCTCCTTTTTTTTTTTTTTTTGCGTTACGCGGGCCTCACTTTTGTGGCCTCTCCTGTTGCGGAGCTCCGGAAGCGCAGGCTCAGCGGCCATGGCTCACGGGCCCAGCCGCTCCGCGGCATGTGGGATCTTCCCGGACCGGGGCACGAACCCGTGTCCCCTGCATCGGCAGGCAGACTCTCAACCACTGCGCCACCAGGGAAGCCCTGCCCTCCTTTTAAAACACCAGAAAATTTAAAGGTCTCAACAGAGTTTCCAAATCATAACATGAGTGGCACCAACATATTTTTTATGACAAAAAAAATTAAAGTTGTCTATTCATCAGTGGGTTTGTCTTTGTTCCTCACTCTGAATTAAGTCTGACTCATCATTCATGCCTGTCTCATCTGAGCCTGTGGAAACCACGTCCGTTGTCCTAGATTTTGACCTTGTGTCTGATTTCCTTAATTCTGAAGAAGTGGTGCCCCAAAATGTGCTGCTGTCAGTACTCTTAGAAAAAGATGTGTTGATACGCCTTCTCATGGATCAGTTATAAAGAGGTTCCTGCTCTGGGTCAACAGTCTTTACCACACTGAAGAGCTTTTTTACATCTGAAAAAAAAAACATACATCAAAAATTGTTTTTAATTGTGTATGTCTGCAGCTTGGCTTAGAAAAGCATCTTAAAGTGATATATGAATTCTGTCCAATATATTAGCTATTTATTACAACACTATATAAAAATGAATGAAAAATGTTAGACCCTACACAGATGTGTTTAGAACAGAGGTCATAGCCCTTTTGTTTCAAGGCTATTAAAAAAGAATGCATTTCTAGATTCTCTATACCCTTTCCAATTGACTGGGGTTGTTACTATCTCTAGATGACTATTTAAAATATTGGGAAAAAGTCCAAGTGGGATATTCCCTGAGAGACAGCCCCATGCTCCTTTCCAAATAGGGGAAATGGAGCCAAAATGAATACCTTATAAACTTGGGAGTCACGTTTGCCTAGCACTCTACTAAAGAGAGCAGAGTGGGTGTTTCCTCTCACGTGTTTTAAAGACTCCAGAGGTCTGTAGACTTACTTCTTTATCTTCACTTTGTACAGCACGGTACAACTGACTGCCAAGAGGATGGCAAAAAGGAAGAGGCTCGTCAACGAGATGCCCAGAATTAACCTTGATTTGGCTTTCTTAACTTCTGCCAGGTTGTCTTTATCTGTAGCATTCACATCAGAGTCTGAGAGAAAAGAAAGAAAATGCAATGGGAAAGAGTGACTCTGCTCAGCATGTTTTCCTGGAGGAATAAGGATCGCAAAGCAACTGAAGAGAAGCCTTCACCACCCGGAGTCTTCACTGAGTTCTCCCCACTACCCTCATGCAATGCAAAGGAGAAGGCTATAGGCCACTCCCTACAGCCAAGTACTCTTAACTTTTTTACCTTTCCCCTTCACAGCAATCATGGGGGAGCTGTCCTTTGCTCCATTTTCCAGGATCACAGAAGTTTATGGATTTGCCCTTGGTACATAGCTAATAAGTGGCAAAATTTGGTATCAAACCCAGGTTACCAGATGTTAAAATATGTATCAGACTTCCTCCCTGAATAATAATAATAATAATAACAACTCAAGACTGAAGAGATTACTATTACAAATGTGATGGGGCCTCCCTGGTGGCGCAGTGGTTGAGAGTCCGCCTGCCGATGCAGGGTATACGGGTTCGTGCCCCGGTCCGGGAGGATCCCATATGCCGCGGAGCGGCTGGGCCCATGAGCCATGGCCGCTGAGCCTGCGCATCCGGAGCCTGTGCTCCGCAACGGGAGAGGCCACAACAGTGAGAGGCCCGCGTACCGCAAAAAAGAAAAAAAAAAAATGTGATGAAATTACACACAAGGGATTAGTCCTTCAAGAGAGAAAGATGCAATTCTACTGTTGGGACATGCATTGACTTTCTTTTAAGCTAAAAGGATGATGTATTACAATGCTTTCTCCACAAGGCTTAAGAACTGAATTTGCGGGCTTCCCTGGTGGTGTAGTGGTTAAGAATCTGCCTGCCAATGCAAGGGACATGGGTTCAAGCCCTGGTCCTGGAAGATCCCACATGTCATGGAGCAACTAAGCCCATGCACCACAACTACTGAGCCTGAGCTCTGGAGTCCGCAAGCCACAACTACTGAGCCTGCATGCCACAGCTACTGAAGCCCACACGCCTAGAGCCTGTGCTCCACAACAGAAGCCACTGCAATGAGAAGCCCGTGCACCACAATGAAGAGCAGCCCCCACTCACCGCAACTAGAGAAAGCCCGCATGCAGCAACAAAGACCCAACACAGCCAAAAATAAATAAAATAAATAAATTTATTTTAAAAAAAAGAACTGAATTTGCCATTTTATTACTGTGATCAAATCTAGTGTACTTGATGTTAAAGAAATGGAAATTTAGTTAACTTTCTAAAATACATTATATAATAAAAATCATGTCTGGATCCAGAAACGTCAAAAGTCTTTTTCCTAAAGTAATGAAAATATATCTTTACTGCCAAATTTTATATCTTCCTGAATATATGTCTGACTTAATAGGCATTTAATGGTGACTTTAAATAACCATGTTGCTATTTCTCCCCTTTCCCCCAACCTCCTCCCACCTAAAAGTTCCAAGGGTTTTCATGATTTTCTAGGTAATGATATTTTGGTAATAAGCAATGACAAGCTCCCATATCTAACTCTCTGATATTTAAAAAACTTGTAATTGTCAAAGTGCAATCCTAGGCCAAGGGGAGTGAAATGTGCACAGTTGTCAATGACTGATATCTTGACTTTGAGGGAGATTATTTTGGGAATAAACAAATTATGTTAAAATGGACTGTGCTCCTGAATTGCTTTGCTACTCCTTAAAAGGGTGTTTGTAAATAGGTGTGCTTATAGTACATTTTGTTTATCAAGGTGGTGGTCAAAACTAGAGAAGGGTTTGAAATTCCTAACCACTGGAAATTATAGAAAAGCTAATTACAAGTTTGGACAGCTTTTTTTTTCTCTAAGCCTCAGTTTCCTAATCTGTAAAATGGAGATAATACCAACTTTCATGGAGTTGCTGTGAGGGCTGACATAATAATGTATGTATAGTGTAGTAGGTGCTCAATATGTAATAGAAAATCAGTGATGCTCATTTTAATTACTTGAAAACACAAAATATTTCTAAAGTATTTGTCATTACTGTATATCACTTTTCTAAACAAACAAGACTGACTCTGTTTTCTTGATGCACTGAAAGGCAAGTGGCTGTACTGGTCAAATAATCCAGTACAGAATTGAGGTGACAGGACTTAGATGTATTATCAGATGTTATTTCTTTTTCAATGTCTTTTTGAAGGACAGAGGATTGGGGAAAATTAATATATTGCCTCGTTATGAAATTTTCCATCAAGTCAGGAGTTCTTTCACTCATATAAATAAAATTAATCCATGAATGAAAACTACATTCAGTAGCAGGAATTCTTTCATTCCTTGCTGGTGGGAATACAAAATGGTACAGCCACTTTGGAAGACAGTTTGGTAGTTTCTTACAAATCTAAACATAGTCTTACCACATGATTCAGCAATCACGATCCTTGGTATTTACCCGAATGAGTTGAAAACTTATGACTACACAAAAATCTACACGTGCAGGTCTCTAGCAGCTTTATTCATTATTGCCAAAATTTGGAAACAGTCAAGACATCCTTCAATAGGTGAATGGATAAACAAACTGGTACATCCATACAATGGAATATTATTCCGTGATGAACAGAAGTGAACCATCAAGGCACAAAAAGACATGGAGGAATCTTAAATGCATATTACTAAGCAAAAGAAGCCAATCTGAAAAGGATACATACTGTATGTTTCCAAAGATTTGACCTTCTGGAAAAGGCAAAACTATAGAGACAGTGAAAAGATCAGTAGTTGCCAAGGGTTGGGGAAGGGAGGGATGGCTAAGTAGATTGTAGGGGATTTTTAGGTCAATGAAGCTACTCGGTGGACACAAAACATTATGCATTTGTCAAAATCCCGTAGAATCGTACAACACAAAGGGTGGACCCTAATGTAAACTATGAAGTTTAGTTAATAGCAATGTATCAATATTGGCTCATAAATTGTTAAAAAAATGCACCACACGAATGGAAGATATTAATAACAGGGGAAACTGAGCAGGGGGAATATATGAGAACTCTGTACTTTCTACTCAATTTTTCTATAAGCTTAAAACCGCTCTAAAAATGTCTGTCAATTTAAGACAACTGCATCCTAAATATTGTTCACTTGCCTACTCCTTCATTTGGTTTACTGTTTCAGGAATATAAGTTACAAAACAGGGAGATGGAAATAGTCATCTGTAATGTGGTCACTGAAGAACACTGTTTAGGAAACATAACTTTCCTACAACTGTAAATGTCCTCTCTGGTATGATGTCAGTCACCATGCTACCTTCTTACATATTCTATACCTTACTGAGGAAAACAGTATCACCATGTAGACACTAAAATGTGTGAAAGTATTTCTGTATCCCTTTAATTGAAGTATTTTGTTCTTACTTGGAATTGGCTGAAAAGCTTGATCTCGTTGGTTGTCCTCATTGGTGTCTACATTTATAGCTGTTTAAACAATAAATTGGTGTTATGGTAAACAAAATTCACTTACTTTTGTGTGTGTATACAGCTTATTCTCATTGTTCATGGTAGTCATGGTAGTTAAGCTATGTGAGCACTGAATCAATGAATACTGAACCATCATTGTTCCTAAGGGAAATACAGGCTTAGGTTCCTATGAGCCTCTGGTCACTACATTTTCATCAACTAATGAATATCTAACCTTGCTTTATGTGTGTGTTTCTGTTTAGAGACACTTTATTTAGTATATACTGCTGATTCATCAACACTGAGCTCACAATCAACAGCATTATAACTCACACCTACATGAAGCTTATATAATACACATATTTTTCTCCTGAGGTACACCACAGCCTTCTTGTGTTTAGGAACATTAAACAGCATTGTACTACTATACTTGGGGGGCATTTAAAATAGCAAAATCGCCAACAGAAATTGCTACTCTGTGTGTGTCCACAAATGACTGTGAAAGTTCTGCAAGTGGAGGGTTCCAGATAAATTTTAGATACAGGTAAATTCACAAATACAGAATCTGCAAGTTGGATCCATTGAATATGGTATGTATTTCACATTTATAACACATGCTTGTATGTGTGTGATACATGAATTATATTTATACATGTATGCATACATAGATGATATGCATGTTACATTTATACATGCATACATACAAATGCTATGCATGTTACATTTATACATGCATGATTGTACATTTATGATTATATATTACTTTTATGCATGCATATATTTTGATATATAATTTGCATTCATTCATGCCTCTCCATGTGCATACTGCTCCAAATACAAAGAGGCATTATATTGAGCAAGAGCCTTATTTAACATTTTTAATCATAAATTAAATGACTAGATTGCAATACTTGTAGGAAAATAAGAGTTTTGGGGAGAGAATCAGAAAATGTGTGACACTGATCAGCTTTCTGGGTTTGTTTTACATTTGCTATTACATGTGATGATGGCAGCAAAATGTTGACTTATTAATTCTCAGTATTAGAACAATTTACACTGATCTTGGCTTTCTTACAGAAGACTTTAGAAAACCAAAACATTTTCCCAGCTACCCAACTACTTTGAGCATACCTTCAGCTAACATTTTCCAAAATGCAGTCTCACGTGGACTCTGGATTGGTTGTGTTTAAAAAACAAAATAGAACATGATAACAAAATAAGGTAATTTGGATTCAGTAAATTTTTTTTTTTTTTTTTTGGTGCGGTACGCGGGCCTCTCACTGTTGTGGCCTCTCCCGTTGCAGAGCACAGGCTCTGGATGCGCAGGCTCAGCGGCCATGGCTCACGGGCCCAGGCGCTCTGTGGCATGTGAGATCCTCCCGGACTGGGGCACGAACCCGCGTTGCCTGCAGTGGCAGGCGGACTCTCAACCACTGCGCCACCAGGGAAGCCCCGGCTTCAGTAAATTTTTGATAGAACATTCATTCATTCGTTAATTTAGTCATCTAAAAGTTATACCTTGAGTTCCTATCATGTGCCAGACCCTGTGGTTGGCATTAAAGTTACAGAAATGAACAAGGTCTTATGCTCAAGGAACATGCTCTCAATTTGGGAGACAGACAAGAATCACTGTTAATTATGTTGCAGGGTAATGAGGGCTTTCATAGCGATGCACAGGTGGTATGCACAGAGGGATCTAATTCAACTTCCAAAGGCCAGAAACACTTTGAGAGGGAGCTGATGCTCCCATATAGGCTCAGAGGACTAAAAATTGTTTGCCAGACAAACTCTGTGAGAGAGAGGTCATTCCACTGTGAGCAAACTCAGGTGTCATAAGCAGGTTCGGTAAGTTCTGAGAGCTTCAGGTAGTCTGGAGTGGAGAATGTGGGTGAGGAATGTGACCAGAGATGAGACTGGCAAGTTCTTCAATGGTCAGATCATTTCAGACTTGAATGCCTGGTTAAGAACTTAGACTATGACCCCAAACCTAGTAGAAAATTACTGAAGGTATTTAAGAAGGGGCCAACCAGGATGATCAGATTTCTATATTTAAATATATCAAGAAAGTGAATAATATTAGAGTAATCATATGAGAAACATACTTGGATTGCATGAACTGGAGAACATAGGGTTTCATGTAATGACAGTCCACTGTCTTCAATTAGACCACTCCTCTTTCAAGACCTTAGAGGAGAGCCATCCTGGGTTGTTATGTTTTCACAAGTATTTTATAAGGAACAATACTCTTGTCAGAAAAAGTAAAATGATAATTTTGATTTTGTAAACTCTCACTCTGAACTTTCCCCCACTGATAATCTTAGGAAACACCAACAATTGACTCTAAGCAGAGGCAAGTTTATTTCTAAAGCATGTGATTGTTATATCATTATTTTAAAATTATATTAAAATGTATTAAATATATTTATAGAAATATATATTTATACACACATATTTTAGATAAATATATATTTAATATAAATATAAATGTAATAGATTTTACTAAAATAAAGTTGTATTTTAAAAAGAGCTCACTTCCTATCACTTGTCAAGTAAATCTGAAAACTCAGTCTTAGATTTTTTTTTACCATTTAAAAGATTTTAGAGTGGCTTTAAATTGTAGTAGTACAAATTCTTTAAGCATGTTATTACTTTACGAAATACTCAGATAATGAAAGTAAAATTTTTAAGTCATATAATGATATGCTCCAGGTCTGACTACAGTGTTGTAACTTTAATACTGTGAATAGTTTTTTCAATAGGTTCTTTACCTTCTTCTTCATTGCTGACTGTTTCAGGAGGTGGTAATGTCGTGATTTCATTGACGAGTTTATCTACGAAAAGGCATAATGGATTATCAGCATATAAATATATTGACTCAACATTTGTGATTAAGCATTTTTTAAGCAAAAAGAATAGAAGAAAAGGAGACAAAAATATCAAAACAAACAAACAAAAAAACAAAGAGAAAGATGTTGACATTTTCCTGAGATACCTTAAAGGAGGGGAAAGAAGAAGGCTTTGGAGAATGATGTTTGTGTGATAATGGGTTGCCTGAGGTGGGATTAATATGCCTATAATTTGCAAGAGTGAGGAAAAACTGGGAGCGTGGGGCCACAGGCTTCCTTTGACAGTACGGAACATCTATTGAATGAGAGGCATTGGCTTCACATGGCTCCCTGAACAGGCCTTGAAGTGATACTGTCACTTCAGGACAAGTTGGTTGCTGGTCAGGGTGGTGACGTGAAAGAGTTGTAACATCAATGTCCTTGCAAACTGGAAACACATGCATGTTAACTACTCAAAACAGAGTTTTGGCCCTAAAGATTTGGGGCTACAAATCAAGGATTTTCAGGCCTGATTTAGTATATATCTCAGTCTACAATGTGTCCATCTGGAGGTATGTCAGCAAGAGTGTATTTGGGAACAATTGTGACTGAAGGACCATTGTTCTCCCCACGAAGTTGGCAATTTCAGTTAAATTGCTTCATACAGCAGTCAATAAAGTTCCGTATGAAGTACAGGTAACCCCACTTCTAGGAAGATTTCTACTGAGCCTACAAACAGAATAGGTATCTTGTTGGCAAGGAAGGATGGAAAAACGAATCCGTTACCAGAGTTGACACAGATTCAGGCAGGGTTGGAACAATTGGTAAGTAATCCTTTAACTCTGCTATGCAACCCTCAGACTTGATTTTGGAGAAAAATGTCTGGATTGTCTCACTACTGCCTTGCTCTCATCGTTTTAGGGACTAAAAGAATTGTTAGTCAAAATTTTTCTGGAGATTTCCATCTCCTTGGGGAGCTTGCTCCTCCAGAATGTCCCCGCCATGTCAACATGTCTCCCTCTGTTAGGGCCCCTTTTAAAATGGCAAAAATTTCTTATCCCAATACAACTTTGACAATCCTTTGGGGACCTGAATTGTAGGAAGAGAAGTTAGGGTTTTGGAATCTCTTCCATGGGTACTGTGGTATTCAATAATCCATTTCCTAAGGGAATTTGAGGTACCTGGCTCTGTGTGTCTTATCCCAAATAGCTCAACATGTTGTCTGCTGTGTGCAAGCAAAATTCCCATGAGAGGTTTGTCTAATTAATGTATGCCCTTGAAATGTCCCTATCCATTTATGCCCCAAATTTTGGAATTGTTCAAAATATTTCGATATTGTCAACTAGCTTTATTAATAGTTAGGCATTGCTGAATCTGGCTTTTCCCAATATTGAATATTGTCATAGTCAGAAATATGCTGTCTTGCCTTATTTATTTTCATCCCCTTTTCCTTGTCTTCTTGTCTTTCATAGACATGAGCTATTGACACTTCAAGGTGAAAGACGTGGTATATGTACTTTAGAGGCTTTTAATGGCCTCCAGAGTCACATGCTGGCAACAGTTTTATCTATCAATAGTTACACTTGGTGGAAAGATGCAAAAAAGAAATAATATTTGAAGCTGAAAGTGCAAAGCAGAAAGAAGTAAAAATGTGGGTTTAAGAAAAAACAATTTTCTAGAGTCCTAAATTTAGTTATTTCATTTTCCTTTCCACACAAACCAAAAATATGAGGCTAAGAAATATAATAACGTCCTTGCCTTCTGAATTTATCAGTGCAATGGCTATGGTGGAGTCTCCCTATTTTAGGAACTAAGACTCCCTGATGACATTAGCTCCACTAAGACCTTTTTCCTACCCAATACTCTGTAGTGCTATTTTGGAATCTTGCTTTAAGGGTTCTTCATATTTGCAATGGTGCCTTTCAGTACTTAGAGTTTCTTAGAGAAAAATTCAGGTCAGTTGTTGTTCTCACAGATATTTCAGACTGTCTGCCATTTGGATTTTGTGATGTAAACACATCTAAAAAGATCTAAGTAATCTCTAATCTCTAATAAGATCAAAATTTTTCAGCAGCTTGCTAAGTCCCTTCTTGTTCCTTTTACATTTTTCCTCACCAGATTTTTTTTTCTTAAAACATATGCACTAACTAATTCCAAGAAAAGAATAATAAAGTATTTGAGACATTCTTCAGCTACAAAATAACAAGTGGGGCAAGGGTCAAAAATAAAATTCATGGGGAAAAAAGCCAAACTAGTATCCTTATACTAACTGATTATTTCTGAAAAGAAATTATTAAGGAAATTGCAAAAAAACATATATAGGTGCATAATAGGTGCCCAAAGGATTTGTAGATGTGTAATATTATCACTGTTTGTATTAACATTGTCGAATTTTAGCCAAGTAAGAAGCATTCACTTGCCCTTGAACCTTCTGTTAGACTGTAATAGTTCAGCTTAAAAAGCACATACTTCAGTAACAATCAAGATCTCCCCAATAGATTCACATTTACACATGCACATAAAGAAGCCTGCTATTAAGAGTTGTCAGTGAGGCTGGTTGTAATTCAAAACTAATGGACATGCCCACCCAACCAGATTCAAAGTAAATTGGATCAAGATGCCAGACTGAACATTCATATGCATGTCTCCACTTTCCAAAATCTCATGAAATGACAGAAAATTTTACACACATGAATGTATGTGTGTGTTTAGTATATAAATATATATATTCACTTCCCCAACACACACACACACACACACACACACACACACACACACACACACACTGCCATTAATTTTGAAGAATTTCTGGACTAGATCTATGGAGAAATAAAAGGAATTCACAGCTCAATATTCATGTTATGAGTTATGAAAGTATAAAAATTAAAACACTGTGGTATTTTTGTAGGGAAAGACAGATAAAAGAAAAAATAAAAAGGTAGCAACTGAACAATTTCAAATGGAATTTAGGTTATATTAAATGTAAGTTTCATATCAGTAGGGAACTAGTGTTAGACAACCGGCAATCCTCCTGGAAAAATGTAAAGTTTTATGCAATTTTATGCCATATACAAAGATAATTGGATTTAAGACCTAAGAGTTTAAACAAAAATAAAAAATTATCCAAAAATTGGAAAATAATTTAATATCTTGGATTGGATAAGGCCTACCTAAATAAGATACAAAATGAAGAAGAAATTAATCAAGAATTGATCTCATAAAATTTAAAATTTTCTCTGTGATTAAGATACCTAAATAAGTTTAAAGATAAGCAACAGCTTGGGAGAAAATACTTGTTACTTTTATCATAGAGAAAAAATTAATATACAAAACATAAAAAGAGCCCCTACAAACAAATAAAATACAACCTAATAGAAAAATGGGCCAAGGATATGAACAGGTAAATCATACTAGTAGAAATAAAAATGCCCAGTGAATACAGAGAAAAATTCTCAGTTTCAAAAGTAATCAGAGTGCAAATTAAAACAGTAATGAAAAATTCTCACTTATTCACAAAATATGATTAACAATATTCATTGTATGTGACGTGATATTGTGGTGCATTCTTGGGGGATGTAAATTGGTAGATAAGGTTTGGAGTACAATTTGTGATATCTATCAATATTTTAAAAGATTAATCCTTGATTCAAAAATTCCAGTATTAGGTATCTATCCAAAGAGAGATACACCCAAGTATACATGAGAAGAATGTACAGGGAAAAATCTGCACATAATCTAATTCTTTAATGAGATAGTGGATAAATTATGGAACATATCATTTTATGGAACAGTATATACCCATTAAAAATAAGGAGGTAGGTGTGAAAAGAGCTCTGGAGTTGTTAAATGAAAAAAGCAAGTCATAATACAATCCTTTAGTATAATCCCATTTATATTTTATATATATATGTGTGTGTGTAAGAAAGATTTTTTTCTTTAATCTAAGTAAATATCAGGCTCTTAATTTATTTACCCTCTGGAAATTCAAAATAGAGCTACATCCTGAAAAGGAAATAACTTCATGATTTTGCATACAGTAGAGGCAGCCTGTGGTGAACAGACTGGACACCACTAGTGACTCTGCTTCTTCATAGCTATGAAACCTGGCAATTGACCTCTGTGAAACATCAGTGATTTTTTTAACTTACAAAAGAGGACAGAGATTCACCAAAGAACATACAGACATACAACTTATGTATTATAGATTTCAAAGTACTTGAGTGAATGTACATGTGTATATCTTAATTCTATTTCTATTTTATCTTTGATTAATATTATTAAAGATTGCAGGATAATCAGATTTAATCTCAATAATATTTAATTTTTGTTAGTTTGTTTTTATTCTTTGGTTTGTTTTTTTTGCGGTACGCAGGCCTCTCAATTCTGTGGCCTCTCCCGATGCAGAGCACAGGCTCCGGATGTGCAGGCTCAGCGGCCATGGCTCACGGGCACAGCTGCTCCGCGGCACGTGTGATCTTCCCGGACCGGGGCACGAAACCGCGTCCACTGCATTGGAGGGCGGACTCTCAAACACTGCACCACGAGGGAAACCCTATATTTAATTTTTAACAACAGTTTCCTATGAATTTTTCCCATTGTAGAATGGTGGACCTTGTAAGAACATGAAAAGAAAGCCATTATGATGAATGGTGAATAAATTGAAGTTCAGTGGACCTTCCAAACATCTCAAAGTCATCTTGTTATGGGTTGAATTTTGTATGCCCCAAAAAGCTATGTGGAAGTCTTAACCTTCAGTACCTCAGAATGTGACCTAATTTGGAAGTTAAGCCACTGAACATTTAATTAGTTAAGACAAAGTCACATGCGAGTAGGTGGGCTCCTAATCCAAAACGGTGTCCTTATTGAAAAGAGGGAAATTTGGATATGGAAACACAGAAAGAACTTGTGAAGACAGATGCAGCGATTGGAGTTCTGCTGCTATAAGCCAAGGAACTCCTGGTGCTACCAGATGCTGGAAGATGCAAGGGAAGATAGTCTCCTACAGGCTTTGCAGAGAGGCTGGTATGGCCAAAACTTTGATTTTGCATTTCTGGCTTCCGTGAGAATTGACAGAATAAATTTCTTTTGCTTTGAGCCCCAGTTTGTGGTACATTGTTTCAAGAAGCCCTAGAAAGCTGACACACACCTCCAAATAAAGTCTGGTTAACTCACCATAAAATTAGGTCAATTGTTACTAATGTGAATAAATAACCATACTACTAATGATAAACCCTATGTTAATTATAGACAATTACCAAGAGAATCTTATTAAACTTCATAACACCTCATGGAAAGAGTGGTAGGAAACAAGGATTTCATCTCATACGCTGAAACGTCTACAACGTAAGTTAAAATTTAAATAGGAAATAAAATGATAATAGGAGTTTTAGAGTTAAAACAAGTCAAACCAGTCTAATCAAAACTAAATCAAACCCGTCTAATCAGCTTTTGTATATGTATTGCTATTAACGTGAAAAGCTTACATTGTTTTCTATGTTTATAATAATTGCCAATTTCCGGATTAGCACGAGTATAATCCTTATTTTCTTCTTCCACTTTATGTGGTTGTTCAGCTACAGGCTGCCAAGGTAAGGGCGTCCTCTCGGGCCGTGAGAAAAAGTATGAACAGAGATCAGAAATATGTTGATTTCTCTATTTTCTTTCTCTAACTGCATTTTTTTCACAAGGATTTGAGGCAGAGATTTAAAATCTAAGTTACACCATATTTCCAACAATAAACTTTATACCATCCTATAGGAAATTGCCACGGATTGTTGGAGAGGGTGTGGAGAAAAGGGAACCCTCCTACACTGTTGGTGAGAATGTAAAATTGGTGAAACTGCTATGGAGAACAGTATGGAGGTTCCTGTAAAAACTAAAAATAGACTTGCCATATGATCCAGCAATCCCACGCCTGGGCATATACCAAGACAAAACTATAATTCAACAAATGAATGCATCCCTATGTTCACAGCAGCACTATTGACAATAGCCAAGACATGGAAACAACCGAAATGTCCACTGACATATGAATGCATAAAGAAGACGTGGTCTATATATACAATAGAATGTTACTCAGCCATAAAAAAGCATGAAATACTATCATTTGCAGGAACATGGATGGACGTAGAGATTATCATACTAAGTGAAATAAGTCAGACAGAGAAAGACAAGTACCAGATGATATCAATTACATGTGGAATCTAAAATACGCCACAAATGAACATATCTACGAAACAGAAACAGACTCACAGACATAGAGACAAGACTGTGGTTGCCAAGGGGGTGGAGAGGGAAGGATTGGGAGTTTGGGATTAGCAGATGCAAACTAGAGTATATTGGATGGATAAACAAGGTCCTACTGTATAGCCCAGAGAACTATATTTAAGATCCTATGATAAACCATAATGGAAAAGAATTTTAATGGAAAAGTATTTTCAATTCTTTCCAAAAATAATATATATGTGTACAACTGAGTCACGTTGCTGTACAGGAGAAATTAACACTGCATTGTAAATCAACTATACTTCAATAAAATGTTTTAAAAAATTGCTACGGACCAATTTTCTAGGATAATGGATCATGTTTCTTATCTGCTATTGGGATGAAAGTTTTAAATGCTCACCTTCATCGGTGGGATCCGTACCACTAATCTCTGGGTGAAAAACCCCACATAAAAATGTACAATATAAAAATCAATGGAAAAATGACATGATTTACCCAGTGATCTACTGTGTCTCAGAGTTTCCTTTCTTTGCCCAGCAGGTCCTGTAAGTAGCAGGGATATTAGCATGTCACTGCCCAATGCAGATCAGAATGCTGGGGATGAATTTCCAAAAGCTTTGTGACTCAGTCTGATGTCTTTATCTTTGGTCCTACAACAGTTTTTAGGTGTTTTTTTTTTTTTTCATAAACCACTATCAGATTTTCTTTGAAAATTAAGAGTTATGTTTTCATGAGGTAATGTAAATTTTTGGTTCCTGGATTTTAAAGAACAATTAATATTGCTGATTGAAAGATGAGAACAGACCTTTTTGGTTTTCAAAGCATTTACAATACCGTATGTTCTTTTGGATGAGAACAAGGTATCCCCTAAAAAACTAATCAGACACCAAAATTCGATCCAAATGCCCTGCAAATACTGGTTCATGGGCTATCTTAACTGTAATAATTTTGTTTGTTTGTTTTTTTTTTTTGCAGGATGCGGGACTCTCACTGCTGTGGGCTCTTCCGTTGCGGAGCACAGGCTCCGGAAGTGCAGGCTCAGCGGCCATGGCTCACGGGCCCAGCCGCTCAGCGGCATGTGTGATCTTCCCGGACCGGGGCACGAACCCATGTCCCCTGCATCGCCAGGCAGACTGTCAACCACTGCGTCACCAGGGAAACCCTATATTTAATATTTAACAAGAGTTTCTTATGAATTTCTCACATTTTAGAATGGTGGACCTTCTAAGGACATGGAAACAAAGCCCATACGATGAATGGTGAATAAATTGAACTTCAGTGGACCTTCCAAACATCTCAAAGTCATCTTGTTATGGGTTGAATTTTGTTTGCCCCAAAAAGCTATGTGGAAGTCTTAACCTTCAGTACCTCAGAATGTGACCTAATTTGGAAGTTAAGTCATTGAACATTTAATTAGTTAAGACAGAGTCACATGCGAGTAGGTGGGCTCCTAATCCAAAACGGTGTCCTTATTGAGAAGAGGGAAATTTGGATATGGAAACACAGAAAGAACTTGTGAAGACAGATGCAGCGATTGGAGTTCTGTTGCTATAAGCCAAGGAACTCCTGAGGCTACCAGATGCTGGAAGATGCAAGGGAAGATAGTCTCCTACAGGCTTTGCAGAGAGGCTGGTATGGCCAAAACTTTGATTTTGCATTTCTGGCTTCCGTGAGAATTGACAGAATAAATTTTCTTTTGTTTTGAGCCCCAGTTTCTGGTACTTTGTTTCAAGAAGCCCTAGAAAGCTGACACACACCTCCAAATAACTTTTGGTTAACTCACCATAAAATTAGGTCAATTGTTACTAATGTGAATAAATAACCATACTACTGATGATAAACCCTATGTTAATTATAGACAATTACCAAGAGAATCTTATTAAACTTCATATAACACCTCATGGAAAAAGTTGTAGGAAACAAGGATTTCATCTCATATGCTGAAACGTCTACAAAGTAAGTTAAAATTTAAATACGAAATAAAATGATAATAGGAGTTTTAGAGTTAAAACAAGTCAAACCAGTCTAATCAAAACTAAATCAAACCCGTCTAATCAGCTTTTGTATATGTATTGCTATTAACGTGAAAAGCTTACATTGTTTTCTATGTTTATAATAATTGCCAATTTTCGGATTAGCAGTATACTCCTTATTTTCTTCTTCCACTTTATGTGGTTGTTCAGCCACAGGTTGCCGAGGTAAGGGCGTCCTCTCGGGCCCTGAAAAAAAGTATGACCAGAGATCAGAAATATGTTGATTTCTCTGACTATTTTCTTTCTCTAACTGCATTTTTTTCACAAGGATTTGAGGCAGAGACTTAAAATCTAAGTTATACCATATTTCCAACAATAAACTTTATATCATCCTATAGGAAATTGCCACGGATTGTTGGAGAGGGTGTGGAGAAAAGGGAACCCTCCTACACTGTTGGTGAGAATGTAAAATTGGTGAAACTGCTATGGAGAACAGTATGGAGGTTCCTGTAAAAACTAAAAATAGACTTGCCATATGATCCAGCAATCCCACTCCTGGGCATAAACCAAGACAAAACTATAATTCAAAAAATGAATGCATCCCTATGTTCACAGCACCACTATTTACAACAGCCAAGACATGGAAACAACCGAAATGTCCACTGACATATGAATGGATAAAGAAGACGTGGTCTATATATACAATAGAATGTTACTCAGCCATAAAAAAGCATGAAATAATATCATTTGCAGCAACATGGATGGACCTAGAGATTATCATACTAAGTGAAGTAAGTCACACAGAGAAAGACAAGTACCAGATGATATTACTTACATGTGGAATCTAAAATACGCCACAAATGAACATACCTACGAAACAGAAACAGACTCACAGACATAGAGACCAGAGTGTGGATGCCAAGGGGGTGGAGAGGGAAGGATTGGGAGTTTGGGATTAGCAGATGCAAACTAGTGTACATAGGATGGATAAACAACAAGGTCCTACTGTATAGCACAGGGAACTATATTTAAGATCCTATGATAAACCATAATGGAAAAGAATTTTAATGGAAAAGTATTTTCCTTTCTTTCCAAAAAGAATATATATGTGTACAACTGAGTCACTTTGCTGTACAGCAGAGATTAACACCGCATTGTAAATCAACTATACTTCAATAAAATGTTTTAAAAAATTGCTACGGGCCAATTTTCTAGGATAATGGATCATGTTTCTTATCTGCTATTGGGATGAAAGTTTTAAATGCTCACCTTCATCGGTGGGATCCGTACCACTAATGTCTGGGTGAAAAACCCCCCATAAAAAAGTAAACAATATAAAAATCATTGCAAAAATGACATGATTTAGCCACTGATCTACTGCGTCTCAGAGTTTCCTTTCTTTGCCCAGCAGGTGCTGTAAGTAGCAGGGACATTAGGATGTCACTGCCCAATGGAGATCAGAATGCTGGGGATGAATTTCCAAAAGCTTTGTGACTCAGTCTGATTGTCTTTATCTTTGGTGCTACAATCGTTTTTAGGTGTTCTTTCTTTTTTTCATAAACCACTATCAGATTTTCTTTGAAAATTAAGAGTTATGTTTTCATGAGGTAATGTAAATTTTTGGTTCCTGGATTTTAAAAAACAATTAATATTGCTGATAGAAAGATGAGAACAGACCTTTTTGATTTTCAAAGCATTTACAATACCGTATGTTCTTTTGGATGAGCACAAGGTATCTCCTAAAAAACTAATCAGACACCAAACTTCAATCGAAATGCCCTGCAAATTCTGGTTCATGGGCTATCGTATCTGTAATTCTTTTTTTTTTTTTTGGTGGTACACGGGCTTGTAACTGCTGTGGCCTCTCCCGTTGTGGAGCACAGGCTCCGGACGCGCAGGCTCAGCGGCCCTGGCTCACGGGCCCAGCCGCTTCGCGCACATGTGATCTTCCCATACCAGGGCACAAACACCCGTCCCCTGCATCGGCAGGTGGACTCGCAACCACTGCGTCACCAGGGAAACCCTATATTTAATATTTAACAAGAGTTTCTTATGAATTTTTCACATTTTAGAATGGTGGACGTTCTAAGGATATGGAAACAAAGCCCATACGATGAATGGTGAATAAATTGAACTTCAGTGGACCTTCCAAACATCTCAAAGTCATCTTGTTATGGGTTGAATTTTGTTTGCCCCAAAAAGCTATGTGGAAGTCTTAACCTTCAGTACCTCAGAATGTGACCTAATTTGGAAGTTAAGTCATTGAACATTTAATTAGTTAAGACAGAGTCACATGCGAGTAGGTGGGCTCCTAATCCAAAACGGTGTCCTTATTGAGAAGAGGGAAATTTGGATATGGAAACACAGAAAGAACTTGTGAAGACAGATGCAGCGATTGGAGTTCTGTTGCTATAAGCCAAGGAACTCCTGAGGCTACCAGATGCTGGAAGATGCAAGGGAAGATAGTCTCCTACAGGCTTTGCAGAGAGGCTGGTATGGCCAAAACTTTGATTTTGCATTTCTGGCTTCCGTGAGAATTGACAGAATAAATTTTCTTTTGTTTTGAGCCCCAGTTTCTGGTACTTTGTTTCAAGAAGCCCTAGAAAGCTGACACACACCTCCAAATAACTTTTGGTTAACTCACCATAAAATTAGGTCAATTGTTACTAATGTGAATAAATAACCATACTACTGATGATAAACCCTATGTTAATTATAGACAATTACCAAGAGAATCTTATTAAACTTCATATAACACCTCATGGAAAAAGCTGTAGGAAACAAGGATTTCATCTCATATGCTGAAACGTCTACAAAGTAAGTTAAAATTTAAATACGAAATAAAATGATAATAGGAGTTTTAGAGTTAAAACAAGTCAAACCAGTCTAATCAAAACTAAATCAAACCCGTCTAATCAGCTTTTGTATATGTATTGCTATTAACGTGAAAAGCTTACATTGTTTTCTATGTTTATAATAATTGCCAATTTTCGGATTAGCAGTATACTCCTTATTTTCTTCTTCTACTTTATGTGGTTGTTCAGCCACAGGTTGCCGAGGTAAGGGCGTCCTCTCGGGCCCTGAAAAAAAGTATGACCAGAGATCAGAAATATGTTGATTTCTCTGACTATTTTCTTTCTCTAACTGCATTTTTTTCACAAGGATTTGAGGCAGAGACTTAAAATCTAAGTTATACCATATTTCCAACAATAAACTTTATATCATCCTATAGGAAATTGCCACGGATTGTTGGAGAGGGTGTGGAGAAAAGGGAACCCTCCTACACTGTTGGTGAGAATGTAAAATTGGTGAAACTGCTATGGAGAACAGTATGGAGGTTCCTGTAAAAACTAAAAATAGACTTGCCATATGATCCAGCAATCCCACTCCTGGGCATAAACCAAGACAAAACTATAATTCAAAAAATGAATGCATCCCTATGTTCACAGCACCACTATTTACAACAGCCAAGACATGGAAACAACCGAAATGTCCACTGACATATGAATGGATAAAGAAGACGTGGTCTATATATACAATAGAATGTTACTCAGCCATAAAAAAGCATGAAATAATATCATTTGCAGCAACATGGATGGACCTAGAGATTATCATACTAAGTGAAGTAAGTCACACAGAGAAAGACAAGTACCAGATGATATTACTTACATGTGGAATCTAAAATACGCCACAAATGAACATACCTACGAAACAGAAACAGACTCACAGACATAGAGACCAGAGTGTGGATGCCAAGGGGGTGGAGAGGGAAGGATTGGGAGTTTGGGATTAGCAGATGCAAACTAGTGTACATAGGATGGATAAACAACAAGGTCCTACTGTATAGCACAGGGAACTATATTTAAGATCCTATGATAAACCATAATGGAAAAGAATTTTAATGGAAAAGTATTTTCCTTTCTTTCCAAAAAGAATATATATGTGTACAACTGAGTCACTTTGCTGTACAGCAGAGATTAACACCGCATTGTAAATCAACTATACTTCAATAAAATGTTTTAAAAAATTGCTACGGGCCAATTTTCTAGGATAATGGATCATGTTTCTTATCTGCTATTGGGATGAAAGTTTTAAATGCTCACCTTCATCGGTGGGATCCGTACCACTAATGTCTGGGTGAAAAACCCCCCATAAAAAAGTAAACAATATAAAAATCATTGCAAAAATGACATGATTTACCCAGTGATCTATTGTGTCTCAGAGTTTCCTTTCTTTGCCCAGCAGGTGCTGTAAGTAGCAGGGACATTAGGATGTCACTGCCCAATGGAGATCAGAATGCTGGGGATGAATTTCCAAAAGCTTTGTGACTCAGTCTGATTGTCTTTATCTTTGGTGTTACAATCGTTTTTAGGTGTTCTATCTTTTTTTCATAAACCACTATCAGATTTTCTTTGAAAATTAAGAGTTATGTTTTCATGAGGTAATGTAAATTTTTGGTTCCTGGATTTTAAAAAACAATTAATATTGCTGATAGAAAGATGAGAACAGACCTTTTTGGTTTTCAAAGCATTTACAATACCGTATGTTCTTTTGGATGAGCACAAGGTATCTCCTAAAAAACTAATCAGACACCAAAATTCAATCGAAATGCCCTGCAAATTCTGGTTCATGGGCTATCGTATCTGTAATTCTTTTTTTTTTTTTTGGTGGTACACGGGCTTGTAACTGCTGTGGCCTCTCCCGTTGTGGAGCACAGGCTCCGGACGCGCAGGCTCAGCGGCCCTGGCTCACGGGCCCAGCCGCTTTGCGCACATGTGATCTTCCCATACCGGGGCACAAACACCCGTCCCCTGCATCGGCAGGTGGACTCGCAACCACTGCGTCACCAGGGAAACCCTATATTTAATATTTAACAAGAGTTTCTTATGAATTTCTCACATTTTAGAATGGTGGACCTTCTAAGGACATGGAAACAAAGCCCATACGATGAATGGTGAATAAATTGAACTTCAGTGGACCTTCCAAACATCTCAAAGTCATCTTGTTATGGGTTGAATTTTGTTTGCCCCAAAAAGCTATGTGGAAGTCTTAACCTTCAGTACCTCAGAATGTGACCTAATTTGGAAGTTAAGTCATTGAACATTTAATTAGTTAAGACAGAGTCACATGCGAGTAGGTGGGCTCCTAATCCAAAACGGTGTCCTTATTGAGAAGAGGGAAATTTGGATATGGAAACACAGAAAGAACTTGTGAAGACAGATGCAGCGATTGGAGTTCTGTTGCTATAAGCCAAGGAACTCCTGAGGCTACCAGATGCTGGAAGATGCAAGGGAAGATAGTCTCCTACAGGCTTTGCAGAGAGGCTGGTATGGCCAAAACTTTGATTTTGCATTTCTGGCTTCCGTGAGAATTGACAGAATAAATTTTCTTTTGTTTTGAGCCCCAGTTTCTGGTACTTTGTTTCAAGAAGCCCTAGAAAGCTGACACACACCTCCAAATAACTTTTGGTTAACTCACCATAAAATTAGGTCAATTGTTACTAATGTGAATAAATAACCATACTACTGATGATAAACCCTATGTTAATTATAGACAATTACCAAGAGAATCTTATTAAACTTCATATAACACCTCATGGAAAAAGCTGTAGGAAACAAGGATTTCATCTCATATGCTGAAACGTCTACAAAGTAAGTTAAAATTTAAATACGAAATAAAATGATAATAGGAGTTTTAGAGTTAAAACAAGTCAAACCAGTCTAATCAAAACTAAATCAAACCCGTCTAATCAGCTTTTGTATATGTATTGCTATTAACGTGAAAAGCTTACATTGTTTTCTATGTTTATAATAATTGCCAATTTTCGGATTAGCAGTATACTCCTTATTTTCTTCTTCTACTTTATGTGGTTGTTCAGCCACAGGTTGCCGAGGTAAGGGCGTCCTCTCGGGCCCTGAAAAAAAGTATGACCAGAGATCAGAAATATGTTGATTTCTCTGACTATTTTCTTTCTCTAACTGCATTTTTTTCACAAGGATTTGAGGCAGAGACTTAAAATCTAAGTTATACCATATTTCCAACAATAAACTTTAT
Source organism: Hyperoodon ampullatus (assembly GCF_949752795.1). Taxonomy (NCBI): domain Eukaryota; kingdom Metazoa; phylum Chordata; class Mammalia; order Artiodactyla; family Ziphiidae; genus Hyperoodon; species Hyperoodon ampullatus. Next base: position 322,618 of record NW_027640563.1, read on the forward strand.
ATCATCCTATAGGAAATTGCCACGGATTGTTGGAGAGGGTGTGGAGAAAAGGGAACCCTCCTACACTGTTGGTGAGAATGTAAAATTGGTGAAACTGCTATGGAGAACAGTATGGAGGTTCCTGTAAAAACTAAAAATAGACTTGCCATATGATCCAGCAATCCCACTCCTGGGCATAAACCAAGACAAAACTATAATTCAAAAAATGAATGCATCCCTATGTTCACAGCACCACTATTTACAACAGCCAAGACATGGAAACAACCGAAATGTCCACTGACATATGAATGGATAAAGAAGACGTGGTCTATATATACAATAGAATGTTACTCAGCCATAAAAAAAGCATGAAATAATATCATTTGCAGCAACATGGATGGACCTAGAGATTATCATACTAAGTGAAGTAAGTCACACAGAGAAAGACAAGTACCAGATGATATTACTTACATGTGGAATCTAAAATACGCCACAAATGAACATACCTACGAAACAGAAACAGACTCACAGACATAGAGACCAGAGTGTGGATGCCAAGGGGGTGGAGAGGGAAGGATTGGGAGTTTGGGATTAGCAGATGCAAACTAGTGTACATAGGATGGATAAACAACAAGGTCCTACTGTATAGCACAGGGAACTATATTTAAGATCCTATGATAAACCATAATGGAAAAGAATTTTAATGGAAAAGTATTTTCCTTTCTTTCCAAAAAGAATATATATGTGTACAACTGAGTCACTTTGCTGTACAGCAGAGATTAACACCGCATTGTAAATCAACTATACTTCAATAAAATGTTTTAAAAAATTGCTACGGGCCAATTTTCTAGGATAATGGATCATGTTTCTTATCTGCTATTGGGATGAAAGTTTTAAATGCTCACCTTCATCGGTGGGATCCGTACCACTAATGTCTGGGTGAAAAACCCCCCATAAAAAAGTAAACAATATAAAAATCATTGCAAAAATGACATGATTTACCCAGTGATCTATTGTGTCTCAGAGTTTCCTTTCTTTGCCCAGCAGGTGCTGTAAGTAGCAGGGACATTAGGATGTCACTGCCCAATGGAGATCAGAATGCTGGGGATGAATTTCCAAAAGCTTTGTGACTCAGTCTGATTGTCTTTATCTTTGGTGCTACAATCGTTTTTAGGTGTTCTTTCTTTTTTTCATAAACCACTATCAGATTTTCTTTGAAAATTAAGAGTTATGTTTTCATGAGGTAATGTAAATTTTTGGTTCCTGGATTTTAAAAAACAATTAATATTGCTGATAGAAAGATGAGAACAGACCTTTTTGGTTTTCAAAGCATTTACAATACCGTATGTTCTTTTGGATGAGCACAAGGTATCTCCTAAAAAACTAATCAGACACCAAAATTCAATCGAAATGCCCTGCAAATTCTGGTTCATGGGCTATCGTATCTGTAATTCTTTTTTTTTTTTTTTGGTGGTACACGGGCTTGTAACTGCTGTGGCCTCTCCCGTTGTGGAGCACAGGCTCCGGACGCGCAGGCTCAGCGGCCCTGGCTCACGGGCCCAGCCGCTTTGCGCACATGTGATCTTCCCATACCGGGGCACAAACACCCGTCCCCTGCATCGGCAGGTGGACTCGCAACCACTGCGTCACCAGGGAAACCCTATATTTAATATTTAACAAGAGTTTCTTATGAATTTCTCACATTTTAGAATGGTGGACCTTCTAAGGACATGGAAACAAAGCCCATACGATGAATGGTGAATAAATTGAACTTCAGTGGACCTTCCAAACATCTCAAAGTCATCTTGTTATGGGTTGAATTTTGTTTGCCCCAAAAAGCTATGTGGAAGTCTTAACCTTCAGTACCTCAGAATGTGACCTAATTTGGAAGTTAAGTCATTGAACATTTAATTAGTTAAGACAGAGTCACATGCGAGTAGGTGGGCTCCTAATCCAAAACGGTGTCCTTATTGAGAAGAGGGAAATTTGGATATGGAAACACAGAAAGAACTTGTGAAGACAGATGCAGCGATTGGAGTTCTGTTGCTATAAGCCAAGGAACTCCTGAGGCTACCAGATGCTGGAAGATGCAAGGGAAGATAGTCTCCTACAGGCTTTGCAGAGAGGCTGGTATGGCCAAAACTTTGATTTTGCATTTCTGGCTTCCGTGAGAATTGACAGAATAAATTTTCTTTTGTTTTGAGCCCCAGTTTCTGGTACTTTGTTTCAAGAAGCCCTAGAAAGCTGACACACACCTCCAAATAACTTTTGGTTAACTCACCATAAAATTAGGTCAATTGTTACTAATGTGAATAAATAACCATACTACTGATGATAAACCCTATGTTAATTATAGACAATTACCAAGAGAATCTTATTAAACTTCATATAACACCTCATGGAAAAAGCTGTAGGAAACAAGGATTTCATCTCATATGCTGAAACGTCTACAAAGTAAGTTAAAATTTAAATACGAAATAAAATGATAATAGGAGTTTTAGAGTTAAAACAAGTCAAACCAGTCTAATCAAAACTAAATCAAACCCGTCTAATCAGCTTTTGTATATGTATTGCTATTAACGTGAAAAGCTTACATTGTTTTCTATGTTTATAATAATTGCCAATTTTCGGATTAGCAGTATACTCCTTATTTTCTTCTTCTACTTTATGTGGTTGTTCAGCCACAGGTTGCCGAGGTAAGGGCGTCCTCTCGGGCCCTGAAAAAAAGTATGACCAGAGATCAGAAATATGTTGATTTCTCTGACTATTTTCTTTCTCTAACTGCATTTTTTTCACAAGGATTTGAGGCAGAGACTTAAAATCTAAGTTATACCATATTTCCAACAATAAACTTTATATCATCCTATAGGAAATTGCCACGGATTGTTGGAGAGGGTGTGGAGAAAAGGGAACCCTCCTACACTGTTGGTGAGAATGTAAAATTGGTGAAACTGCTATGGAGAACAGTATGGAGGTTCCTGTAAAAACTAAAAATAGACTTGCCATATGATCCAGCAATCCCACTCCTGGGCATAAACCAAGACAAAACTATAATTCAAAAAATGAATGCATCCCTATGTTCACAGCACCACTATTTACAACAGCCAAGACATGGAAACAACCGAAATGTCCACTGACATATGAATGGATAAAGAAGACGTGGTCTATATATACAATAGAATGTTACTCAGCCATAAAAAAAGCATGAAATAATATCATTTGCAGCAACATGGATGGACCTAGAGATTATCATACTAAGTGAAGTAAGTCACACAGAGAAAGACAAGTACCAGATGATATTACTTACATGTGGAATCTAAAATACGCCACAAATGAACATACCTACGAAACAGAAACAGACTCACAGACATAGAGACCAGAGTGTGGATGCCAAGGGGGTGGAGAGGGAAGGATTGGGAGTTTGGGATTAGCAGATGCAAACTAGTGTACATAGGATGGATAAACAACAAGGTCCTACTGTATAGCACAGGGAACTATATTTAAGATCCTATGATAAACCATAATGGAAAAGAATTTTAATGGAAAAGTATTTTCCTTTCTTTCCAAAAAGAATATATATGTGTACAACTGAGTCACTTTGCTGTACAGCAGAGATTAACACCGCATTGTAAATCAACTATACTTCAATAAAATGTTTTAAAAAATTGCTACGGGCCAATTTTCTAGGATAATGGATCATGTTTCTTATCTGCTATTGGGATGAAAGTTTTAAATGCTCACCTTCATCGGTGGGATCCGTACCACTAATGTCTGGGTGAAAAACCCCCCATAAAAAAGTAAACAATATAAAAATCATTGCAAAAATGACATGATTTACCCAGTGATCTATTGTGTCTCAGAGTTTCCTTTCTTTGCCCAGCAGGTGCTGTAAGTAGCAGGGACATTAGGATGTCACTGCCCAATGGAGATCAGAATGCTGGGGATGAATTTCCAAAAGCTTTGTGACTCAGTCTGATTGTCTTTATCTTTGGTGCTACAATCGTTTTTAGGTGTTCTTTCTTTTTTTCATAAACCACTATCAGATTTTCTTTGAAAATTAAGAGTTATGTTTTCATGAGGTAATGTAAATTTTTGGTTCCTGGATTTTAAAAAACAATTAATATTGCTGATAGAAAGATGAGAACAGACCTTTTTGGTTTTCAAAGCATTTACAATACCGTATGTTCTTTTGGATGAGCACAAGGTATCTCCTAAAAAACTAATCAGACACCAAAATTCAATCGAAATGCCCTGCAAATTCTGGTTCATGGGCTATCGTATCTGTAATTCTTTTTTTTTTTTTTTGGTGGTACACGGGCTTGTAACTGCTGTGGCCTCTCCCGTTGTGGAGCACAGGCTCCGGACGCGCAGGCTCAGCGGCCCTGGCTCACGGGCCCAGCCGCTTTGCGCACATGTGATCTTCCCATACCGGGGCACAAACACCCGTCCCCTGCATCGGCAGGTGGACTCGCAACCACTGCGTCACCAGGGAAACCCTATATTTAATATTTAACAAGAGTTTCTTATGAATTTCTCACATTTTAGAATGGTGGACCTTCTAAGGACATGGAAACAAAGCCCATACGATGAATGGTGAATAAATTGAACTTCAGTGGACCTTCCAAACATCTCAAAGTCATCTTGTTATGGGTTGAATTTTGTTTGCCCCAAAAAGCTATGTGGAAGTCTTAACCTTCAGTACCTCAGAATGTGACCTAATTTGGAAGTTAAGTCATTGAACATTTAATTAGTTAAGACAGAGTCACATGCGAGTAGGTGGGCTCCTAATCCAAAACGGTGTCCTTATTGAGAAGAGGGAAATTTGGATATGGAAACACAGAAAGAACTTGTGAAGACAGATGCAGCGATTGGAGTTCTGTTGCTATAAGCCAAGGAACTCCTGAGGCTACCAGATGCTGGAAGATGCAAGGGAAGATAGTCTCCTACAGGCTTTGCAGAGAGGCTGGTATGGCCAAAACTTTGATTTTGCATTTCTGGCTTCCGTGAGAATTGACAGAATAAATTTTCTTTTGTTTTGAGCCCCAGTTTCTGGTACTTTGTTTCAAGAAGCCCTAGAAAGCTGACACACACCTCCAAATAACTTTTGGTTAACTCACCATAAAATTAGGTCAATTGTTACTAATGTGAATAAATAACCATACTACTGATGATAAACCCTATGTTAATTATAGACAATTACCAAGAGAATCTTATTAAACTTCATATAACACCTCATGGAAAAAGCTGTAGGAAACAAGGATTTCATCTCATATGCTGAAACGTCTACAAAGTAAGTTAAAATTTAAATACGAAATAAAATGATAATAGGAGTTTTAGAGTTAAAACAAGTCAAACCAGTCTAATCAAAACTAAATCAAACCCGTCTAATCAGCTTTTGTATATGTATTGCTATTAACGTGAAAAGCTTACATTGTTTTCTATGTTTATAATAATTGCCAATTTTCGGATTAGCAGTATACTCCTTATTTTCTTCTTCTACTTTATGTGGTTGTTCAGCCACAGGTTGCCGAGGTAAGGGCGTCCTCTCGGGCCCTGAAAAAAAGTATGACCAGAGATCAGAAATATGTTGATTTCTCTGACTATTTTCTTTCTCTAACTGCATTTTTTTCACAAGGATTTGAGGCAGAGACTTAAAATCTAAGTTATACCATATTTCCAACAATAAACTTTATATCATCCTATAGGAAATTGCCACGGATTGTTGGAGAGGGTGTGGAGAAAAGGGAACCCTCCTACACTGTTGGTGAGAATGTAAAATTGGTGAAACTGCTATGGAGAACAGTATGGAGGTTCCTGTAAAAACTAAAAATAGACTTGCCATATGATCCAGCAATCCCACTCCTGGGCATAAACCAAGACAAAACTATAATTCAAAAAATGAATGCATCCCTATGTTCACAGCACCACTATTTACAACAGCCAAGACATGGAAACAACCGAAATGTCCACTGACATATGAATGGATAAAGAAGACGTGGTCTATATATACAATAGAATGTTACTCAGCCATAAAAAAAGCATGAAATAATATCATTTGCAGCAACATGGATGGACCTAGAGATTATCATACTAAGTGAAGTAAGTCACACAGAGAAAGACAAGTACCAGATGATATTACTTACATGTGGAATCTAAAATACGCCACAAATGAACATACCTACGAAACAGAAACAGACTCACAGACATAGAGACCAGAGTGTGGATGCCAAGGGGGTGGAGAGGGAAGGATTGGGAGTTTGGGATTAGCAGATGCAAACTAGTGTACATAGGATGGATAAACAACAAGGTCCTACTGTATAGCACAGGGAACTATATTTAAGATCCTATGATAAACCATAATGGAAAAGAATTTTAATGGAAAAGTATTTTCCTTTCTTTCCAAAAAGAATATATATGTGTACAACTGAGTCACTTTGCTGTACAGCAGAGATTAACACCGCATTGTAAATCAACTATACTTCAATAAAATGTTTTAAAAAATTGCTACGGGCCAATTTTCTAGGATAATGGATCATGTTTCTTATCTGCTATTGGGATGAAAGTTTTAAATGCTCACCTTCATCGGTGGGATCCGTACCACTAATGTCTGGGTGAAAAACCCCCCATAAAAAAGTAAACAATATAAAAATCATTGCAAAAATGACATGATTTACCCAGTGATCTATTGTGTCTCAGAGTTTCCTTTCTTTGCCCAGCAGGTGCTGTAAGTAGCAGGGACATTAGGATGTCACTGCCCAATGGAGATCAGAATGCTGGGGATGAATTTCCAAAAGCTTTGTGACTCAGTCTGATTGTCTTTATCTTTGGTGCTACAATCGTTTTTAGGTGTTCTTTCTTTTTTTCATAAACCACTATCAGATTTTCTTTGAAAATTAAGAGTTATGTTTTCATGAGGTAATGTAAATTTTTGGTTCCTGGATTTTAAAAAACAATTAATATTGCTGATAGAAAGATGAGAACAGACCTTTTTGGTTTTCAAAGCATTTACAATACCGTATGTTCTTTTGGATGAGCACAAGGTATCTCCTAAAAAACTAATCAGACACCAAAATTCAATCGAAATGCCCTGCAAATTCTGGTTCATGGGCTATCGTATCTGTAATTCTTTTTTTTTTTTTTGGTGGTACACGGGCTTGTAACTGCTGTGGCCTCTCCCGTTGTGGAGCACAGGCTCCGGACGCGCAGGCTCAGCGGCCCTGGCTCACGGGCCCAGCCGCTTTGCGCACATGTGATCTTCCCATACCGGGGCACAAACACCCGTCCCCTGCATCGGCAGGTGGACTCGCAACCACTGCGTCACCAGGGAAACCCTATATTTAATATTTAACAAGAGTTTCTTATGAATTTCTCACATTTTAGAATGGTGGACCTTCTAAGGACATGGAAACAAAGCCCATACGATGAATGGTGAATAAATTGAACTTCAGTGGACCTTCCAAACATCTCAAAGTCATCTTGTTATGGGTTGAATTTTGTTTGCCCCAAAAAGCTATGTGGAAGTCTTAACCTTCAGTACCTCAGAATGTGACCTAATTTGGAAGTTAAGTCATTGAACATTTAATTAGTTAAGACAGAGTCACATGCGAGTAGGTGGGCTCCTAATCCAAAACGGTGTCCTTATTGAGAAGAGGGAAATTTGGATATGGAAACACAGAAAGAACTTGTGAAGACAGATGCAGCGATTGGAGTTCTGTTGCTATAAGCCAAGGAACTCCTGAGGCTACCAGATGCTGGAAGATGCAAGGGAAGATAGTCTCCTACAGGCTTTGCAGAGAGGCTGGTATGGCCAAAACTTTGATTTTGCATTTCTGGCTTCCGTGAGAATTGACAGAATAAATTTTCTTTTGTTTTGAGCCCCAGTTTCTGGTACTTTGTTTCAAGAAGCCCTAGAAAGCTGACACACACCTCCAAATAACTTTTGGTTAACTCACCATAAAATTAGGTCAATTGTTACTAATGTGAATAAATAACCATACTACTGATGATAAACCCTATGTTAATTATAGACAATTACCAAGAGAATCTTATTAAACTTCATATAACACCTCATGGAAAAAGCTGTAGGAAACAAGGATTTCATCTCATATGCTGAAACGTCTACAAAGTAAGTTAAAATTTAAATACGAAATAAAATGATAATAGGAGTTTTAGAGTTAAAACAAGTCAAACCAGTCTAATCAAAACTAAATCAAACCCGTCTAATCAGCTTTTGTATATGTATTGCTATTAACGTGAAAAGCTTACATTGTTTTCTATGTTTATAATAATTGCCAATTTTCGGATTAGCAGTATACTCCTTATTTTCTTCTTCTACTTTATGTGGTTGTTCAGCCATAGGTTGCCGAGGTAAGGGCGTCCTCTCAGGCCCTGAAAAAAAGTATGACCAGAGATCAGAAATATGTTGATTTCTCTGACTATTTTCTTTCTCTAACTGCATTTTTTTCACAAGGATTTGAGGCAGAGACTTAAAATCTAAGTTATACCATATTTCCAACAATAAACTTTATATCATCCTATAGGAAATTGCCACGGATTGTTGGAGAGGGTGTGGAGAAAAGGGAACCCTCCTACACTGTTGGTGAGAATGTAAAATTGGTGAAACTGCTATGGAGAACAGTATGGAGGTTCCTGTAAAAACTAAAAATAGACTTGCCATATGATCCAGCAATCCCACTCCTGGGCATAAACCAAGACAAAACTATAATTCAAAAAATGAATGCATCCCTATGTTCACAGCACCACTATTTACAACAGCCAAGACATGGAAACAACCGAAATGTCCACTGACATATGAATGCATAAAGAAGACGTGGTCTATATATACAATAGAATATTACTCAGCCATAAAACAGCATGAAATAATGTCATTTGCAGCAACATGGATGGACCTAGAGATTATCATACTAAGTGAAGTAAGTCAGACAGAGAAAGACAAGTACCAGATGATATTACTTACATGTGGAATCTAAAATACGCCACAAATGAACATATCTACGAAACAGAAACAGACTCACAGACATAGAGAACACACTGTGGTTGGCAAGGGTGTGGAGGGGGAAGGATTGGGAGTTTGGGATTAGCAGATGCAAACTAGTGTACATAGGATGGATAAACAACAAGGTCCTACTGTATAGCACAGGGAACTATATTTAAGATCCTATGATAAACCATAATGGAAAGGAATTTTAATGGAAAAGTATTTTCCTTTCTTTCCAAAAAGAATATATATGTGTACAACTGAGTCACTTTGCTGTACAGCAGAGATTAACACCGCATTGTAAATCAACTATACTTCAATAAAATGTTTTAAAAAATTGCTACGGGCCAATTTTCTAGGATAATGGATCATGTTTCTTATCTGCTATTGGGATGAAAGTTTTAAATGCTCACCTTCATCGGTGGGATCCGTACCACTAATGTCTGGGTGAAAAACCCCCCATAAAAAAGTAAACAATATAAAAATCATTGCAAAAATGACATGATTTACCCAGTGATCTACTGTGTCTCAGAGTTTCCTTTCTTTGCCCAGCAGGTGCTGTAAGTAGCAGGGACATTAGGATGTCACTGCCCAATGGAGATCAGAATGCTGGGGATGAATTTCCAAAAGCTTTGTGACTCAGTCTGATTGTCTTTATCTTTGGTGCTACAATCGTTTTTAGGTGTTCTTTCTTTTTTTCATAAACCACTATCAGATTTTCTTTGAAAATTAAGAGTTATGTTTTCATGAGGTAATGTAAATTTTTGGTTCCTGGATTTTAAAAAACAATTAATATTGCTGATAGAAAGATGAGAACAGACCTTTTTGGTTTTCAAAGCATTTACAACACAGTATGTTCTTTTGGATGAGCACAAGGTATCTCCTAAAAAACTAATCAGACACCAAAATTCAATCGAAATGCCCTGCAAATTCTGGTTCATGGGCTATCGTATCTGTAATTCTTTTTTTTTTTTTGGTGGTACACGGGCTTGTAACTGCTGTGGCCTCTCCCGTTGTGGAGCACAGGCTCCGGACGCGCAGGCTCAGCGGCCCTGGCTCACGGGCCCAGCCGCTTCGCGCACATGTGATCTTCCCATACCGGGGCACAAACACCCGTCCCCTGCATCGGCAGGTGGACTCGCAACCACTGCGTCACCAGGGGAACCCTATATTTAATATTTAACAAGAGTTTCTTATGAATTTTTCACATTTTAGAATGGTGGACGTTCTAAGGATATGGAAACAAAGCCCATACGATGAATGGTGAATAAATTGAACTTCAGTAGACCTTCCAAACATCTCAAAGTCATCTTGTTATGGGTTGAATTTTGTTTGCCCCAAAAAGCTATGTGGAAGTCTTAACCTTCAGTACCTCAGAATGTGACCTAATTTGGAAGTTAAGTCATTGAACATTTAATTAGTTAAGACAAAGTCACATGCGAGTAGGTGGGCTCCTAATCCAAAACGGTATCCTTATTGAGAAGAGGGAAATTTGGACATGAAAACACAGAAAGAACGTGTGAACACAGATGCAGCGATTGGAGTTCTGTTGCTATAAGCCAAGGACCTCCTGGGGCTACCAGAAGCTGGAAGATGCAAGGGAAGATAGTCTCCTACAGGCTTTGGAGAGAGGCTGGCATGGCCAAAACTTGGATTTTGCATTTCTGGTTTCTGTGAGAACTGAGAGAATAAATTTCTTTTGCTTAGAGCCCCGGTTTGTGGTACTTTGTTTCAAGAAGCTCTACAAAGCTGACAAACACCTCCAAATAGAGTCTGGTTAACTCACCATAAAATTAGGTCAATTGTTACTAATGTGAATAAATAACCATGCTACTAATGATAAACCCTATGTTAATTATAGACAATTACCAAGAGAATCTTATTAAACTTCATAACACCTTATGGAAAGAGTTGTAGGAAACAAGGATTTCATCTCATACGCTGAAACGTCTACAACGTAAGTTAAAATTTAAATAGGAAATAAAATGATAATAGGAGTTTTAGAGTTAAAACAAGTCAAACCAGTCTAATCAAAACTAAATCAAACCCGTCTAATCAGCTTTTGTATATGTATTGCTATTAATGTGAAAAGCTTACATTGTTTTCTATGTTTATAATAATTGCCAATTTTCGGATTAGCAGTATACTCCTTATTTTCTTCTTCTACTTTATGTGGTTGTTCAGCCACAGGTTGCCGAGGTAAGGGCGTCCTCTCGGGCCCTGAAAAAAAGTATGACCAGAGATCAGAAATATGTTGATTTCTCTGACTATTTTCTTTCTCTAACTGCATTTTTTTCACAAGGATTTGAGGCAGAGACTTAAAATCTAAGTTATACCATATTTCCAACAATAAACTTTATATCATCCTATAGGAAATTGCCACGGATTGTTGGAGAGGGTGTGGAGAAAAGGGAACCCTCCTACACTGTTGGTGAGAATGTAAAATTGGTGAAACTGCTATGGAGAACAGTATGGAGGTTCCTGTAAAAACTAAAAATAGACTTGCCATATGATCCAGCAATCCCACTCCTGGGCATAAACCAAGACAAAACTATAATTCAAAAAATGAATGCATCCCTATGTTCACAGCACCACTATTTACAACAGCCAAGACATGGAAACAACCGAAATGTCCACTGACATATGAATGGATAAAGAAGACGTGGTCTATATATACAATAGAATGTTACTCAGCCATAAAAAAGCATGAAATAATATCATTTGCAGCAACATGGATGGACCTAGAGATTATCATACTAAGTGAAGTAAGTCAGACAGAGAAAGACAAGTACCAGATGATATCAATTACATGTGGAATCTAAAATACGCCACAAATGAACATATCTACAAAACAGAAACAGACTCACAGACACAGAGAACACACTGTGGTTGGCAAGGGTGTGGAGAGGGAAGGATTGGGAGTTCGGGATTAGCAGATGCAAACTAGTGTACATAGGATGGATAAACAACAAGGTCCTACTGTATAGCACAGGGAACTATATTTAAGATCCTATGATAAACCATAATGGAAAAGAATTTTAATGGAAAGGTATTTTCCATTCTTTCCAAAAAGAATATATATGTGTACAACTGAGTCACTTTGCTGTACAGCAGAAATTAACACCACATTGTAAATCAACTATACTTCAATAAAATGTTTTAAAAAATTGCTACGGGCCAATTTTCTAGGATAATGGATCATGTTTCTTATCTGCTATTGGGATGAAAGTTTTAAAAGCTCACCTTCATCGGTGGGATCCGTACCACTTATATCTGGGTGAAAAACCCCCCATAAAAAAGTAAACAATATAAAAATCATTGCAAAAATGACATGATTTACCCAGTGATCTACTGTGTCTCAGAGTTTCCTTTCTTTGCCCAGCAGGTGCTGTAAGTAGCAGGGACATTAGGATGTCACTGCCCAATGGAGATCAGAATGCTGGGGATGAATTTCCAAAAGCTTTGTGACTTAGTCTGATTGTCTTTATCTTTGGTGCTACAATCGTTTTTAGGTGTTCTTTCTTTTTTTCATAAACCACTATCAGATTTTCTTTGAAAATTAAGAGTTATGTTTTCATGAGGTAATGTAAATTTTTGGTTCCTGGATTTTAAAAAACAATTAATATTGCTGATAGAAAGATGAGAACAGACCTTTTTGGTTTTCAAAGCATTTACAACACAGTATGTTCTTTTGGATGAGCACAAGGTATCTCCTAAAAAACTAATCAGACACCAAAATTCAATCGAAATGCCCTGCAAATTCTGGTTCATGGGCTATCGTATCTGTAATTCTTTTTTTTTTTTTGGTGGTACACGGGCTTGTAACTGCTGTGGCCTCTCCCGTTGTGGAGCACAGGCTCCGGACGCGCAGGCTCAGCGGCCCTGGCTCACGGGCCCAGCCGCTTCGCGCACATGTGATCTTCCCATACCGGGGCACAAACACCCGTCCCCTGCATCGGCAGGTGGACTCGCAACCACTGCGTCACCAGGGAAACCCTATATTTAATATTTAACAAGAGTTTCTTATGAATTTTTCACATTTTAGAATGGTGGACGTTCTAAGGATATGGAAACAAAGCCCATACGATGAATGGTGAATAAATTGAACTTCAGTAGACCTTCCAAACATCTCAAAGTCATCTTGTTATGGGTTGAATTTTGTTTGCCCCAAAAAGCTATGTGGAAGTCTTAACCTTCAGTACCTCAGAATGTGACCTAATTTGGAAGTTAAGTCATTGAACATTTAATTAGTTAAGACAAAGTCACATGCGAGTAGGTGGGCTCCTAATCCAAAACGGTATCCTTATTGAGAAGAGGGAAATTTGGACATGAAAACACAGAAAGAACGTGTGAACACAGATGCAGCGATTGGAGTTCTGCTGCTATAAGCCAAGGACCTCCTGGGGCTACCAGAAGCTGGAAGATGCAAGGGAAGATAGTCTCCTACAGGCTTTGGAGAGAGGCTGGCATGGCCAAAACTTGGATTTTGCATTTCTGGTTTCTGTGAGAACTGAGAGAATAAATTTCTTTTGCTTAGAGCCCCGGTTTGTGGTACTTTGTTTCAAGAAGCTCTACAAAGCTGACAAACACCTCCAAATAGAGTCTGGTTAACTCACCATAAAATTAGGTCAATTGTTACTAATGTGAATAAATAACCATGCTACTAATGATAAACCCTATGTTAATTATAGACAATTACCAAGAGAATCTTATTAAACTTCATAACACCTTATGGAAAGAGTTGTAGGAAACAAGGATTTCATCTCATACGCTGAAACGTCTACAACGTAAGTTAAAATTTAAATAGGAAATAAAATGATAATAGGAGTTTTAGAGTTAAAACAAGTCAAACCAGTCTAATCAAAACTAAATCAAACCCGTCTAATCAGCTTTTGTATATGTATTGCTATTAATGTGAAAAGCTTACATTGTTTTCTATGTTTATAATAATTGCCAATTTTCGGATTAGCAGTATACTCCTTATTTTCTTCTTCTACTTTATGTGGTTGTTCAGCCACAGGTTGCCGAGGTAAGGGCGTCCTCTCGGGCCCTGAAAAAAAGTATGAAGAGAGATCAGAAATATGTTGATTTCTCTGACTATTTTCTTTCTCTAACTGCATTTTTTTCACAAGGATTTGAGGCAGAGACTTAAAATCTAAGTTATACCATATTTCCAACAATAAACTTTATATCATCCTATAGGAAATTGCCACGGATTGTTGGAGAGGGTGTGGAGAAAAGGGAACCCTCCTACACTGTTGGTGAGAATGTAAAATTGGTGAAACTGCTATGGAGAACAGTATGGAGGTTCCTGTAAAAACTAAAAATAGACTTGCCATATGATCCAGCAATCCCACTCCTGGGCATAAACCAAGACAAAACTATAATTCAAAAAATGAATGCATCCCTATGTTCACAGCACCACTATTTACAACAGCCAAGACATGGAAACAACCGAAATGTCCACTGACATATGAATGGATAAAGAAGACGTGGTCTATATATACAATAGAATGTTACTCAGCCATAAAAAAGCATGAAATAATGTCATTTGCAGCAACATGGATGGACCTAGAGATTATCATACTAAGTGAAGTAAGTCAGACAGAGAAAGACAAGTACCAGATGAAATCAATTACATGTGGAATCTAAAATACGCCACAAATGAACATACCTACGAAACAGAAACAGACTCACAGACATAGAGACCAGAGTGTGGATGCCAAGGGGGTGGAGAGGGAAGGATTGGGAGTTTGGGATTAGCAGATGCAAACTAGTGTACATAGGATGGATAAACAACAAGGTCCTACTGTATAGCACAGGGAACTATAATTAAGATCCTATGATAAACCATAATGGAAAAGAATTTTAATGGAAAAGTATTTTCCTTTCTTTCCAAAAAGAATATATATGTGTACAACTGAGTCACTTTGCTGTACAGCAGAAATTAACACCGCATTGTAAATCAACTATACTTCAATAAAATGTTTTAAAAAATTGCTACGGGCCAATTTTCTAGGATAATGGATCATGTTTCTTATCTGCTATTGGGATGAAAGTTTTAAATGCTCACCTTCATCTGTGGGATCCGTACCACTAATCTCTGGGTGAAAAACCCCACATAAAAAAATAAACAATATAAAAATCATTGGAAAAATGACATGATTTACCCAGTGATCTACTGTGTCTCAGAGTTTCCTTTCTTTGCCCAGCAGGTCCTGTAAGTAGCAGGGACATTAGGATGGCACTGCCCAATGGAGATCAGAATGCTGGGGATGAATTTCCAAAAGCTTTGTGACTCAGTCTGATGTCTTTATCTTTGGTCCTACAACAGTTTTTAGGTGTTTTTTTTTTTTCATAAACCACTATCAGATTTTCTTTGAAAATTAAGAGTTATGTTTTCATGAGGTAATGTAAATTTTTGGTTCCTGGATTTTAAAGAACAATTAATATTGCTGATTTAAAGATGAGAACAGACCGTTTTGGTTTTCATAGAATTTACAATACTGTATGTTCTTTTGAATGAGAACAAGGTATCCCCTAAAAAACTAATCAGACACCAAAATTCGATCCAAATGCCCTGCAAATA
This sequence comes from Hyperoodon ampullatus, assembly GCF_949752795.1. Lineage (NCBI taxonomy): Eukaryota > Metazoa > Chordata > Mammalia > Artiodactyla > Ziphiidae > Hyperoodon > Hyperoodon ampullatus. Next base: position 338,184 of record NW_027640563.1, read on the forward strand.
CTGGTTCATGGGCTATCTTAACTGTAATAATTTTGTTTGTTTTTTTTTTGCAGGAAGCGGGCCTGTCACTGCTGTGGGCTCTTCCGTTGCGGAGCACAGGCTCCGGACGTGCAGGCTCAGCGGCTATGGCTCACGGGCCCAGCCGCTCAGCGGCATGTGTGATCTTCCCGGACCTGGGCAAGAACCCACGTCCCCAGCATCGGCAGGCGGACTCTCAACCACTGCGCCAACAGGGAAACCCTATATTTAATTTTTAACAAGAGTTTCTTATGAATTTCTCACATTTTAGAATGGTGGACCTTCTAAGGACATGGAAACAAAGCCCGTACGATGAATGGTGAATAAATTGAACTTCAGTGGACCTTCCAAACATCTCAAAGTCATTTTGTTATGGGTTGAATTTTCTTTGCCCCAAAAAGCTATGTGGAAGTCTTAACCTTCAGTACCTCAGAATGTGACCTAATTTGGAAGTAAAGTCATTAGAACATTTAATTAGTTAAGACAGAGTCACATGCGAGTAGGTGGGCTCCTAATCCAAAACGGTGTCCTTATTGAGAAGAGGGAAATTTGGATATGGAAACACAGAAAGAACTTGTGAAGACAGATGCAGCGATTGGAGTTCTGTTGCTATAAGCCAAGGAACTCCTGAGGCTACCAGATGCTGGAAGATGCAAGGGAAGATAGTCTCCTACAGGCTTTGCAGAGAGGCTGGTATGGCCAAAACTTTGATTTTGCATTTCTGGCTTCCGTGAGAATTGACAGAATAAATTTTCTTATGTTTTGAGCCCCAGTTTCTGGTACTTTGTTTCAAGAAGCCCTAGAAAGCTGACACACACCTCCAAATAACTTTTGGTTAACTCACCATAAAATTAGGTCAATTGTTACTAATGTGAATAAATAACCATACTACTGATGATAAACCCTATGTTAATTATAGACAATTACCAAGAGAATCTTATTAAACTTCATATAACACCTCATGGAAAAAGTTGTAGGAAACAAGGATTTCATCTCATATGCTGAAACGTCTACAAAGTAAGTTAAAATTTAAATACGAAATAAAATGATAATAGGAGTTTTAGAGTTAAAACAAGTCAAACCAGTCTAATCAAAACTAAATCAAACCCGTCTAATCAGCTTTTGTATATGTATTGCTATTAATGTGAAAAGCTTACATTGTTTTCTATGTTTATAATAATTGCCAATTTTCGGATTAGCAGTATACTCCTTATTTTCTTCTTCTACTTTATGTGGTTGTTCAGCCACAGGTTGCCGAGGTAAGGGCGTCCTCTCGGGCCCTGAAAAAAAAGTATGAAGAGAGATCAGAAATATGTTGATTTCTCTGACTATTTTCTTTCTCTAAGTGCATTTTTTTCACAAGGATTTGAGGCAGAGACTTAAAATCTAAGTTATACCATATTTCCAACAATAAACTTTATATCATCCTATAGGAAATTGCCACGGATTGTTGGAGAGGGTGTGGAGAAAAGGGAACCCTCCTACACTGTTGGTGAGAATGTAAAATTGGTGAAACTGCTATGGAGAACAGTATGGAGGTTCCTGTAAAAACTAAAAATAGACTTGCCATATGATCCAGCAATCCCACTCCTGGGCATAAACCAAGACAAAACTATAATTCAAAAAATGAATGCATCCCTATGTTCACAGCACCACTATTTACAACAGCCAAGACATGGAAACAACCGAAATGTCCACTGACATATGAATGCATAAAGAAGACGTGGTCTATATATACAATAGAATATTACTCAGCCATAAAACAGCATGAAATAATATCATTTGCAGCAACATGGATGGACCAAGAGATTATCATACTAAGTGAAGTAAGTCAGACAGAGAAAGACAAGTACCAGATGATATTACTTACATGTGGAATCTAAAATACGCCACAAATGAACATATCTACGAAACAGAAACAGACTCACAGACATATAGAACACACTGTGGTTGGCAAGGGTGTGGAGGGGGAAGGATTGGGAGTTTGGGATTAGCAGATGCAAACTAGTGTACATAGGATGGATAAACAACAAGGTCCTACTGTATAGCACAGGGAACTATATTTAAGATCCTATGATAAACCATAATGGAAAAGAATTTTAATGGAAAGGTATTTTCCATTCTTTCCAAAAAGAATATATATGTGTACAACTGAGTCACTTTGCTGTACAGCAGAAATTAACACCACATTGTAAATCAACTATACTTCAATAAAATGTTTTAAAAAATTGCTACGGGCCAATTTTCTAGGATAATGGATCATGTTTCTTATCTGCTATTGGGATGAAAGTTTTAAAAGCTCACCTTCATCGGTGGGATCCGTACCACTTATGTCTGGGTGAAAAACCCCCCATAAAAAAGTAAACAATATAAAAATCATTGCAAAAATGACATGATTTAGCCACTGATCTACTGCGTCTCAGAGTTTCCTTTCTTTGCCCAGCAGGTGCTGTAAGTAGCAGGGACATTAGGATGTCACTGCCCAATGGAGATCAGAATGCTGGGGATGAATTTCCAAAAGCTTTGTGACTCAGTCTGATTGTCTTTATCTTTGGTGCTACAATCGTTTTTAGGTGTTCTTTCTTTTTTTCATAAACCACTATCAGATTTTCTTTGAAAATTAAGAGTTATGTTTTCATGAGGTAATGTAAATTTTTGGTTCCTGGATTTTAAAAAACAATTAATATTGCTGATAGAAAGATGAGAACAGACCTTTCTGGTTTTCAAAGCATTTACAATACCGTATGTTCTTTTGGATGAGCACAAGGTATCTCCTAAAAAACTAATCAGACACCAAAATTCAATCGAAATGCCCTGCAAATTCTGGTTCATGGGCTATCGTATCTGTAATTCTTTTTTTTTTTTTTGGTGGTACACGGGCTTGTAACTGCTGTGGCCTCTCCCGTTGTGGAGCACAGGCTCCGGACGCGCAGGCTCAGCGGCCCTGGCTCACGGGCCCAGCCGGTTCGCGCACATGTGATCTTCCAATACCGGGCACAAACACCCGTCCCCTGCATCGGCAGGTGGACTTGCAACCACTGCGTCACCAGGGAAACCCTATATTTAATATTTAACAAGAGTTTCTTATGAATTTTTCACATTTTAGAATGGTGGACCTTGTAAGGACATGGAAAGAAAACCCATACGATGAATGGTGAATAAATTGAAGTTCAGTGGACCTTCCAAACATCTCAAAGTCATCTTGTTATGGGTTGAATTTTGTTTGCCCCAAAAAGCTATGTGGAAGTCTTGAACTTCAGTACCTCAGAAATGTGACATAATTTGGAAGTTAAGTCATTGAACATTTAATTAGTTAAGACAGAGTCACATGCGAGTAGGTGGGCTCCTAATCCAAAACGGTGTCCTTATTGAGAAGAGGGAAATTTGGATATGGAAACACAGAAAGAACGTGTGAAGACAGATGCAGCGATTGGAGTTCTGTTGCTATAAGCCAAGGAACTCCTGAGGCTACCAGAAGCTGGAAGATGCAAGGGAAGATAGTCTCCTACAGGCTTTGGAGAGAGGCTGGCATGGCCAAAACTTGGATTTTGCATTTCTGGTTTCTGTGACAACTGAGAGAAGAAATTTCTTTTGCTTAGAGCCCCGGTTTGTGGTATTTTGTTTCAAGAAGCCCTACAAAGCTGACACACACCTCCAAATAAAGTCTGGTTAACTCACCATAAAATTAGGTCAATTGTTACTAATGTGAATAAATAACGATGCTACTAATGAAAAACCCTATGTTAATTATAGACAATTACCAAGAGAATCTTATTAAACTTCATAACACCTCATGGAAAGAGTTGTAGGAAACAAGGATTTCATCTCATACGCTGAAACGTCTACAACGTAAGTTAAAATTTAAATAGGAAATAAAATGATAATAGGAGTTTTAGAGTTAAAACAAGTCAAACCAGTCTAATCAAAACTAAATCAAACCCGTCTAATCAGCTTTTGTATATGTATTGCTATTAACGTGAAAAGCTTACATTGTTTTCTATGTTTATAATAATTGCCAATTTCCGGATTAGCACGAGTATAATCCTTATTTTCTTCTTCCACTTTATGTGGTTGTTCAGCCACAGGCTGCCAAGGTAAGGGCGTCCTCTCGGGCCCTGAGAAAAAGTATGAACAGAGATCAGAAATATGTTGATTTCTCTATTTTCTTTCTCTAACTGCATTTTTTTCACAAGGATTTGAGGCAGAGATTTAAAATCTAAGTTATACCATATTTCCAACAATAAACTTTATATCATCCTATAGGAAATTGCCACGGATTGTTGGAGAGGGTGTGGAGAAAAGGGAACCCTCCTACACTGTTGGTGAGAATGTAAAATTGGTGAAACTGCTATGGAGAACAGTATGGAGGTTCCTGTAAAAACTAAAAATAGACTTGCCATATGATCCAGCAACCCCACGCCTGGGCATATACCAAGACAAAACTATAATTCAAAAAATGAATGCATCCCTATGTTCACAGCAGCACTATTGACAATAGCCAAGACATGGAAACAACCTAAATGTCCACTGACATATGAATGGATAAAGAAGACGTGGTCTATGTATACAATAGAATGTTACTCAGCCATAAAAAAGCATGAAATAATATCATTTGCAGCAACATGGATGGACCTAGAGATTATCATACTAAGTGAAGTAAGTCAGACAGAGAAAGACAAGTACCAGATGATATCAATTACATGTGGAATCTAAAATACGCCACAAATGAACATATCTACGAAACAGAAACAGACTCACAGACATAGAGACCAGACTGTGGTTGCCAAGGGGGTGGAGAGGGAAGGATTGGGAGTTTGGGATTAGCAGATGCAAACTAGTGTATATAGGATGGATAAACAAGGTCCTACTGTATAGCACAGGGAACTATGTTTAAGATCCTATGATAAACCACAATGAAAAAGAATTTTAATGGAAAAGAATTTTCAATACTTTCCAAAAAGAATATATATGTGTAGAACTGAGTCACTTTGCTGTACAGGAGAAATTAACACTGCATTGTAAATCAACTATACTTCAATAAAATGTTTTAAAACATTGCTACGGACTAATTTTCTAGGATAATGGATCATGTTTCTTATCTGCTATTTTGATGAAAGTTTTAAATGCTCACCTTCATCGGTGGGATCCGTACCACTAATCTCTGGGTGAAAAACCCCACATAAAAAAATAAACAATATAAAAATCATTGGAAAAATGACATGATTTACCTAGTGATCTACTGTGTCTCAGAGTTTCCTTTCTTTGCCCAGCAGGTCCTCTAAGTAGCAGGGACATTAGGATGGCACTGCCCAATGGAGATAAAAATGCTGGGGATGAATTTCCAAAAGCTTTGTGACTCAGTCTGATGTCTTTATTTCTGGTCCTACAATAGTTCTTAGGAGTTTTTAAAAATTTTTTAATAAACCACTATCAGCTTTTCTTTGAAAATTAAGAACTATGTTTTCATGGGTAATGTAAATTTTTGGTTCCTCGATTTTAAAGAACAATTAATATTCCTGATAGAAAGATGAGAACACACCATTCTGGTTTTCAAAGCATTTACACTACCATATGTTCTTTTGGATAACCACAAAGTATCTCCTAAAAAACTAATCGGACACCAAAATTCAATCCAAATGCCCTGCAAATTCTGGTTCATGGGCTATCTTAACTGTAATTCTTTATTTTATTTATTTATTTATTTATTTATTTTTGCGCTACGAGAGCCTCTCACTGCTGGGGCCTCTCCCGTTGCGGAGCACAGGCTCCAGACGCGCAGGCTCAGCGGCCATGGCTCACGGGCCCAGCCGCTCCGCGGCACGTGTTATCTTCCCCGACCGCGGCACGAACCCACGTCCCCTGCATCGCCAGGCGGACTCTCAACCACTGCGCCACCAGGGAAACCCTATATTTAATTTTTAACAAGAGTATCTTACGAATTTTTCACATTTTAGAATGGTGGACCTTGTAAGGACATGGAAAGAAAGCCAATACGATGAATGGTGAATAAATTGAACTTCAGTGGACCTTCCAAACATCTCAAAGTCATCTTGTTACGGGTTGAATTTTGTTTGCCCCAAAAAGCTATGTTGAAGTCTTAACCTTCAGTACCTCAGAATGTGACCTAATTTGGAACTTAAGTCATTGAACATTTAATTAGTTAAGACAAAGTCACACGCGAGTAGGTGGGCTCCTAATCCAAAACGGTGTCCTTATTGAGAAGAGGGAAATTTGGATATGGAAACACAGAAAGAACTTGTGAAGACAGATGCAGCGATTGGAGTTCTGCTGCTATAAGCCAAGGAACTCCTGAGGCTACCAGATGCTGGAAGATGCAAGGGAAGATAGTCTCCTAGAGGCTTTGGAGAGAGGCTGGCATGGCCAAAACTTGGATTTTGCATTTCTGGCTTCTGTGACAACTGAGAGAATAAATTTCTTTCGCTTTGAGCCCCAGTTTGTGGTACTTTGTTTCAAGAAGCACTACAAAGCTGACACACACCTCCAAATAAAGTCTGGTTAACTCACCATAAAATAAGGACAATGGTTACTAATGTGAATAAATAACCATACTACTAATGATAAACCCTATGTTAGTTAGAGATAATTACCAAGAGATTCTTATTAAACTTCATAACACTGCATGGAAAATGTTGTAGGAAATATGGATTTCATCTCATACGTTAAAACGTCTACAAGTAAGTTAAATTTAAGTAGGAAATAAAAGGATAATAGGAGTTTTAGATTTAAAATAAATCAAACCAGTGTAATCAAAACTAAATCAAACCAGTCTAATCAGCTGTTGTATACGTATTGCTATTAACTTGAAAAGCTTACATTTTTCCTTATCTGTATAAGAATTGCCAGTTTCCTCATTAGCAGGAGTATACTCCTCATTTTCTTCTTCCACTTCATGTGGTGGTTCAGCCACAGGCTGCTCAGGTAAGGGCGTCATCTCAGGCCCTGAAAAAAAGTATGACCAGAGATCAGAAATATGTTGATTTCTTTGATTATTTTCTTTTACTAACTGCATTTTTTCACAAAGGATTTCAGTCAGAGATTTAAAATCTAAGTTATACCATATTTCCAACAATAAACTTTATATCATCCTAGAGGAAATTGCCACGGATTGTTGGAGAGGGTGTGGAGAGAAGGGAATCCTCCTACACTCTTGGTGGGATGTAAAACTGGTGAAACTGCTATGGGGAACAGTATGCAGGTTCCTCTAAAAACTAAAAATAGAGTTGCCATATGACCCAGCAATCCCACTCCTGGGCGTATACCAAGACAAAACTATAATTCAAAAAGATGAATGCACCCCTATGTTCACAGCAGCACTCTTTACAAAAGCCAAGACATGGAGACAACCTAAATGTCCACTGACATATGAATGGATAAAGAAAATGTGGTATATATATACAATAGAATATTACTCAGCCATAAAAAGCATGAAATAATGTCATTTGCAGCAACATGGATGGACCTAGAGATTATCATACTAAGTGAAGTAAGTCAGACACAGAAGGACAAGTACCAGATGACATCACTTACATGTGCAATCTAAAATATGCCACAAATGAACATATCTACGAAACAGAAACAGACTCACAGACATAGAAAACAGACTGTGGTTGCCAAGGGGGTGGAGAGGGAAGGATTGGGAGTTTGGGATTAGCAGATGCAAACTAGTGTATATAGGATGGATAAACAACAAGGTCCTACTGTATAGCACAGGGAACTATATTTAATATCCTATGATAAAACATAATGGAAAAGAATATCAAAAAGAATATATTGTGTACAACTGAGTCACTTTGCTGTACAGCAGAAATTAACACCGCATTGTAAATCAACTATAATTCAATAAAATGTTTTTAAAAATTACTACGGACCAATTTTCTAGGATAATGGATCATGTTTCTTATATGCTATATTTTTTTAAAGGGAATAAAAACACTTCTATTTGGAAATTTCAAGTTGCAAGGAGAGCTCTCAGCCAAGCTCTGTGACCTAGCTAGCCGATTATTTACAGGATATTTGGGCAGGAATTGTTAATGAGCTTTTAATTTGGAGTGCTTAAGTTGCCAAAGTGCTCTGAGCTCCGGTGAAGCACCACAGAATCCATAAAGGAAACTTTATCAGTCACTCCCGGCAGCTACCTCCCCCAACTCCCGCCACGAAAGGCAGCCAATTGGCTTTCTAACCAAGATCACAGACACACACATTAGTGGAGTCACACTCCAAGTCCCTGTTTATAAACTGGCTTTCAAATGCTAGGGCATTCAGGTATAATATACTTAAGCTCCAGGCATGAACCCACCAAAACAAGGCATGCTGTGTATGATAAAGTCAGAATAAAGCAGAATTTGATGAAGCCAATTTCTGGTAGAAACTCTACAATCAAAAACCATTCAGCCAATCACAACCTACTATTGTTCACTAGTGTACGGTCTTTAGCCAATGGGATTCCTGGGTTTTTGCCCTTCGCCTGGGAGACTGATAAAATGTCTGACAAGAACTAATACCAGAGAAGTGGCCAGAGACCTATAGCAGAGGGAATGATGGGTACTATCAGTTTACAAAATCCAGCCCTAAGGACAGAATCCAAGCCCCCAATGAGAAGCCACGTTCAGCATCTTCCAAGTCAACAAGGAGCAGTTATATTTTGCAAGAACTCGCAATCAAGCCCCAATCCAAGTTCATGCCTTTTTAAGAAAACACCTGTTGCTGGAGCATTTGCAGGAAAAGCAGACAGAAAGCTAGCCAAGTTAGGCCCCTTATTCAATCCTTCCACCATAACTACGACCACCGCTACAGATCTACAAAAGGAAGTAAACCGCTAAGCTTGTGTGTCTGTGTGTGTGTGTTGGGGAGAGGGTAAAGGGAATGTTCTCTCTACCATCTCCTTGCTAGTTTTCTATCCTCTTTGGTCAAAGCTCTCTTCCTCCTCCTAAGTAATCCCAGGTAGGAAGTCAGCATGCTTAGTCACCTCACCCAGCCTGTCTTTCAAAGCCCTGCCCCTCTCCTCCTCCGCCTAAACGTTCCTCAGGAGACCATGCATCCAGGCTGAGCACATGGGCCAGCACCCCAGGCTGCACAAACTGCGTGCCGCGACCCTCACCCCGCATGCATTACCAGGGCCCAATCTGGGGGGGCCTCGCCGCAGCACCCACCCCGGGGTGTTGCCCCCAACTCGGGCCCATCCAAGTCCAGGGGATTGTAAGGGGAGGAGCAGGGGCCCAGGAGACCAGCCCTCCTTCCCAGGGCCGCCCCCGCCCCCCGTCAGCATCGGGAGAGGCTGTCGCCATGGCCACGCCCCCTCCTCGGGGCCAGCGCGGCAGGCTCCCTCCAGGTGCAGGCCCCGACTTCTCCCTCGGCCTGTGCAGGCGCTCAGGGCAGTTTAAGGCGGCGGGCGCGGCCGCGCCGACTGCGGAGCCGGGTAGGCAGAGGCAGGGCGAGCTCCGCCCGCTCCCCAACGCCCGTTCCCGGCCGCCTCAACAGTGGCAGCCAGCACCACGAGTCCACAACACACCGACTCACCTCCGCGCACCTCTTATCTGCTATTTTGATGAAAGTTTTAAATGCTCACCTTCATCGGTGGGATCTGTACCACTAATCGCTGGGTGAAAAAACCCACATAAAACAATAAAGAATATAAAACTCACTGCGAAAATGACGTGATTTACCCAGTGATTCACTGGGTCTCAGAGTTTCGTGCCCAGCAGGTCCTATATCTAGCAGGGGCATTATGATGTCACTGCCAAATGGAGATCACAGTGCTGGGGATGAACTTCCAAAAGCTTTGTGTGTGATTCAATCTGATGTCTTTATCTTTGGTGCTACAATAGTTTTTACGTTGTTTTTGTTTTTGTTTTAATAAACCACTAACACATTTTCTTTGAAAACTAAGAGTTATGTTTTCCTGAGGTAATGTAAAGTTTTGGTTCTTGGATTTTAAAGAACAATTAATATTGCTGATAGAAAGATGAGAACAGACCATTTTGGTTTTCAAAGCATTTACAATACCGTATGTTCTTTTGGATAACCACAAGGTATCTTCTGAAAAACTAATCAGACACCAAAATTCAATCCAAATATCCTGCAAATTCTGGTTCATGGGCTATCTCAGCTATAATTCTTTATTTTATTTATTTATTTATTTATTTATTTTTGCGCTACGAGAGCCTCTCACTGCTGGGGCCTCTCCCGTTGTGGAGCACAGGCTCCAGACGCGCAGGCTCAGCGGCCATGGCTCACGGGCCCAGCCGCTCCGCGGCACGTGTTATCTTCCCCGACTGCGGCACGAACCCACGTCCCCTGCATCGCCAGGCGGACTCTCAACCACTGCGCCACCAGGGAAACCCTATATTTAATTTTTAACAAGAGTATCTTACGAATTTTTCACATTTTAGAATGGTGGACCTTGTAAGGACATGGAAAGAAAGCCAATACGATGAATGGTGAATAAATTGAAGTTCAGTGGACCTTCCAAACATCTCAAAGTCATCTTGTTACGGGTTGAATTTTGTTTGCCCCAAAAAGCTATGTTGAAGTCTTAACCTTCAGTACCTCAGAATGTGACCTAATTTGGAACTTAAGTCATTGAACATTTAATTAGTTAAGACAAAGTCACACGCGAGTAGGTGGGCTCCTAATCCAAAACGGTGTCCTTATTGAGAAGAGGGAAATTTGGATATGGAAACACAGAAAGAACTTGTGAAGACAGATGCAGCGATTGGAGTTCTGCTGCTATAAGCCAAGGAACTCCTGAGGCTACCAGATGCTGGAAGATGCAAGGGAAGATAGTCTCCTAGAGGCTTTGGAGAGAGGCTGGCATGGCCAAAACTTGGATTTTGCATTTCTGGTTTCTGTGACAACTGAGAGAATAAATTTCTTTCGCTTTGAGCCCCAGTTTGTGGTACTTTGTTTCAAGAAGCACTACAAAGCTGACACACACCTCCAAATAAAGTCTGGTTAACTCACCATAAAACAAGGACAATGGTTACTAATGTGAATAAATAACCATACTACTAATGATAAACCCTATGTTAGTTAGAGATAATTACCAAGAGATTCTTATTAAACTTCATAACACTGCATGGAAAATGTTGTAGGAAATATGGATTTCATCTCATACGTTAAAACGTCTACAAGTAAGTTAAATTTAAGTAGGAAATAAAAGGATAATAGGAGTTTTAGATTTAAAATAAATCAAACCAGTGTAATCAAAACTAAATCAAACCAGTCTAATCAGCTGTTGTATACGTATTGCTATTAACTTGAAAAGCTTACATTTTTCCTTATCTGTATAAGAATTGCCAGTTTCCTCATTAGCAGGAGTATACTCCTCATTTTCTTCTTCCACTTCATGTGGTGGTTCAGCCACAGGCTGCTCAGGTAAGGGCGTCATCTCAGGCCCTGAAAAAAAGTATGACCAGAGATCAGAAATATGTTGATTTCTTTGATTATTTTCTTTTACTAACTGCATTTTTTCACAAAGGATTTCAGTCAGAGATTTAAAATCTAAGTTATACCATATTTCCAACAATAAACTTTATATCATCCTAGAGGAAATTGCCACGGATTGTTGGAGAGGGTGTGGAGAGAAGGGAATCCTCCTACACTCTTGGTGGGATGTAAAACTGGTGAAACTGCTATGGGGAACAGTATGCAGGTTCCTCTAAAAACTAAAAATAGAGTTGCCATATGACCCAGCAATCCCACTCCTGGGCGTATACCAAGACAAAACTATAATTCAAAAAGATGAATGCACCCCTATGTTCACAGCAGCACTCTTTACAAAAGCCAAGACATGGAGACAACCTAAATGTCCACTGACATATGAATGGATAAAGAAAATGTGGTATATATATACAATAGAATATTACTCAGCCATAAAAAGCATGAAATAATGTCATTTGCAGCAACATGGATGGACCTAGAGATTATCATACTAAGTGAAGTAAGTCAGACACAGAAGGACAAGTACCAGATGACATCACTTACATGTGCAATCTAAAATATGCCACAAATGAACATATCTACGAAACAGAAACAGACTCACAGACATAGAAAACAGACTGTGGTTGCCAAGGGGGTGGAGAGGGAAGGATTGGGAGTTTGGGATTAGCAGATGCAAACTAGTGTATATAGGATGGATAAACAACAAGGTCCTACTGTATAGCACAGGGAACTATATTTAATATCCTATGATAAAACATAATGGAAAAGAATATCAAAAAGAATATATTGTGTACAACTGAGTCACTTTGCTGTACAGCAGAAATTAACACCGCATTGTAAATCAACTATAATTCAATAAAATGTTTTTAAAAATTACTACGGACCAATTTTCTAGGATAATGGATCATGTTTCTTATATGCTATATTTTTTTAAAGGGAATAAAAACACTTCTATTTGGAAATTTCAAGTTGCAAGGAGAGCTCTCAGCCAAGCTCTGTGACCTAGCTAGCCGATTATTTACAGGATATTTGGGCAGGAATTGTTAATGAGCTTTTAATTTGGAGTGCTTAAGTTGCCAAAGTGCTCTGAGCTCCGGTGAAGCACCACAGAATCCATAAAGGAAACTTTATCAGTCACTCCCGGCAGCTACCTCCCCCAACTCCCGCCACGAAAGGCAGCCAATTGGCTTTCTAACCAAGATCACAGACACACACATTAGTGGAGTCACACTCCAAGTCCCTGTTTATAAACTGGCTTTCAAATGCTAGGGCATTCAGGTATAATATACTTAAGCTCCAGGCATGAACCCACCAAAACAAGGCATGCTGTGTATGATAAAGTCAGAATAAAGCAGAATTTGATGAAGCCAATTTCTGGTAGAAACTCTACAATCAAAAACCATTCAGCCAATCACAACCTACTATTGTTCACTAGTGTACGGTCTTTAGCCAATGGGATTCCTGGGTTTTTGCCCTTCGCCTGGGAGACTGATAAAATGTCTGACAAGAACTAATACCAGAGAAGTGGCCAGAGACCTATAGCAGAGGGAATGATGGGTACTATCAGTTTACAAAATCCAGCCCTAAGGACAGAATCCAAGCCCCCAATGAGAAGCCACGTTCAGCATCTTCCAAGTCAACAAGGAGCAGTTATATTTTGCAAGAACTCGCAATCAAGCCCCAATCCAAGTTCATGCCTTTTTAAGAAAACACCTGTTGCTGGAGCATTTGCAGGAAAAGCAGACAGAAAGCTAGCCAAGTTAGGCCCCTTATTCAATCCTTCCACCATAACTACGACCACCGCTACAGATCTACAAAAGGAAGTAAACCGCTAAGCTTGTGTGTCTGTGTGTGTGTGTTGGGGAGAGGGTAAAGGGAATGTTCTCTCTACCATCTCCTTGCTAGTTTTCTATCCTCTTTGGTCAAAGCTCTCTTCCTCCTCCTAAGTAATCCCAGGTAGGAAGTCAGCATGCTTAGTCACCTCACCCAGCCTGTCTTTCAAAGCCCTGCCCCTCTCCTCCTCCGCCTAAACGTTCCTCAGGAGACCATGCATCCAGGCTGAGCACATGGGCCAGCACCCCAGGCTGCACAAACTGCGTGCCGCGACCCTCACCCCGCATGCATTACCAGGGCCCAATCTGGGGGGGCCTCGCCGCAGCACCCACCCCGGGGTGTTGCCCCCAACTCGGGCCCATCCAAGTCCAGGGGATTGTAAGGGGAGGAGCAGGGGCCCAGGAGACCAGCCCTCCTTCCCAGGGCCGCCCCCGCCCCCCGTCAGCATCGGGAGAGGCTGTCGCCATGGCCACGCCCCCTCCTCGGGGCCAGCGCGGCAGGCTCCCTCCAGGTGCAGGCCCCGACTTCTCCCTCGGCCTGTGCAGGCGCTCAGGGCAGTTTAAGGCGGCGGGCGCGGCCGCGCCGACTGCGGAGCCGGGTAGGCAGAGGCAGGGCGAGCTCCGCCCGCTCCCCAACGCCCGTTCCCGGCCGCCTCAACAGTGGCAGCCAGCACCACGAGTCCACAACACACCGACTCACCTCCGCGCACCTCTTATCTGCTATTTTGATGAAAGTTTTAAATGCTCACCTTCATCGGTGGGACCTGTACCACTAATCGCTGGGTGAAAAAACCCACATAAAACAATAAACAATATAAAACTCATTGTGAAAATGACGTGATTTACCCAGTGATTTACTGGGTCTCAGAGTTTCGTGCCCAGCAGGTCCTATAACTAGCAGGGGCATTATGATGTCACTGCCAAATGGAGATCACAGTGCTGGGGATGAACTTCCAAAAGCTTTGTGTGTGATTCAATCTGATGTCTTTATCTTTGGTGCTACAATAGTTTTTACGTTGTTTTTGTTTTTGTTTTAATAAACCACTAACACATTTTCTTTGAAAACTAAGAGTTATGTTTTCCTGAGGTAATGTAAAGTTTTGGTTCTTGGATTTTAAAGAACAATTAATATTGCTGATAGAAAGATGAGAACAGACCATTTTGGTTTTCAAAGCATTTACAATACCGTATGTTCTTTTGGATAACCACAAGGTATCTTCTGAAAAACTAATCAGACACCAAAATTCAATCCAAATATCCTGCAAATTCTGGTTCATGGGCTATCTTAACTGTAATTCTTCATTTTATTTATTTATTTATTTTTGCGCTACAAGAGCCTCTCACTGCTGGGGCCTCTCCCGTTGCGGAGCACAGGCTCCAGACGCGCAGGCTCAGCGGCCATGGCTCACGGGCCCAGCCGCTCCGGGGCACGGGTGATCTTCCCGGCAGGGGCACGAACCCGCGTCCCCTGCATCAGCAGGCAGACTCTCAACCACTGTGCCACCAGGGAAACCCTATATTTAGTTTTTAACAAGAGTTTCTTATGAATTCTTCACATTGTAAATGGTGGACCTTGTAAGGACATGGAAACAAAGCTCATACGATGAATGGTGAATAAATTGAAGTTCAGTGGACCTTCCAAACATCTCAAAGTCATCTTGTTACAGGTTGAATTTTGTTTGCCCCAAAAAGCTATGTTGAAGTCTTAACCTTCAGTACCTCAGAATGAGACCTAATTTGGAAGTTAAGTCATTGAACATTTAATTAGTTAAGACAAAGTCACATGCGAGTAGGTGGGCTCCTAATCCAAAACGGTGTCCTTATTGAGAAGAGGGAAATTTGGATATGGAAACACAGAAAGAACTTGTGAAGACAGATGCAGCGATTGGAGTTCTGCTGCTATAAGCCAAGGAACTCCTGAGGCTACCAGATGCTGGAAGATGCAAGGGAAGATAGTCTCCTAGAGGCTTTGGAGAGAGGCTGCCATGGCCAAAACTTTGATTTTGCATTTCTGGTTTCTGTGACAACTGAGAGAAGAAATTTCTTTCGCTTTGAGCCCGAGTTTGTGGTACTTTGTTTCAAGAAGCACTACAAAGCTGACACACACCTCCAAATAAATTTTGCTTAGCTCACCATAAAATAAGGACAACGGTTACTATTGTGAATAAATAACCATACTACTAATGATAAACCCTATGTTAGTTAGAGATAATTACCAAGAGAATCTTATTAAACTTCATAACACTGCATGGAAAACGTTGTAGGAAATATGGATTTCATCTCATACGTTAAAACGTCTACAAAGTAAGTTAAATTTAAGTAGGAAATAAAATGATAAAAGGAGTTTTAGATTTAAAATAAATCAAACCAGTCTAATCAAAACTAAATCAAACCAGTCTAATCAGCTGTTGTATACGTATTGCTATTAACTTGAAAAGCTTACGTGTTTCCTTATCTGTATAAAAATTGCCAGTTTTCTCATTAGCAGGAGTATACTCCTTATTTTCTGCTTCCCCTTCATGTGGTGGTTCAGCCATAGGCTGCTCAGGTAAGGGCGTCATCTCAGGCCCTGAAAAAAAGTATGACCAGAGATCAGAAATATGTTGATTTCTTTGATTATTTTCTTTTACTAACTTCATGTTTTCACAAAGGATTTCAGTCAGAGATTTAAAATCTAAGTTATACCATATTTCCAACAATAAACTTTATATCATCCTATAGGAAATTGCCACGGATTGTTGGAGAGGGTGTGGAGAAAAGGGAATCCTCCTACACTCTTGTTGGGATGTAAAATTGGTGAAACTGCTATGGGGAACAGTATGCAGGTTCCTCTAAAAACTAAAAATAGAGTTGCCATATGATCCAGCAATCCCACTCCTGGGCATATACCAAGACAAAACTATAATTCAAAAAGATGAACGCACCCCTATGTTCACAGCAGCACTCTTTACAAAAGCCAAGACATGGAAACAACCTAAATGTCCACTGACATATGAATGGATAAAGAAAATGTGGTATATATATACAATAGAATATTACTCAGCCATAAAAAGCATGAAATAATGTCATTTGCAGCAACATGGATGGACCTAGAGATTATCATACTAAGTGAAGTAAGTCAGACACAGAAGGACAAGTACCAGATGATATCACTTACATGTGCAATCTAAAATATGCCACAAATGAACATATCTACGAAACAGAAACAGACTCACGGACATAGAAAACAGACTGTGGTTGCCAAGGGGGTGGAGAGGGAAGGATTGGGAGTTTGGGATTAGCAGATGCAAACTAGCGTATATAGGATGGATAAACAACAAGGTCCTACTGTATAGCACAGGGAACTATATTTAATATCCTATGATAAAACATAATGGAAAAGAATATCAGAAAGAATATATTGTGTACAACTGAGTCACTTTGCTGTACAGCAGAAATTAACACCGCATTGTAAATCAACTATAATTCAATAAAATGTTTTTAAAAATTACTACGGACCAATTTTCTAGGATAGTGGATCATGTTTCTTATATGCTATATATTTTTAAAGGGAATAAAAACACTTTTATTTGGAAATTTCAAGTTGCAAGGAGAGCTCTCAGCCAAGCTCTGTGACCTAGCTAGCCGATTATTTACAGGATATTTGGGCAGGAATTGTTAATGAGCTTTTAATTTGGAGTGCTTAAGTTGCCAAAGTGCTCTGAGCTCCAGTGAAGCACCACAGAATCCATAAAGGAAACTTTATCAATCACTCCCGGCAGCTACCTCCCCCAACTCCCGCCACGAAAGGCAGCCAATCGGCTTTCTAACCAAGATCACAGACACACACATTAGTGGAGTCACACTCCAAGTCCCTGTTTATAAATTGGCTTTCAAATGCTAGGGGATTCAGGTATAATATACTTAAGCTCCAGGCATGAACCCACCAAGACAAGGCATGCTGTGTATGATAAAGTCAGAATAAAGCAGAATTTGATGAAGCCAATTTCTGGTAGAAAGTCTACAATCAAAAACCATTCAGCCAATCACAACCTACTATTGTTCACTAGTGTACGGTCTTTAGCCAATGGGATTCCTGAGTTTTTGCCCTTCGCCTGGGAGACTGATAAAATGTCTGACAAGAACTAATACCAGAGAAGTGGCCAGAGACCTATAGCAGAGGGAATGATGGGTACTATCAGTTTACAAAATCCAGCCCTAAGGACAGAATCCAAGCCCCCAATGAGAAGCCACGTTCAGCACCTTCCAAGTCAACAAGGAGCAGTTATATTTTGCAAGAACTCGCAATCAAGCCCCAATCCAAGTGCATGCCTTTTTAAGAAAACACCTGTTGCTGGAGCATTTGCAGGAAAAGCAGACAGAAAGCTAGCCAAGTTAGGCCCCTTATTCAATCCTTCCACCATAACTACGACCACCGCTACAGATTTACAAAAAGAAGTAAACTGCTAAGCTTGTGTGTCTGTGTGTGTGTGTTGGGGAGAGGGTAAAGGGAATGTTCTCTCTACCATCTCCTTGCTGCTTTTCTATCCTCTTTGGTCAAAGCTCTCTTCCTCCTCCTAAGTAATCCCAGGTAGGAAGTCAGCATGCTTAGTCACCTCACCCAGCCTGTCTTTCAAAGCCCTGCCCCTCTCCTTCTCCGCCTAAACGTTCCTCAGTAGACCATGCATCCAGGCTGAGCACATGGGCCAGCACCCCAGGCTGCACAAACTGCGTGCCGCGACCCTCACCCCGCATGCATTACCAGGGCCCAATCTGGGGGGGCCTCGCCGCAGCACCCACCCCGGGGTGTTGCCCCCAACTCGGGCCCATCCAAGTCCAGGGGATTGTAAGGGGAGGAGCAGGGGCCCAGGAGACCAGCCCTCCTTCCCAGGGCCGCCCCCGCCCCCCGTCAGCATCGGGAGAGGCTGTCGCCATGGCCACGCCCCCTCCTCGGGGCCAGCGCGGCAGGCTCCCTCCAGGTGCAGGCCCCGACTTCTCCCTCGGCCTGCGCAGGCGCTCAGGGCAGTTTAAGGCGGCGGGCGCGGCCGCGCCGACTGCGGAGCCGGGTAGGCAGAGGCAGGGCGAGCTCCGCCCGCTCCCCAACGCCCGTTCCCGGCCGCCTCAACAGTGGCAGCCAGCACCACGAGTCCACAACACACCGACTCACCTCCGCGCACCTCTTATCTGCTATTTTGATGAAAGTTTTAAATGCTCACCTTCATCGGTGGGACCTGTACCACTAATCGCTGGGTGAAAAAACCCACATAAAACAATAAACAATATAAAACTCATTGTGAAAATGACGTGATTTACCCAGTGATTTACTGGGTCTCAGAGTTTCGTGCCCAGCAGGTCCTATAACTAGCAGGGGCATTATGATGTCACTGCCAAATGGAGATCACAGTGCTGGGGATGAACTTCCAAAAGCTTTGTGTGTGATTCAATCTGATGTCTTTATCTTTGGTGCTACAATAGTTTTTACGTTGTTTTTGTTTTTGTTTTAATAAACCACTAACACATTTTCTTTGAAAACTAAGAGTTATGTTTTCCTGAGGTAATGTAAAGTTTTGGTTCTTGGATTTTAAAGAACAATTAATATTGCTGATAGAAAGATGAGAACAGACCATTTTGGTTTTCAAAGCATTTACAATACCGTATGTTCTTTTGGATAACCACAAGGTATCTTCTGAAAAACTAATCAGACACCAAAATTCAATCCAAATATCCTGCAAATTCTGGTTCATGGGCTATCTTAACTGTAATTCTTCATTTTATTTATTTATTTATTTTTGCGCTACAAGAGCCTCTCACTGCTGGGGCCTCTCCCGTTGCGGAGCACAGGCTCCAGACGCGCAGGCTCAGCGGCCATGGCTCACGGGCCCAGCCGCTCCGGGGCACGGGTGATCTTCCCGGCAGGGGCACGAACCCGCGTCCCCTGCATCAGCAGGCGGACTCTCAACCACTGTGCCACCAGGAAACCCTATATTTAATTTTTAACAAGAGTTTCTTATGAATTTTTCACATTGTAAATGGTGGACCTTGTAAGGACATGGAAACAAAGCTCATACGATGAATGGTGAATAAATTGAAGTTCAGTGGACCTTCCAAACATCTCAAAGTCATCTTGTTACGGGTTGAATTTTGTTTGCCCCAAAAAGCTATGTTGAAGTCTTAACCTTCAGTACCTCAGAATGTGACCTAATTTGGAAGTTAAGTCATTGAACATTTAATTAGTTAAGACAAAGTCACATGCGAGTAGGTGGGCTCCTAATCCAAAACGGTGTCCTTATTGAGAAGAGGGAAATTTGGATATGGAAACACAGAAAGAACTTGTGAAGACAGATGCAGCGATTGGAGTTCTGCTGCTATAAGCCAAGGAACTCCTGGGGCTACCAGAAGCTGGAAGATGCAAGGGAAGAATAAATCAAACCAATCTAATCAAAACTAAATCAAACCAGTCTAATCAGCTTTTGTATATGTATTGCTATTTACTTGAAAAGCTTACATTGTTCCATACCTTTATAATAACTGCCAGTTTTCTCATTAGCAGGAGTATACTCCTTAATTTCTTCTTCCACTTTGGTTGTTCAGCCACAGGCTGCTCAGGTAAGGGCGTCATCTCAGGCCCTGAAAAGAAGTATGTCCAGAGATCAGACATATGTTCATTTCTTTGATTATTTTCTTTTACTAACTGCATTTTTTCACAAAGGATTTGAGTCCGAGATTTAAAATCTAAGTTATACCATATTTCCAACAATAAACTTTATATCATCCTATAGGAAATTGCCACGGAGTGTTGGAGAGGGTGTGGAGAGAAGGGAACCCTCCTACACTCTTGGTGGGATGTAAAATTGGTGAAACTGCTATGGAGAACAGTATGGAGGTTCCTCTAAAAACTAAAAATAGAGTTGCCATATAATCCAGCAATCCCACTCCTGGGCATATACGAAGACAAATCTATAATTCAAAAAGATGAATGCACCCCTGTGTTCACAGCAGTACTATTTACAATAGCCAAGACATGGAAACAACCTAAATGTCCACTGACATATGAATGGATAAAGAAGATGTGGTATATATATACAATAGAATATTTCTCAGCCATAAAAAAGCATGAAGTAATGCCATTTGCAGCAACATGGATGGACCTAGAGGTTATCATACTAAGTGAAGTAAGTCAGATAGAGGAAGACAAGTACCAGATGATATCACTTACATGTGGATTCTAAAATATGTCCCAAATGAACATATCTACGAAACAGAAACAGACTCACAGACATAGAAAACAGACTGTGGTTGCCAAGGGGGTGGAGAGGGAAGGATTAGGACTTTGGGATTTGCAGATGCAAACTAGTGTATATAGGATGGATAAACAACAAGGTCCTACTGTATAGCACAGGGAACTATATTTAATATCCTATGATAAACCATAATGGAAAAGAATATCAAATAGTATATATATGTCTATAACTGAGTCACTTTGCTGTAGAGCAGAAATTAACACCGCATTGTAAATCAACTATACTTCAATAAAATGTTTTTTAAAAATTGCTATGGACAAATTTCCTAGGATAATGGATCATGTTTCTTATCTGCTATTTTGATGAAAATTTTAAATGCTCACCTTCATCGGTGGGATCCGTACCACTAATCTTTGGGTGAAAAACCCCGCATAAAAAAATAAATAGTAAAAAAATCATTGGGAAAATGACGTGATTTATCCAGTGATCTACTGTGTCTCAGAGTTTTCTTTCTTTGCCCAGCAGGTTCTGTAACTAGCAGAGACATTAGGATGTCACTGATAAATGGAGATCAGAATGCTGGGGATGAATTTCCGAAAGCTTTGTGACTCAGTCTGATGTGTTTATCTTTGGTCCTACAATAGTTTTTAGGTGTTTTTTTTTTTTTTTAAATAAACCACTATCAGATTTTCTTTGAAAATTAAGAGTTATGTTTTCATGAAGTAATGTAAATTTTTGGTTCCTGGATTTTAAAGAACAATTAATATTGCTGATAGAAAGATGAGAACAGACCCTTTTGATTTTCAAAGGAATTACAATATCGTATGCTGTTTTGGATAACCACGAAGTATCTCCTATAAAACTAATCAGACATCAAAATTCAATTCAAATGCCCTGCAAATTCTGGTTCATGGGCTATCTTAACTGTAATTCTTTTTTTTTTTTTTTTTTTTTTTTGCGGTATGCAGGCCTCTCACTGCTGTGGCCTCTCCCGTTGCGGAGCACAGGCTGTGCACGCGCAGGCTCAGCGGCCATGGCTCATGGGCCCAGCCGCTCCGTGGCATGTGGGATCTTCCCTGACCCTGGCACGAACCCGTGCACCCTGCAGCGGCAGGCGGACTCTCAACCACTGTGCCACGAGGGAAGCCCTTAACTGTAATTCTTTAGGGGAAAGTTGTTTGAAACATCCTTTTGGGGGCGGTTTAAGACCTATATTCTTTATAGAATATAATATATTTATTTTGCTAAAAACATTTTATCAGTGAAACCGATCTTTCACCTCACATCATACAGATTGAGAAAATTATCTAACAGTTAGAAGAGGACTTAGGCCTGGATAATATTATCCATACATTCTTCATATAATTACTCATATAATAAGCAATAAAGGCAAGAAATCAAATGGACAATACCACCAATATTGCTCTTCATATTAAAGGATCACCTAATATCCCCTCCCGCAATTGTAATTATTATTGATGGAGTCTCTTAGCTCTGGACAATATTCATAATTAAAATGACACAAGCATCAGGAGAAAAAGCGCACAAGTTTAAAAAGACTTGAATGTTTTTTCAGTATAATGAAGGCTCACAAATGAAGTCCAGCCAGTGTGGCACTGACTGGACATACCTGAGGTACTAAAGAGTAAACTCGGAAGGAGTCTAATTGCTTAAGAGGGTGAGAGGAAGCAGAGAGGACTTATTCTAAAGTAAAAGTTGGTTAGGATCACAGCCTCAGTCCTCAGTCAACGAAAGGGAGGTGGTCCTGTGCTTAGTACTGTTTTTCTTTTAGGCTCTCCAGCCCATTCTTCCGTGGGTACTGGGAAGTGAAGAAGAGATGTGAGTAAAGAGCTAGTAGGCTTCTGGAGCCCTTTACTTTGGCATCTCCCTAACAGGGTGCAACATAGAAAAGGGGACGTACTTGGAGCAAGCATGCCCCTGGTTGCCCTGAACCACTGCACAGCTTTGTCTGATGGAGCTCAGCCATGATGAAACTTAGCAAAAGATAGAAGTTCCAGGGTTGGGGAGGAGGTGGCATCCAGTGGAATTACCAACTTTTCTCTCTGCAGAATCCTCTTATATTCCTAGAATAGTTATGCTTATTTTCAGATGTGACAAACCCCCTCTACATGTAATGGAACTGGTAGAGTGAATTGGTAGATTTTTTTTTTAAACATTCGATTTTATGAAACTAAGTTTGTTTAAAAATTGATTCTAATTTTCCTTTGTCCCATGACCAGTACTCTTTCTAGAGTATATCACTAGTGTTATGGGTTGAACTGTGTCTCCCCACCCCCAAGTTCAACTGTTGAAGTCCTAACCCTCCAGTACCTCAGAATGTGACCCTGTTTGAGATGGGGTCACTGCAGATGTAATTAGTTAAGATGAAGTCATACTAAAGTAGGGTGGGCCCCTAATACAACATGATTGCTATTCTTATAAAAAGGGGAAAGTTGAACATAGACAGTCAGACAGATACACACACACACACACACACACACACACATACACACACACACACAGGGAGAATGCCATGTGAAGATGAAGGCAGAGATGGGGATGATGCAGCAAAAATCAAGGAACACTGAAGACTGCCAAGAAACTACCAAAAGCTAGAAGAGAGGCACAGGACAGATTCTCCCTTACAGCCCTCAGAAGGAACCAACCCTACTAACACCTTGGTCTCAGATGTCTAGACTCCAGAACTGTGAGTCAGCAAATTTCTGTTGTTTAAGCCACTCAGTTTGTGGTACTTCTTTATGGCAGCCCTAGCAAACAAACACTACATAAACTCTTTGGGTTCTTGGGAAGAGATTATGGAAACTAAAATTGAATGTGTCCTCACTGTATATCATCAGTTTAGGCTGTAGTTATCATTTCCATGAATGTAAATATTCTATTACGCAATAGAGTAAAAACTTATCTTCAAAAAAAGTGTATATTTACTTTCTATATATTAAACTATATTTTATGCTTTTGAAGAATGCCCTAAGAAGGATCCATTGCTAATACCAAGGATGTCATTAGATATACTTTCTAATCTATGATTTTATTTTATTTCTTGTTTCTTGACCATGTCTGGGTTATAAGCCCCTTCCATTTTGGTGTCTTCTCCGATAAGAGCACTGGGCCAGGAGTAAGAAGGAATACATTTGGGTCTTAGCTCCATCACTTACTACCTATGTGATCATGAGCAAATCATCTCTCTAACCCTGAATTTCCTCATCTGGAAAATAAGTAAATTGGATATCATACCAAGTAGATATTCGAGGCACTTACTAGGTTGAATTTATTTCCTGAATTTATTTACTTCATAAAGAATTTATTTACTTTCTAGACAGATAATTTTTTTTCATGCCTAAAAGGATTAGCGCTGGTGAGATTTTCATATACACAGCTTTTTAAGAGGCATAACACAACAGTACCCTACTAGGAAAGTAAATATAAGTAGAAAAAGTGATGTAGTAGAAGACACACAAACATTAAGAAATGAAATCATGTTGTAAAATGACCCCAAACGTATTTTAAAGACTGTCAGTTGAGTCATCCTAATCTTCGAGAGACTCCATTAAACGCAGATAGCTCCACAAAGCGTACATTAGTTGTTGCAATCCATGAACGTAAGTCTCAAACCTTGCTTAAAATATTAATTTGAATATTACTTTCCTTAATTCTAAATAGTAAGTTTACACATGACATAAAATAAAATAAATGATTGGTTATATCATTGTAATTTTGTAAAACCAAGAACAATGAACTCTGCTTCATCGGAATGGTTAGGGAACTGAGGTTGTCTTTAACAGACTCTCTCAAACTAAACAGAAGTTACCATTTCATTCAGGATTGCTAATTTTCAAAGAACTAGAATCTTTCAATAAAATATAAGAAAGTTCTTTTGAACAGAATGTAATCTCTTTTCTCTCTTTGTGGGACTGTCAAGAATTTATAGTGCCCTCTGGGTTAAGTGAGAACCTTGATTATCAATGAGTACTTTTGTGTATCATTTTGATTATCTGAGCTTTTTCCCCCCAGGTCCAGATCCTTTTTATTTATATTATTATTTTTTATTAAGGTAAAGCTTTTTTTAGCTTCTAGATGCATAGAAATATTGAAGTAAGGGTATTTTTACTAACATAGTGACTCATGTAGTAAAAGAGAAATATCTGTTGATATTAAAACGTTGGGTTTAAAACCAGATCTTTCACTCACAACTTAATAGAAGAGGCAAGGGAAGACTGCATGGAATCTGGCCAGGCTGAAGTTGTTTAATTAGGTTGCTATATAAAAACTGCCACTTAACCTAAGTCTTAAGGAGGTTGCTAATTAATAGCTATCCAAAGATTCAGGATAACAGGGTAGATGCATTAGGACAGAGGGACAAGAACATTGAGACTGCTAAGTAAAGAGTGGAAAAACTGATTTACAGTGGGGTCTGGAAGTTTAAAACTTCAAAGCTGAACAGTGCTGTGTAATAACGAGTCCAAAGGGCCTGGCTTCAGGTTGCTAAATTAGATTAGAAGGGAAGAAGAACATTGGCATTGGGATGTAAATTAAGTAAAATGAGAGACCATGATGTGTTGTCTGGGGCCAATGAAGCTCCCTAGGACATGTAAGACTTGGAAATGAGAGGAACTGTGGGAAAGTGGTACCCTGGTCTTCTGTGAATGAGGCTGGTGTAGAGAATGACAACAGATGATGGTGGTGGGTAGGGTGGTAGAGAGTGGTATTGTTAAATGGCATAAACCTGGGAGGATGGGTGGTTTTGAGAACACAAAAGTCAAGATACTGAAGAGCAAGAATGCCAACCACACCTCAAGGAACTGATATACACTGGGGTACATGAGATATAGGAGAAGGGGTTGTAGAAGGCTGCAGGGAAGAGCCAGATCTCAGTGAGAAGTTGTACTCATACTGAATCTAGATGTTGTATTTATAATTTAACATTATAATATAAGCATTCTGACACACTTACTTTTAATATCTGTAAAACATCCAATTCAGTGAAGATTTATTACTTTTTTGGGTGATTTACCTTATTGTTGGTTAGGTTGTTTCCAATTTTCCTTATTACACACAGTAAAGTAATGAGCATATTTATGGCTAAAATTTTTTCAGCATTTATAATGATTTCATTTAGATAGTTTCCTAAATGAGGAATTTCTACCTTAAAGCATATGAACATTTCCAGGCTCTTGATACTCACTGTTCCACACTCATCTTGGATTTTCCCAGCCCCAGCCATGGAACCAACCGTCATCTCTAAGAATTCCTGGTTCCTTTCAGGGGACAATAGTATCCACATGCCAAGATCTGGACACTAGACGTGTTCATTGAATCAGAACACCACTGTGGTCAGGTCCTCTCAGTGGACAGAGACAGGAATACAGTGTATGTACAAGTGTATATGTGTATGTAATATATGCATATATATACATACATATATTTACATCTATATTTATTTCTATATGTATCTATAGCAAAAACATGGGTTCAAACAGTTACTTTAATTTCAGACCAACACCTGTTTACATATTTATAACCCCCTTCTTTGATGGTGAGAAACCTGGCTTCCATTATACTTAATGCAGTATATTTACTTGTTTGATTAACTTCTCCCTCCCTCCTCCCCGTGGTATGGAATCAACCTTCCATTGCTGCTACCTCCCTCCCGCTGTCTAGATGCCCTCCACAACCCACTCAGCCTCTGACACCCTCTGCCAGGCTGCTCTCCCAGATAGATGACCTCCTCACCCCACTGGCCTCTGCCACCTCATGGTAGGCAGCCCTCCTACACAGATGCCCGCCCCATTTCACCTGGGCTCCAATACACCATGCCAGGCTACCTCCCACCTCACCCCTGCATGGATTCCCTCCCGATCCTGATTCGGTTCCAATATTCCATACCGAGCACCCCTCCTCCTACTCAGATGCCCTTCTCATCCCGCTTGAGCTCTGACACCCCATTCTGGGCCACATGGCTCCCTCCACCCCACCCTGGCACATATCCTACTGTGAGTGACCCTACCTAAGGCTTTGGGATAGGAATTTTCAGAAGGATGAAGGGGGAAGTGACAATGTACCTACTTTCAAATTTAGTTGACTCAGAAACATTCAGAACTTCTGAACACTGCTGTCTTTTTCTTTCTTCTCAATGGTCACCCTTGCCCCAAATCCTGCTCTAATTCCTTTCTCTCCGATCTTATATCTTCTCATTCAACTTGAAGTGATGATCCATGTTCACATCTTCTAAAGGGAAATTTACACACTAAAAAGATGAAAGACACCAGAATAGGGTTACCCTGGTGGCGCAGTGGTTGAGAACCCGCCTGCCAATGCAGGGAACACAGGTTCGAGACCTTGTTCAGGAAGATCCCACACGCCACGGAGCAACTAAGCCCATGTGCCACAACTACTGAGCCTGCGCTCTAGAGCTCACGAGCCACAACTACTGAAGCCCATGAGCCACAACTATAGAAGCCGTGCATCTAGAGCCTGTGCTCCGCAACGAGAAACCACTGCAATGAGAAGCCCGTGCACCGCAACAAAGACCCAACACAGCCATAAATAAATAAATAAATACATAAATAAATAAAGACAGCAGAATAAATGAAAACTTGGGGGCCTCTAAACATACACTGAAGTTAAATGATTTGCCCTCCACAAACGTGAGAATGTGAAGTTCACCTTCAAATGCAACGGGAATTTGAGCAGTGACCAAGCCTGACTCAATGAACAAGTTACCATGATATTTACTCTTATTTTATGTGAACTTTAGCGCATCTTATCCCAGAAAGGATTTTAGGAAGTTTATAAGAGGTACAGAAAATAACAGCATAACATAAAAATAATAAAATATGGGGTGGGGGAGATAGAAAAGCAAGTTCAGGTACTCAGTTAAGCAGGAATCAGCTTTAAAAGTCAACTGTAAAGTCCCATGACCATGTTCAAGGTTGGCATAGAATTGGGTCTATCCTTCATAGAAAGAGATAAAACAAAAAAGAGAATCTTGTCAATTATACGACCCACGGTGTTGAGAGAAATAAGAAACTATTTCTCAGAGAGGGGACCCCTATTCTTGGTGTTGGAATCAGACAGGCTCATTTTCTGTGTGATCTGGCCCCTGCGTACCTCTCCAGCTGTGTCTGTGCCACCCACCATCTCCCTTCCGGGGCCCCAGGCACCCTAGTGTTCCTTCAGTGCTTCAAAGAACCTTTTCCTGCCCGAGGGTCTTTTTCCATCTGGCCCTTTTGCTTGGAGGGCTCTTTTCCTTCTATTTGCTTGGCTGGATCCAGATAAGCCTTTGTCACTTGATTCGTTTGAAAATAATTTCTCCCATTCTGAGGGTTGTCTTTTTGTCTTGTTTATAGTTTCCTTTGTTGTGCAAAAGCTTTTTTAAGTTTCATTAGGTCCCATTTGCTTATTTTTGTTTTTATTTCCATTACTCAAGGAGGTGGGTCAAAAAAGATCTTGCTGTGATTTATGTCAAAGAGTGTTCTTCCTATATTTTCCTCTAAGAGTTTTGTAGTGTCTGGTCTTACATTAAGGTCTTTAATCCATTTTGAGTTTATTTTTGTGTATGGTGTTAAGGAGTGTTTTAATTTCATTCTTTTACATGTAGCTGTCCAGTATTCCCAGCACCGCTTATTGAAGAGGCTGTCCTTTCTACACTGTACGTTCCTGCCTCCTTTATCAAAGATAAGGTGACCATGTGTACGTGGGTTTATTTCTGGGGTTTCTATCCTGCTCCATTGATTTATCTTTCTGTTTTTGTGTCAGTACCATACTGTCTTGATTACTGTAGCTTTGTAGTATAGTCTGAAGTCAGGGAGCCTGATTCCTCCAACTTTGTTTTTCTTTCTCAAGATTGTTTTGGCTATTCGGGGTCCTTTGTGTCTCCATACAAATCTCAAGATATTTTGTTCTAGTTCTGTAAAAAATGCCATTGCTAATTTGATCAAGATTGCATTGAATCTGTAGATTGCTTGGGGTAGTATACTCATTTTGACAATATTGATTCTTCCAATCCAAGAACATGGTATATCTCTCCATCTGTTTCTGTCATCTTTGATTTCTTTCATCAGTGTCTTATAGTTTTCTGAGTACAGGTCTTTTACCTCCATAGGTAGGTTTATTCCTAGGTATTTTATTCTTTTTGTTGCAGTGGTGAATGGAATTGTTTCCTTAATTTCTCTTTCTGATCTTTCATTGTTAGTGTATAGGAATGCAGTAGATTTCTGTGCATTAATTTTGTATCCTGCAACTTTATCAAATTCACTGATTAGCTCTAGTAGTTTTATGGTGGCATCTTTAGGATTCTCTATGTATAGTATCATGTCATCTGCAAACAGTGACAGTTTTACTTCTTCTTTTCCAATTTGTATTCCTTTTATTTCTTTTTCTTCTCTGATTGCCATGCCTAGGACTTCCAGAACTATGTTGAAAAAGAGTAGCGAGAGTGGACATCCTTGTATTGTTCCTGATCTTAGAGGAAATGCTTTCAGTTTTTCACCATTGAGAATGATGTTTGCTGTGGGCTTGTCATATATGGCCTTTATTATGTTGAGGTAGGTTCCCTCTATGCCCACTTTCTGGAGAGTTTTTACCATAGATGGGTGTTGAATTTTGTCAAAAGCTTTTTCTGCATCTATTGAGATGATCATATGGTTTTTATTCTTCAATTTGTTAATATGGTGTATCACATGGATTGATTTGCGTATATTGAAGGATTCTTGCATCCCTGGGATAAAGCCCATTTGATCATGGTGTATGATCCTTTTAATGTGTTGTTGGATTCTGTTTGCTAGTGTTTTGCTGAGGATTTTTGCATCTATATTCATCAGTGATATTGTTCTGTAACTTTCTTTTTTTGTAGTATCTTTGCCTGGTTTTGGTATCAGGGTGATGGTGGCCTTGTAGAATGAGCTTGGGAGTGTTCCTTCCTCTGCAATTTTTTGGAAGAGTTTGAAAAGGATGGGTGTTAACTCTTCTCTAAATGTTTGATAGAATTCACCTGTGAAGCCATCTGGTCCTGGGCTTTTGTTTGTTGGAAGATTTTTAATCACAGTTTCAATTTCATTCCTTGTGACTGGTCTGTTCATATTTTCTATTTCTTCCTGGTTCAGTCTTGGAAGGTTACAGCTTTCTAAGAATTTGGCCATTTCTTCCAGGTTGTCCATTTTATTGGCATAGAATTGCTTGTAGTAGTCTCTTATGATGCTTTGTATTTCTGTGGTGTCCGTTTTAACTTCTCGTTTTTCATTTCTAATTTTATTGATTTGAGTCCTCTCCCTCTTTTTCTTGATCAATCTGGCTAAAGGTTTACCAATTATGTTTATCTTCTCAAAGAACCAGCTTTTAGTTTTATTGATCTTTGCTATTGCTTTCTTTGTTTCTATTTCATTTATTTCTGCTCTGATCTTTATGATTTCTTTCCTTCTACTAACTCTGGGTTTTTGTTGTTCTTCTTCTTCTTTCTCTAGTTTCTTAGATTTAAGCTTAGGTTGTTTATCTGAGATTTTTCTTGTTTCTTGAGGTAGGGTTGTATTGCTATAAACTTCCCTCTTAGAACTGCTTTTCCTGTGTGCCATAGGTTTTGGGTCATCATGCTTTCGTTGTCATTTGTTTCTATGTTTTTCTTTTTTTACTTCTTTGATTTCTTCAGTGATCTCTTGGTTATTTAGTAGTGCACTGTTTAGCCTCCATGTATTTGTGATTTTACATTTTTTTTTCCTGTAATTGATTTCCAATCTCATAGCATTGGGGTCAGAAAAGATGCTTGATACAATTTCAATTTTCTTAAATTTACTGAGGTTTGATTTGTGACCCAAGATGTGATCTATCCTGGAGAATGTTCCATGTGCACTTGACAAGAAAGTGTAATCTGCTGTTTTCAGATGGAATGTCCTATAAATATCAATTAAATCTATCTGGTCTCTTGTGTCATTTAAAGCTTGTGTTTCCTTATTTTCTGTCCAGATGATCTGCCCATTGGTGTAAGTGAGGTGTTAAAGTCCCCCACTATTACTGTGTTACTGTTGATTTCCTCTTTTATAGCTGTTAGCATTTGCCTTATGTATTGAGGTGCTCCTATGTTGGGTGCATATATATTTATAATTGTTATATCTTCTTCTTGGATTGATTCCTTGATCATTATGTAGTGTCCTTCCTTTTCTCTTGTAACATTCTTTATTTTAAAGTCTATTTTATCTGCTATGAGTATTGCTCCTCCAGCTTTCATTTGATTTCCATTTGCATGGAATATCTTTTTCCATCCCCTCACTTTCAGTCTGTATGTGTCCCTAGGTCTGAAATGGGTCTCTTGAAGACAGCAAATATATGGGTTTTGTTTTTGTATCCATTCATTGAGCCTGTGTCTTTTGGTTGGAGCTTTTAATCCATTCACATTTAAGGTAATTATCAATATGTATGTTCCTATTACCATTTTCTTAATTGCTTTGGGTTTCCGTAGGTCCTTTTCTTCTCTTGTGTTTCCCACTTAGAGAAGTTCCTTTAGCATTTGTTGTAGAGCTGGTTTGGTGGTGCTGAATTCTCTTAGCTTTTGCTTATCTGTAAAGCTTTTGATTTTTCCATCAAATCTGAATGAGACCCTTGCCGGGTAGAGTAATCTTGGTTGTAGTTTCTTCCCTTTCATCACTTTAAATATATCATGCCACTCCCTTCTGGCTTATAGAGTTTCTGCTGAGAAATCAGCTGTTAACCTTATGGGAATTCCTCTTTATGTTATTTGTCATTTTTCCCTTGTTGCTTTTAATAATTTTTCTTTGTCTTTAATTTTTGTCAATTTGATTACTATGTGTCTTGGCGTGTTTCTCCTTGGGTTTATCCTGTTTGAGACTTTCTGTGCTTCCTGGACTTGGGTGGCTATTTCCTTTCTCACATTAGGAAAGTTTTTGACTATAATCTCTTCAAATACTTTTCAGGTCCTTTCTCTCTCTCTTCTCCTTCTGGGACCCCTATAATGCAAATGTTGGTGCATTTAATGTTGTCCCAGAGGTCTCTTAGGCTGTTTTCATTTCTTTTCATTCTTTTTTCTTTATTCTGTTCCATGGCAGTGAATCCCACCATTCTGTCTTCCAGGTCACTTATCCATTCTTCTGCCTCAGTTATTCTGCTATTGATTCCTTCTAGTGTATTTTTCATTTCAGTTATTGTATTGTTCATCTCTGTTTGTTTGTTCTTTAATTCTTCTAGGTCTTTGTCAAACATTTCTTGCATCTTTTCAATCTTTGCCTCCATTCTTTTTCCGAGGTTCTGGATCATCTTCACTATCATTATTCTGAATTCTTTTTCTGGAAGGTTGCCTATCTTCATTTCATTTAGTTGTTTTTCTGGGGTTTTATCTTGTTCCTTCGTCTGGTACATAGCCCTCTGCCTTTTCATTTTGTCTATCTTTCTGTGAATGTGGTTTTCATTCCACAGACTGTAGGACTGTAGTTCTTCTTGCTTCTGCCATCTGCCCTCTGGTGGATGAGGCTATCTAAGAGGCTTGTGCATGCTTCCTGGTAGGAGGGACTGGTGGTGGGTAGAGCTGGGTGTTGCTCTGGTGGGCAGAGCTCAGTAAAACTTTAATCCATTGTCTGCTGATGGGTGGGGCTGAGTTGCCTCCCTGTTCATGTTTGGCCTGAGGCAACTCAGCACTGGAGGCTACAGGCTCTTTGGTGGGCTAATGGTGGACTCCAGGAGGGCTCATGCCAAGGAGTACTTCCCAGAACTTCTGCCGCCAGTGTGCTTGTCTCCATGGTGAGCCACAGCCACCCCCTGCCTCTGCAGGAGACCCTCCAACACCAGCTGGTAGGTCTGGTTCAGTCTCCTATGGGGTCACTGCTCCTTCCCCCTCGGTCCTGATGTGCACGCTACTTTGTGTGTGCCCTCCAAGAGTGGAGTCTCTGTTTCCTCCAGTCCTGTCAAAGTCCTGCAATCAAATCCCACTCGCCTTCAAAGTCTGATTCTCTGAGGATTCCTCCTCCCCTTGCTGGACCCCAGTTTGGGAACCCTGACACGGGGCTCAGAACCTTCACTCCAGTGGGTGGACTTCTGTGGTATAATTGTTCTCCAGTTCGTGAGTCACCCACCCAGCAGTTATGGGATTTGATTTTATTGTGATTGCGTCCCTCCTACTGTCTCACTGTGGCTTCTCCTTTGTCTTTGGATGTGGGGTATCTCTTTTGGTGAGTTCCAGTGTCTTCCTGTCATGATTATTCAGCAGTTAGTTGTGATTCTGGTTCTCTCACAAGAGGGAGTGAGCACACGTGCTTCTACTCCACCATCTTTAACCAAATCCAGGTTCTCCTGTTCTTATATAGTGCCTTGAGCTTACCCTTGGAGGATTCATCCTGATCATAAGGCGTTATTTGCATGCAAATAATGTTTCCTGATAGTCTCCCCTTGCTAGAATATAAGCTCTGTGAGACTCAGTGTATCTTATTTACTGCTGTATCCCCAGACCCTTGCACGTAGTAGGTCCTAAAATAAATGCTGAATAAAAACTTCTGTGAGGCTCATTAATGAATTTCATGGGACTGTTTCTTATAACAACCCATTTTATAAGCTGAAGGACTGAGTGATTTGGAGACTAAGTTGGGGATATTGGCAAAAGGCCATCCTAATAAAAATTCATGGAGAACATGCTACAGGCCCGGTAGGATTGTGCTGCCTTGTCCTTTGTCCAATGGAACAAAGAGAGCCTGGAAATGGACCCTGGTGCATGGCTCTTATAGACATGCCCACTCTGCTTCCTAGGGTTGTCCTTCCGTACAGTGAGGGCATCAGGCAGGAGAGGTGAGGAAGCATAAAACTGCAGGTGTATAACTTATTCTTTGCATGGACAGCATCCTGCACAATAGGTCTGCAGAACCCAAGACATCCTGAGAACATCAACTTTTTAATACATAAGTGAAATTCTTTCCCTTAAGGTCTGATCCTCTATCTGTTACACAAACTCCTCCCAAATTCCTCCCTGACACTTTTGCTCTGCACCGAATTACTGTTTACTTTGTATGCATGTGTCTTTCCACATGATAATAACATTTTAATGGAAGGAGGTCCCATTGTCAGGGCAACCAAGGGGAGCACTTGCTCAGTTCAGGGTCTACTGTGACTTAGATTCCTGCCTGCTCTTGGCTCACCTCACTTGTGTGGTTGCAAGGAGGTCAATATTCTGCTGTCTCCTGTTCTTTTCTTCTGTGTCCTGATGACAAACACTCACGCCTCTGAATTAACTTACTTTATAAACTCCTACTGTCATTAATGCATTCCCTTCCTCCAGATGAATACTGCAGAATAGTGTACCAGCTGCCTCCAGGAAAGCCTGGCCAACACTTACCTTGTCCTTGTTCCATTCCAGGAGCTCAGAATGAGCATCTATCTACTCACAAGCTGCCATATCCTTTCTCTGGTACCATGAAAAGGCCAATACCAGGAGAAATATATAGTGGATAAGAGTCCCGGCATTGAGTCTGGTGTTCTGGGTTCACATCTCTGCTCCTTCACTATCAGTTTGACCTTGAGCAAAATATTTCATCTCTTTGAGACTCAGTTTTTTCATCAGTAAAGTGGGGGAAATTATGGCACTCACCTCATGGAGTTGTTATAATCATTGAATGAGATATGGCATGTAAATCACTTGGCACAGTGACTGGCACACAGTAAACAAAGCTTAGTTGTATAGTCTAATGTCTCATTACAAGTTTGTAAAGTAAGATGTGCCTTGAGTGAAGTCTCATAAAGAGGCCACGAAAAGGGAATACAAAATACTACATAATACAATATAATAATACAATACATAATACAAAACTTCCTTAAAATCTTCTTTATCCAAATTTCTCCCCAACACTCCTTTAGTGTCTCCTAAAATAACTCTCTTCTTTGTCATCCCACAAGCTCCATCCAATCAACCTTCCTCCACTCTTTAGTTTATTTCCCCTTCCATCTTCCCTCCCTCCCTCCCCTCAATTCATACCTATTTATTTTTTGGTAAGCAGTACCATGCCATTTCTTATTTAAATTAGTTTATCCCTCCCCACTCTGAGGTTATTTTAAAAATAAACCTTTTTGTCCTAGTTCTTTCATGATTTTTTTTCACACTTAAACCTATGGTCTAAAGCATAGATTGGTAAATATTCTGTAAAGACCAAACTGTAATATGTAGGTGCTTTTACTAAACCTGTACCAGAGGTGCTATTTAGTGCAATAAGGCAAGAAAACAAAATAGAAAATGTAAGGATTGGAAAGGAAGAAACAAAACTGTGTCCACTCTCTAGGTGCTAGGTATACATCAATCAACAAAATAGAGATCCCTGATGACAAAGAATTTATATTCTAGTTGGGAGAGACAGACAATACACAATAAACCTAGCAAATAAATTACACAACATAGATGCTATGGGAAAAAGAAAATTTGACCAGAGAAAGGGAGACTGTGAGTCTTGGTGGGCAGGTGTGACCAGCAGAGGCCCCAGTGAGAAGGTGACATTCAAGCAAAGACTTGAGGGGAGAAGGAATTAGACATGAGGGTATTTGGGGGCAGAGCATCCAGGCAGGGGAATGGCCAGCGCAGAGGCCGTAAGTGTGAATGTGACCAGCATGTGTGACGCCAGCAAGGAGTGGAGGGACAGAGGGCAACTGAGGGTTTTAATCTGAGGTTTTGAGCAAAGAAGGGACTATATTCTCATCTACAGACCGGGCAGGAGTGGGCGGCCCAGCTCCTCATGTCCAGCCAATGTTAACTTCTCCCACCAAATTTCATCCTGTCTAAAAGACCTCAGCAACTTTGCCCTAAGTGAAATAATTAGCCTTTAGATAAATAAACAAGTCACAATGTACGATTTTTCTAAATGCTGCTGCCTCTTATGGATGGATGTCAGCATGTAGTTTTTAGCAATACTAAATACATCATTGTAGAGACATTATATGCACAGTTATGGAGAAACAGTTATCCAAAATATTGTTTCTGCGTTAAGAAACATAGGATTCTGTTGATACCGTTGTGCCTCTATGTTCTATATATTTCTTGAAAATGCTTACACTCTTATCCTTTGCTGATTGGGTTATAGGTGAGGTCACATCTCAGTTATATGATACGATTTACTCTGGAGCAGTTATTCAACTTAATCTAGTATGCAGTAATATTTATATGCTCAATCAAAGTTTAATTAGATTGAATTGGATGTCCTCATTTGGGTTTTAATTTATTAAGTACTGGGAATTTTGGGGGGGTTTTTTGTCCTCATTAAAACTCAGTTAGATGATGAATGCTGCATTAAAACAAGAAGTTTCTGTTAAAATAACGTGTTCTGTTAAAATCTACTTCACAATGAAATAGAAAAATCAGATAAAATATGTAATTGTTATAAATGACACTACGATTGCTTCCCAGTGACAGTTCTTTATCATTTCGGTCAATGTAGCAATGAAGTCTGCTTGGAAGCAAAGTTGAAATTTAAGAATTTAGGTTATTGAAAGATTGCATAGATTTAATGATCGGCTTAGCTTCCACGGGAAGCAAGCTTCTTAGGGGAGTATCAATTTTGCTGTTGTTGGGTGGAAGGACTGAAGGCATCTGGTTTGAATTTATTGTCTTCTAAGACAGTTTTCCATTTATTATCATTAATACAATGTAGGTTACTAGGGAGAATATAATAATACACCAGGTATTCAATGTGTATGGGGATACATTTGAAAATTAAAATAATGGTTTCCTCAGGGGCCTCTCTAGACATGGTAAAGCAGGGGCTGTGACCTGACATGCCTTAGGGGAGTGGCAAGAAACATACACGAGTGAAGCATCCCAGTGTAAGAGGACAGTGGTAACTGACAACCAGCCACATGTTTGTGCAGCAACAGGGAGTGGTGAGGACAGTGGTACATTAGAGAGACAACTCCATCAAAATGGGTCAGCCACTTCTCAGCCAATTCCTGAAAACAAAAGCCTTGTGTGGCCAGATCTTCTGATTTTGTAAGAGAAGCCAGAAATTCTGATTTTCATGTGTCAAATTTTCTGATTTTTAAATGTCGGTACTAGTAAAACAACAACAACAACTACAATCTACATAGGTCCAACAAAACATGCCTGCAGGACAAATTCAGTCCATAGCCCGCCTCTTTGTCACTTCTTGGTATACATTTCAGACAGTGGAACTGAGAAACAGAGAAACCCTTATATGTGTGATTGAGTTCCAGAAATCTCGTTCCTCACTGCCCTGTGTCTAGAAATCACCTCGTCACAAACAGCTTTTGTCAGACATAGTATTCTATTGTTGCTATTAGAAGCAGGGGCTACTTTTGGAGTCATTTACAATTATTACATAGTGACTGTAAATGTACTAATATCAATAATGTATAAGTATACAGAATTTACATATTTCTGCTTTTCCAAATATGTTAATATTTTAATTTTACATCAGTGTCCAAAAATAATTATAAGCTACATAGGAACAAATCTAGGGCCCCAGTTGCAGTTCAGAAATCTGAGGCACGGAACAATTAAATATACTACCCAAGGTCATACAAATAAGGTAGTGGCAAACCTGAGATTAAACCTCGGGTTTGTTTACTCTGGTTGATGAGCTTTTTCTATAATCTAGACTTATTACCTTTATATGCCAGGCTGTTACCAAACTTAATACTGAATCCTACTGCAAGAAAAAAGATGTACAACATTAATCTGTTGAGAAGCTACACAATATGCATGACACCCTCCCAGGAAAATCTGTAATACAATAAAGGAACTTCTGCTAAAATACAAATATGTGCATGTGTTCTAAAATAAATTTTGAATTAGTTTTTTGTAGAGTTAACCTTTCTTTGCATTTATTTGTTCCAGGATCATTGCAGGACAAAGAATATGTTTGTTAAAGAAATAAAACAAACACATAAAAAAGACAAAATAGAAGATGGTTATGTGTCTTTTATTTGTAACATTTGAATTCCTAAGCTCACATAAAACTGATTTCATAAATATCCTTTAGTTTTATCTTGCATTTTAATTGTTTTTAATTGTTAGTCTGTTCTTTTAACCAAATCCTTAATTTAATCACAAATGGAACTAAAGATATGCTAAATCTTTTTTCTGATGCAATTAGAAAAGATACTGAAAAACTTTGAAATTAGAACATTAAAAGCTAGTAAAACAGCTTAACTGTCAGATTAGAAATGGACTCTTCCCTCTAAAAGTTACAAAAATCCTTATTTATTCATTGAAAACTGCTTACCCAGAATTAATAACTGCCCAGAGAGAAACAACTTGTTGTAAGTTTTTTTGTTGATATATTTTTAAAAGCAGGGAAGAAAACCCATTAGTTCCAAAACACACTTTGTTTCGCTAATTCTAGGAGAGAATCACCTATTTCATTAAGAACTAAAATGATCAAAGCACAAAAGACAACAGTACTAACCAAGTGACACATCAGACTCCTTTTAGTGATTCTGCCTTTGTACACATTCCTTGGTGGCTGTACTTTTCCTATGATATTTCTTTTTCTCAGTGTGATACCCATAGGGTGTGGAAGCAGTGTAAGGCTAGAGACCGTAGGAAGTGATGTGCTTCCATTAATGACCAGAATGACATAATCACCACAAAAAGATAAGAGAAATTCTATCCACGTCCCCTAATGCTTTGCCAATTAAAGAGGGAATTAAAACAAAATAACTCAGTGTGATCTTACAGGGAATGCTAACGGTAGGAAGGAAGGAAGCTCAAGAAGATAAAGCAAAATGGTGGAACAGAATATAGATAAGGATTTAGTGTGGGCAAATACAACAGAAAAGAAAATTTATAAGTGTATAAAATCAAGTCAAGAGTTAGCAAAGACACAACATAGTTTGGAGAAAGCATGCAGTAATTTCTTAATGTTCACTGCTAGTTACATCCATAATGCACAGTGACATGGAGAGCTTTAGGAAGGTTTCAGGCTGAAGTACAGAAATGTTAGCAGTGGGGCAACGAGACTTCCAAGAGAATTCCGCCACTGGGAGATGATAAATGGAGGAAGGTTGAAAGACAACTGGTAACAGTCTTCAAATATTTAGTGGACATGCAAATAAAGCTCTCATTTAGTATGTTTTTACTTATACAGTCTTTGGATCTTAATGTGGGATACTAGAAAAGGTGAGCTGAAACGCAAAGATAATAGTTTAACTCAAGTTGAATGGAAGGATTTCAGATGGAATCTGGTCTGTGGGTTATACCAGAGGATGCTACAGAATTTCTGTGCCTGAAGATCATTGAGAGGAGAATTGGTTTTTCACCTGGAATATTACTGATGTGGTTTGGGAGGGTAGAAGGAATGGCTTAAG
Source organism: Hyperoodon ampullatus (assembly GCF_949752795.1). Classification (NCBI taxonomy): domain Eukaryota; kingdom Metazoa; phylum Chordata; class Mammalia; order Artiodactyla; family Ziphiidae; genus Hyperoodon; species Hyperoodon ampullatus. The sequence continues at coordinate 377,026 of NW_027640563.1, forward strand.
AAATCTCTCAAAGTTACTTCCATTCATCCTGGCCCTCAGAAATGAGCAAACACCCCAGGAAGAGAAAATGAGAAATCTCAGAAGTAGAAACTGACTCCAGATGGGTATTTCTCAATTTTTAAAAATTATCATCCTCCTAAAGAGCCTTTTTAGACATTTTATTCTTAATCATCTCCCTATCCCTACGGAAATTTAATACTACATATATACTTCATATCTGTATACGTACTATGGTCAGGCCATGCTCCAGTGTAATATATAAGATTTCCTCCCCACCCAAATCAATTTTTGCACCCTTGGGCAATCACCATCAATGAAAATGCACGCTCTCTAAAATAAAACATCGGTCTGAATGGGAGGTCACTGAGGATGGGAGGAAAAAAAAGTTATATATATTTTAACTCTGGCTTCAGGGACTCCATAAATTCTCATTAGTCAGCATACTCATGCTCTACCTGCACAGGGAAACTTTTTGTGTCCTCTTCTTTCTGTTAAATGGGAAAAGATGAATTCTCTGTCACTGCTATTTCATCTAACTGCAATGGCTGTAATCTTTTGAAGATCCTGGACCTCTTTGTGAATATTGGGAAAGCACATATGTACACTCTCACACTCTATAAAATGTATGCATATGGAATTTCAGATCTTTATAATGAATTATGGAACTTTATAATGAATGGATCAGGCAGATAACACCTCAACCCACTGATCAAGCTTAATATTTATCATACAAAGAGACAACTAGACATTATATGCTTCCTGATATGATGCAAAAGGAAAGAAACAACATCACTTACATAGTATTCTTGCTAAAAAATGTTTAACCTGACTCTAATAATGAGGAAACAATCAGAAAAAAATGCCAGATTGTGGAACATTCTACAAACAAACCAGCCAGAACTCTTTAATAATGTCAGTGTCATGAAAGACCCACATACACACGTGCACGCACACACACACACACACATACACACACACCTCACACATACATAAAAGAAGGACTCTAATCCATTAACTAAAGAGAATGACAACTAAGGGTATATGGATGTCATTGTAATCTTTCCTTTTTGAAATTTCCACTTTGACATTTCTCAAAAAAAAAAAAAAAGAAAATCATGGATACATGTATTACTCAACTAAAAAAAAAATATAGTGGGAAATGAGGGAGAGCGAGCCAGGTTAGGAGGAAGAAGCAAGATGTCAATCTCAGACCCAGAGAGTAGGAGATGCCTGAAGAGCTGAGATCTCCATTTGCCAGGAGAGGTACTTAGGATGTAGTCAGGCCAAAGAGATAAAAGATCGTCTGTAATGATTTTCTTCAGAATTTGCCAAACAAAGTTCTGCGGGAATAGGAACAGTCTGTAATTAAAACGTAAGAGTGGTTTGCCAGCACTAATCCTAGAAGTGCCGATTAGTGCAGCGAACAATATAACCAGGAGGAAATTGTTCCAAGAAGTTTAAAAAAAATCTGAATTGTTTTTTAATTGAGTGGAAATTGCATATGCACGAACAGTTAACAGAAAATAACCTTCAAAAGACTTCATAACAGAAGTCTTCAGAGTCCAGCATCCTACTTGATCAGGCATTATTGAAATACAGGAACTTAGTCAACTTTTTTTTTTTTTTTTTTTTTTTGCGGTACGCGGGCCTCTCACTGTTGTGGCCTCTCCTGTTGCGGAGCACAGGCTCCGGACGCGCAGGCTCAGCGGCCATGGCTCACGGGCCCAGCCGCTCCGCGGCATGTGGGATCCTACCAGACCGGGGCACGAACCCGCGTCCCCTGCATCGGCAGGCGGACTCTCAACCACTGCGCCACCAGGGAAGCCCAACTTAGTCAACTTTTTAATGCAAAACTCCTGTTTTGTCCATTGTGCAGAGCTTCAGAGATCCTCCCAGGGCCTGGGCTCCATGCTGTCACTTCTCTGTCTCACTGCTCAACACTCCCATGTGGCACTAACTGCATCGTGTATAGGTCGGGAAGACGGGCTCATTTGTCTGATCTCTGGATGCTTCAGACAGTCAGATATCCTTTCAGCCAAAAACGATGCTGAGAAAATTCTTTGCCTATCTTGTCCTCTCAAAGTTACTTAGGAAGCAAAAAAACAAAAAACAAAAAAGGTATGTTTGTTGTTGATCAGAGCACAACAATATAGAGAGAGGTAGCAGCACTTGGATTCCATGAGACAACTTTGACGAGATACAAAGCAAGGGTTGGTTTGCCGGGTTAGGTCAACACAGAATGCCACGGTGTCCAGACAGTTGACGCTTTCTCAGTCTGGACCAAGAAAAGACTTCATGCCTTTCTAGGCTCTCGCGGCAGCTCCAAATGGCTTTAACACATTACATGCAATGAAACAAAATCAGAGCTGTTGAGTTATTCTTTAATCAGTATTACATTGAAATGCCCTAATACATTCTTATCTACATCCCTCCACCAACTGCTGTTTTGTCGAATTCAAATGCCCACTGGAAGTATCATCACCCCCTAGTCATAGGCTCTCAGGACCACCACGGTTTTGCGAATGAATCAGAGAAGGCAACAGTGCTTCAGCTAAAAGTCACTTAGCTTCCAAAACGCAGGATGTAGGCCAGAATGATTCTGTCTACTGGGATAGAAACACTGGGAAGGATGGGAGAAGGAAGTTGGCTCCAGCTCCACTGTTACCTTGGCAACTGTGGCGCAAGCATCATCCGGGCAGAAATTAACTTTGTGCCATAATATTATAGGGCAAAGGAAGGGAGAGCGCGGAGGAAGAGGAAGAAAACATCGGCTGGATCTAGAAACTCAGAGGGCCGGCTGGGAAGATTATGAATCAATGGGCGGGGCATTTGAGCTACAGGCACCAAATTACCCATTGTACTTTTGTTGGTTTTTTTTTTTTTTTCACTGAAATTTCAGTATTGTGTGAAGACAGCCACCACACCCTTTAGTAATGAACAAACACTGCACTAATTTGGCTCAGGGCATCTGCTGATCATTCTTGGTCATTTATAACTTCCTTTTATTTCTCTCTTTGGGGAAACGGGAAAAAAAATATCTTGAATGGAAGAGACAAGGAATGGTGTGGTTATAAAAAGCACATTCTGTTGAGGGTGAACTGGTAACTAGTTAGCCTTAGGCTAGAGAGCAGTCTCTTCCCTGCAATGAAAGGGTGCAGACCCTATCTGGGGCAAGACAAGCCACGCCGTGGAGTGGTCCCTGGTCAAACTGTTTATGGGGGAAATTGCACTGATGCTGTGGGACGGGCCTCAGACCTCCCAGCCAAGACCACGGCATCAGGGCCAGAGCCTGCAGGGACCGCACAGGAAGGCTTGTTAGAGAAAAATTGGCTGTGCATCCAGAGTTCCAAAATTCACTGGGTACTTAGAAAACACGTTACAGAAAAAGCAGCCGGCTGACGAGACAGGTAAGTGGAAAAGTACAAGTAAGTATCTCAGTCTCAAAACCTGAATTCCAGTAAAGCTTAGGTGGCAGGTCACAGGCAGAACTGCGACACGCATGTAAGTGCAGAGGCTTCCTTCCTCCAGGATGGGTGAGGGGCCGTCCTTCTCTCCTGGCCAGGTCCACAGGTCACGGCTAGCAGCACTCAGACGGCTAAGAGCACACGAAGTGCGCGGGGAACATCTCTCAGGAGTCACCGCTGGTCTCCAGCTTGCCTGCTCCTGGGAGTAGGTGCGCCTTTTCAGCCAGGGAGGTCTCCCTCCTGCCGGCCCGGGACTCCAGGAGGAAACAGCTTTTCCTCTTTCTTCCGTAGGGTAAGATGGGGCGTTAGTGACACATCCTGCTCGTCATCTCTTTCTGGAAAGCAGGGGGAGAAGGATGGTTAGGAGTAACTATAAGCAGAGCAATGACTTGTTGAAGGATTCTGAAAATACCCTGGCAATCTCTGGAGCCTTTAAACAAGAGGTTGCAAGCATGGCCCAGGAATAAGGCTCAGCATACAGATGTGTTCCACTGGCTGCAGGCTTTTTTTTTAAATCAAAGCAATGTTTAAAAACCTCAGCTAACTTGCCAAAAATCCAGGTTGCTCTGTGTTTTGGAAAAATTGCAAGATCTGGAGCCACTGGACGGCTGAGTTGAGAATTGCTGTCCTCTTCAGATGCAGAATACACTCTCCAGTTTGCCCCAGTCTCCACCACTCCCAGCAGTCTCCCCATCAGGAGTGAAGTATCACTTACTGATTGATATGATAATTGGATTTAGACGGCTGTTTTGCTTAGAGTAGAGCACAATTTCTCTTTACCTACGTTTCAATCAAAGATAAAAAAATGGAGGATAGGTACAAGTCAAGAAAAGTGGGAGGAAGGACATTTCTTAATAGAAATGAAGACTATCCCAGTGTGTCTGACAGTTAACCACAACCAGCTGGCCTTTCTATAAGTGCTCTTGTGGGCATTTATAGACCCCAAATGTGGCATCTGTTCTCCTTCTCTGGGTCTCTGCACAGGCGAGACCCTCGCCCGCGGCCTGCTCCTACCACGCCCTGCTCTCTTTACTTGGCTAATTGCCATCCATTTTCCCAACTCCAGCAAGATGACTCTGATCTGCCTGGGAGGCCTTCAGGCACTCCCGCCCCTCCCACTGTGGATCAGCCACGCCCTCCACCTGTGCCCACCCGGAGGCCTGCGTGCAGGGAGCCAGTTTGTACACCTGTGTGTGTGTGTGTGCACGCACACATGGGCGACGGGCATGTGGGTTAGCTCTACTTGTGAGCTCCAAGGTGTCAGGAAGAAGAAACCCTCACTAGCAGTGCCTGGCACAGGGCAGCAGCTCCTCTTTCATCCTCAAGAATGTCCTGGGTCGCAGGCTGGGAAGGAGACTTGTGCCTTGTGGCATTTAGGAGGACACGTTTCATATATTTTAGTTAGATGAATGAGCTGCTTCTGAGGTCCACCTGCTGCAGAGCTGCTACCTCTCTTGCACGGTGACCCCAGCTCACCCTCCAGCGCCCCCTATCAAATAGGAAACATCTGAGTAACAGGAGCTGGCGAATAGGCATGCCAGCTGCTCAGAGACTCTATTAGAAAACCATACCAATGTGCTGGTTAAAAAAATAACCAAATATACAGAACAGAATTTAGGTACTTTGGCACCCTTATACTATTAAGCAAGGCAATTATGTAGAGATACATATATTGAAAAATTAAGTGACCATTTACTTATGCTCAGTACTTGTGCTATGGACCAGGTGCCTGGGAGATGAGGTCACTGTTCTCAAGGAGCTACAGTCTATCAGGGAGAAAACGATATAAAATACAATGATAGGGCTTCCCTGGTGGCGCAGTGGTTGACAGTCCGCCTGCCGATGCAGGGGACACGGGTTTGTGCCCCGGTCCGGAAGGATCCCACATGCCGCGCAGCGGCTGGGCCCGTGAGCCATGGCCGCTGAGCCTGCGCGTCCGGAGCCTGTGCTCCGCAACGGGAGAGGCCACAACAGTGAGAAGCCCACGTACCACACACACACACACACAAAAATACAATGATATAAATATTAATATTTAGAGGAGGAGGTGACGCATGGTAGAACCCAATCCACCCATCCCACTCTGCCCTCACTAGCACCCTATGTGACCTCCCTGAGGCTTTGGGTCTTAGCTGAAGTGGCCCCTTTCTAGGGATACCTAGGGATACCCTTCCGAACCTCCAGGATAGGGCATCACCTCCTCTTCTGCTCTTTCATAGCACCCTTCTTCACAACCAGGATAGTCTTTCTGTTTCATTCCTGCCTCCTGGATTCATCCCTTGTAAGATCCTGTAAGACCCACGGAGAAAAGGGCTGTGTCTGTGGTCTGTGCTGTGTCCCCAGTGCCTGGCAAGTGATGGTGGATAAAACGTTTGTGTAATCCAGTAATGAATGGGCTCCCAGTGTCCTCATCTGTGAAACAGACCAGTGATGCCTACTTGAGGTGAGTGGGAAGGTTAAAAAGTATTCATGGACAGAGTACGCATTCATTCCCTTTCCTGATCTCTCCAGAAGCACTAACATGGCAGCGGCCACTTTGTGCTGGGAAGGCAGAGCCTTGAGAGGACTTCTCTGATAACGTGTACCCACTGAGATGGACTCCACAACCTAGAGGAGGAGGAGTCTGACAGGTGAGGCTGGGAGAAGGGGGACTGGAGAATAGGGGCTGTGGCTGGAGGGAAGCACAGTCGAGGTGGAGCCTGCCAGGGATCTGATGCTGCTGTGGGTGGAGCGGGGGGGGGGGGCAGGGCAGGATGGGGACGCAGGGGTGGGGAGACAGGTAAGCGCACAACTATTTGAATAAGGACCCAGGCACCTGGTGTGGGGGGATGGAAATAGATGATGACAACCTGAAAAGGAATCTGCTGTTCCTCTGTTAAGCTTCCAAAGGTTCTTGTGTTTTTGGTTAACTTTTTGTGACAGAGATGGGAAAAATTAGGTGGGAATTAGGTGGGAATACAAAGTGTGTGTGTGTGTGTGTGTGCGTGGGTGTGTGCGGGTGTGTTTGAAAGAGTGAGAGCAAGAGAGTGAAGGAGAGATCATGGGATGAAGACAACTTTGCCTTTATAACTAATTCTCATAATTATTTGCAATGGGTCAGGATTACAGAAAGAAAGGAACTAGCATTTGTTAAGCCCCTGTGAGTTGCAGGTGCTTCGGGTCGTTATATTAATATCATTGCCTCTGTAAAACTTTGACAGAAGAGGAATCCAGGCCTCAGAGCAGAAGTGATGTGCTCAGGGTGAACAGGTATGGTGAACAGTAAGCTGCCCAGCTTAAATGGTAACAGTTGCTTCCATCAAACAAAGGTTTGCTGTTGTTTAGTCTTGGTGTCCCTCACGGCCCTACAGATATCACTTCATGTAACCCTTACCCTGATCCTGTGAAGTAAGCTTTGCCATCCCCATTGGTCTGATGAGGAAACAGGCACAGAGACAGAGAATAACTTATCAAAGCCACACAGAAAGTGGCAGAAGTAGAGATTTAAACTCAGGTCTATCTGGATGCAAAGGCCAGCTCTTTCCACTACACCACATGACCATGGTTTAAAGCCTCTGAGACATTCTTATGAATATTCATTTGAGTGATATTGACTTATATTAATTAACGATTAATTGCAATCGTTCCTGAATTTTCAAAATGCCAAAGAGATAGTTTTTCTTTATCCAGACTGATGCCACTTTGAGTTACAAGTGCAATTGGTAAATACTAAAACAATTATGCCACTAAAAGACTACAGACACTAGAAATATGGAAGACTTTTTTTTTTTTTTAAGGAAAGCAGAAGAGGGAAAAGATTGAGAGAGGATATGGGACTTAAGCAAAGCCACTGAGTTAGTCTGTGAAAAGCCAGGACCAGTGCTTTCCTCACCACACCGTGCAGCCTCAAATGCAGGAGAAAAACTGTTTACTATGAGGCCTCTTAACATTCTTACAGGGAATGAATGGTTGAAATAGATCTGAAACTTGAGGAAGGACGTCTCAGTTGGATCCGCCCTGCAAAAGCCTACAAGCCTTCACAGCTGTATTCTAGCGATTTCCAACTGGGTGGCGCCAATGGGCTGGCTAAAGACCAACTGGTTCTGAGAAAAAAACCCAAACCAAAAAAAAAAACCAGACAATATTGGGTTCCATGGCTTTCCTCTTCATCAGAGCCCTCCTGCAGGCATCCAGCAGGGCCAAACACGTTCCTTCCTATCGGGGAGAGTAGCTTAAGCAACTCCTATGCAGTTTGCTCTCTAGGGATGAATTTGCCATTGCAGGAGTTATCTGAACCCACCATGTATTAAGTCCACTAAAGAGCTCCAACAGGTGCTTAAGAGGTTTCTGCAGAGGTAGTGTGAATTTTCTGAGAAATGTTCCTAAAGACTGTATTTGGCTTGTACATGAAGACTTTTCAAGCACCTAGATTTTTAAAAATCCATTCTTAAGGAAAGAGTAAAGTCAGGTTTTGGTTGTGCTCAGTCGGTACCATTGCTTTAATGTAAGGCAGAACTTGATTCTGCAAAGTCCCTGATTCCCGACTCTCAGCAGAACAAAGTCCACACTCTGCAGCCTGGCAAACAAAGCTGTTCTTAACTGGATCCACCCACCCTGCTCACCTCCTGTTGAAGCCCAGCCCACTCACCACACCCATCAGGCAAACTAGACTCCTCCCCGTCCTCCAACAGCCCTAGTCTGTAACGTTTCTAGTAGCTTCCCATCGGCTTGTTTCTTCCATCTGGCAAATGCTTTCTGCCCTTCTATGCCTGGCAAACTTTGACATCCTTCAAGATCAGAAAGGGTTAATTAGCTCCCTTCCGGGGTTCCTCCATCACTTTGCACACACCTGCATCACACTGCTTTCTACCAGCACTGGAACTCACCATTTCATCTTGCCTGAATCTGAACAGACCCTTAAAACTTTGTTATATAGGAATATATGATGAGAGATATTTTGGTCAAGTCACATAACAGTATGTATGGTTTGATCCAATTATATTAGGAAAAAATATAAAGCATGAGTCCAGCATGATAAGTTTACCTCTGGGTGAATGGAATAATATATGTTTTCTATTTCTGATATTTGCCTTTCACATATCCTCTAGCTTTTTAGATATTTTTAATATACATGTAATTTTTCCTAAAAAGTAAGCTTCGGTCATTTAAAAAACAAAAAGAGAAGTAGACCAAATCTCCACATTGAAATCATAGTTAGTTTTGGAAATGAAGTTAAAATGATTTTGCCTAGTCTTTGTGGGGAATGGTGGTGGTGGATGAAATCAGCATATCTTCTGCGTAAGATACTCAGCCACTTCTGATCCAGAACATTTAAAATTAAAATAGAGATCTTTGCTAGCATTTGAAAGTTTTGTTTGTTTGTTTGTTTTAATATACATGGAACAAACTTGTGTGAATTCCATGAGTCAAATCTTCCTCTTATCTCTCAGTGTAGCCATTTTGAGAACTGGCCACGGAGGGAATAAACTTTCCAGAGAAGTAAAATGATTTATTCCAGGTCACGCAAATAATTTCTGACCTGAACAAGACTACAAAGAAACCGACTGACTTAGCTTACTACACCATACCATCACACATTCCAGTAATCGAATTTTCACATGGAATAAAGAAAGAAATCTGATGTCTGCCAGGTGTCAGTCATCATGCTAGCATAACCATATGAATAAGGTAACATTAGGAATTATAAAATGAGCTCCAAAAAGGAGTGACAAAATCACAGGATCGCAGACTACTGTTCAAGCTGGGAGGACACCTGGATGTGATCTAGTCCAACACCTTCATTCCAGAGATGTGAAGACCCGGCCGTGAGGGAGGAAGCGACTTGCCGAAGGTGGGACCACTGATAAATGGCAGCGCCAGGACTCCTGACCTGTGGACTCTGCACTCCATGTTGATTTCAGAGAGGCAACTTGTGTACACAAGGATTTCTTAAGAGTCACCTCAGTGTGCTTCAGGAAAATCCCTCTTGCGTTACTGGCTCTCCTCCACGTAAACCTAAAACCTAAATGGCTCTCCACAGCTTTCAAACTAAGTCCCAACTCTAGCGTCTAGCATTGGTGTGGACTACTACTCAACCACTCGGCCATCACTCCCCAACTCTCCTTCTCTACCGTTGAGCCCATAGCAAGGCCCTTATATATGCTTTCCTTTGCTCCTCTCTTCCCAAAACACCTTTCTCCCAACTCCAGCATCCTTCGAGACCCTTGACCATTTCCCCCCTCAGGAACACCATCTCCTACCCTCCCCACCCCATCCCCAAGAAGTCTCAGCTGCTCCTCTTCTGGTTTCCCTTTGTGCCCATAGTACCTCTCACGTTGTTCTATGACACTTTATTAATTCCTGGTTCCAGCAGGAGATTGCTCTGGAAGAGATGAACCATACCTTGTTTCTGTTTGGACCCTGGTGCACGAGGCCTGCCACATACAAGGGGCTGTACAAATATTTGCTAATTCGATGAAAATCCAATGAAGATGAACAATTATTAGGTCTTAAAGACCCAGTAAAACGAGAGGTAGAGGAAAATACAAACTGAATACCTACTATGGTGGAGGCACTTATATTTATTGTGTGTACTTCTTGCTCAAAACTCTGTGAAGTAGGCATTGCTCCTTCTAACTTACAGATGAGGAAACAGAGGCTCAGAGAACTGAAGTAACTTGCCCAAGTTCACTCAGCTAGCAAGTGGAAGGATAAGGGTCAGATTTGGTTGCCTCAAAAACAAAAAGCAGGGCTTCCCTGGTGACGCAGTGGTTGAGAGTCCGCCTGCCGATGCAGGGGACATGGGTTCGTGCCCCGGCCCAGGAGGATCCCACATGCCGCGGAGCGGCTGGGCCCGTGAGCCATGGCCGCTGAGCCTGCGCTCCGCAATGGGAGAGGCCACAGCAGTGAGAGGCCCGTGTACTGCAAAAAAAAAAAACAACAAAAAAAAAACAAGCAAGCAGACAAAAAACATCCTGTTTCTATTACTCCACTGGGAGGAGAAATAAAAGAAAAGGACTGAGGTTCTTTGTTTTTCTAGTGTTTTAACATATATTGGGCATAGAAGTGCTACAGCAACAGCATTTTAAAGCCAATTTCTTGTTTCTAATTCACCAACTTTCTGCTAATTCTGAGAAATAAGAAGGAGAAAGGGGAGGAAGAAATATTGGAAATAAAGCAATGATTTAGGAAGAACAGGACACAAAGGGATGAAAGGAAGGTGGGTATAAAAGGCGCAGCAGTGTGATAAGAATGAGAACACTGGGCCCAGCGCTTCGTGAAGATGACCTTTGTGTTAGCGGGTCCTTCCCACCACCAGCCACCATGAAAACAGGGTAGCTTGAAACACACAGCATATCGTTAGATCGGGCACAAAGAGGGAAGTATTCAATCAACTGCCTCTCATCTAACAGAGCATAGGTACACACACACACACACACACACACACACACACACACACACACACACACACACACACTTTCCTTCTCCAGTAATGGAACTTCACCAACACATTTTAAAGGCACTATGTTAAGGTGATAGTTGCCAAAAAGACAAAGGAAAACGGTGAGTCCACCAAAAAGGGCCAAGGTGCGGGGCAGGGAGGGGGGGCCGGGAGGAGGGGTGCTCCTTTTCTAATGTGCTTCCTTGCAACCAATCAGCAGCACAGCCTCAGGGCCCCCCAGTTCCCGGAAGCCCCCCCGCTAAGCTGGAGCATGGCCACACCTCACCTCTCCTCAGCCTCCTCTCAGATGAAGACAGATTTGGGAAAGTGGGTTTGAACTGCAGCGTGAATTACAGGGACCACATTTCTGGCTGGGTCGGGGGGATGGGATACGAGCAAACCCTGTAACTGAGAAGACTTCTTCATTCCCGACAACTTGGTTAGGCCCCCGGGGGGTTGGCAGCCTGGTCCGCAAAATGACTTTCTACGCAGCCTTGCATCCTACAAATTCCATTTCTTAAAGGCTTTAAAACCTCCAAGTGGTATCCATATTATCCATTTGTTTCTTTTGCTATTGGCTATTTTCCCCTCCCCTAACAAGTGTGTGGATTGAAAATGTTGACCATCTCGAAAATTCCATTGCTCAAGGGTCTGCTCTCCCCACCACCCCATTCCAAGCAAAGTGCTGCTGATGCCCATGCGAGGATTTCACCAGAACTACCCCTAACCCACCCGCCCCCTGGGGTCCTCAGCTCCTGACCATACCCATTTCCCTCTGGCCATCTTTCTACACCAGAGGTCAAGCAGATATTTTGCTATTTCCTTATCTCGGGATCTAACCCACGGGTAGCAAAGCGAGTCCCTTTGGAAACGGCAGTTTTCCTGGAGGAGCAAGGAGGATGAGAACCAGAAGAAAAGCGAGCTGGCACCAGCAAGGAGGCTATGATGGGCAGCTGAGCCGCACGGGGCAACGTGGGGCGATTCCTGAGTGCAGGCAGGGCCAAGGGTTCAGCGAGGGCTCTTCTAGCACCGTGACGCCGTGAGAAGCAGGGCCACACCAGGGTCAGAAGGACTCGAGGAACCGGCACGGGTGGCTTTAGGGAGGAAGTGGTGGTGTGCAAGGTATTTGATGATGGGGATCAAAATCAGTTGTTGTCTCCGAATCATCCAGTTTGGAGGACTCAGAATTTCCCATGATACCACGCTGCCTTGTGATTCCAACGTGTAGACAAGGCCAAAGGCCTACACTCTCTAATCTCTCCTGGTATCATCAGCAGCGCAGGCTGGAAAGCTGCTGCTGAAGATCCAAAAACGCACAAAGCTTGTTTCCACTTCCCTCCATCTCCTACCAGAAAACGTCTCAGCAAGTTAAGTGACTGCAGGACTCTGGGACCTGCCCCCCTCCAGCCTTGCACACACCTTGCTTCTGTTTGTTTCTGCACGAGAGCCCCGTTTCCTTCGCCTGCCCAGAACACACCTGTTCATCCTTTCAGGCCCTGTGTAAGTGTCTCCGGATGGGAGACAGAGCGCTCAGGGAAAGGGAACAGGCCTCAGGGGAAAAGGAAAAAGAGAAAGACGATCCCGGAGGGCCCCAGGGCTGGGTGCTAAGAATGTGGCCTGGCAGTTAGCTCTCCCTCAGACAGCGTCTCCCTGAGCTCTGAAGGGCAGTATTTCACTTCAAGGGGGAGCCCAGTAAAATATCAGGCTGTTTGCTGCAGGGAAATCCCTGGAACAAGAGAGAGGAGGAGAAAAGCAAAGCAAACAAGCGAGTACAAAACATCCCCAGCCACTCTCCTGCCCAATCCCTGTGGGACAGCCAGTCTTCAGAAGGTAGAAACAAGGGGGCAGCTCCTGCCACCCTTGGGCACAGGGCGGCCATGCATCTCACCCACCCAGGGGAGGCCAGCTCTCCCCTGCTGTAGTGTTTCTCCTCTCGCTTTCTAGAATCCACAAAGCTGCACCTATGACATTGACCTTTTCCCAAGTGCCTTCACAACTGCAGGGGGGGGGCGGGGGGGAAGAGCAGGTAATTCCATGGGTGGGGCCTCCCAGGGCAGGACTTTGTAAGGAGCGCTCAGTTCCGCCCACAGTGCAGGGCAGAGCCAGTGAGGATGATTCGGCCTTCGCCTACAGCAGGGCCACCCAACACGCTCCCCAAAAACGCGAGCCCAGTTCAATCTCCTTGGGTGAACTGGACCATTCAGAGCTGGTTCCAGAGACCGAGATCGCCGAGGGTCTTCACTTGTGAGCCGCCCAGGAGTCTCTGTGGCCCCGCCCCCTGGGTGCAGAGCACTTCCTTCTGCCCTCAGGGCCTCGAAGCCCTGAGGACGCTGCTGCCCCCAGTGATCCTGTAGGCCAGGCTTCTGGGCCCGGAAGCTTCTGTTCCAAAGAACAGACAGACCACGGAGTAAAGAGCGCACCTGGCCTGAACATTTTTTTAAAACTTTTTTTCTTAACGTCGCTGTGTCTGTTAGACGGAGAAAGAATTCCAGGGGGAGACTGACACCAGCCACCTTAAATGATTTTTGGAACAAGGCTTTATACATATTAATAACTTGATGAATGCATAATTGAAGTAGTGCCAGGTCACAAAAGATGCAGCGAGCAAGATGGGGCAGTAGTATCCCAGCCTTAAGGAATCAACAAAAGTGTACTGTGCTGCTAACAGAGCAGTAGCTACACTTCCGGCCCTTCTTTCTATGTGCCAGACTGTGCTCAGTGCTTTAAACTCATGACTTCCTTCAGTCCTTACAGCAGTCTTATGGGGTGAGTGGTACTCTCCTCATTTTACAGATGACAGAACTGGGGTTAACTCCCTTGGTCAAAGTCACATAGTTCATTCGGGTAGCCAAGGTTGAAACTTGAAAACCTGTCTTCCTAACCAGTCTACCCAAGGCATCGCTCTGAACAGATCTTCACTCATATCTGCGTGTGCTTTCAGCTGAGTCTTTGAGTTGGCAGCCATACAAAGCCAGCCCTGGCCGTCGGGGTTGGGGAGGGCAGTGTGGACGGGACAGGGCCATGACCGGTGGAGCCATCCATGGCAGGCCCACAGCCAGGGCTGCTGACTTTCCTTGCTAGCATCCCCAGGTCGGAAGTCCTTTAAGGCAGGCAGGGCAGCCAGACTACAAACATTTAAAAAAATTCTCCCAAATTTAAGTATACACGTGATCCAACCATCACACAGAAATGTAAAATGTTCTTTCTGCATTCTCTTAGGAATGTGGGTGGCAAATAAGCCAAAAGAAATAAAAATAGAAACATGGCAGGCCAGACCACCCTACACAGGAAAGAAAAATATTTATTTGATGAATTCTGTACCTAAACAGCAGCCCACATCACTGCCACAGAGGGCAGTCCCCACGTGGGTGTGTGTGTGTGTGTGAATGTGTGCACATATATGCACACCCCCACGTACATGTATACACATGTATGGATAGATAAACACAAAGACCTGCCACCCACAGAGAATATTTATTCATACTCATGCAAGAATCAAACTGCTCTTCTTTTCCCAAATCCTGCAAACATTAAAAATAAGTCACATTATGTAAACACATTCAGTCTCTTGATTTACACTGCTCTTACAAGGGCAGAGCTTCACATTTTTGAAGCTCTCTCCTTTAACCACAGGAGATGGGATACGGACGCACGGCGGGCTGCCTCATGGCGTATCATGAAAGCAAGAGAATGAATTGAAAACGTTTCGTCATCACTGCATTTCTCAAGATCAAGTCAGCAGACTGCTGCCAGCCCCCGATCTGCCATTCCATGTTTTTTAACATCCTGATTTCTCTGCAGATCTACCAACCATGTCTTCCCCCATCCCATCCCATCCCATCCCTCTTGCTGGTGCAGTGTTAGTTAGCACTTGACCATGACAGTGCATGGATCCAGCCTGATTTCTGCTCAAAGTGATGCTACCTATAACCCAACAAGGCACAGTATTGGCCCTCTTTGGTGGTCCGTTGCTTCTCCCTCCTCCTTTCCATCTCTGCCTGCCCACCTCCTCCACAGCCTGGCTTGGGGTCCACACAGCCATAAGGGGTCTGACTCCCTGACTCCCATACCCTGCATTTGTCAGCACAGCTGGACTGGTTTCTGGTAGATGTTCCTTAAGCCCCTTGTTTTGGGATGAGCCACGGGTAACTCAATGCACACACGCCCTTGGAGGGATGGAAGAGATTTCAACATGGCCCAGTGCCCACCTCTCGGGTTGCCCGGCTCTTTGAGGACTGTTTGTGGGAAGGCAGGTAAGGAACTCTCCCCCATTTGCTTCTGTCACTTGGCCTTTTCATGGGGGGCAGGGGTGGGGAGGGAAGAGCACAGGCTGGGAAAGCATTCCCAATCTAGGTTAGGCTGCAGGCACAGACTTTTAGTTATCCTGAGAGAAGCTTAAAGGGTCCAGCTCTTGATGACATTCAAAACACCCTGAGGAGGCATCATTCGTCATTTCGGGTGTAACCTGAAGTTCAAGGGCATGAGTCCCTGGAGGAAGAATTTACCTCCCCTGGGGAAAACAAAGGATTCCATAGAAGAGGGTCAGCCTGGCTGAATTCACCACAGGACAGAGCTTGCCATCACTTAATAAGACCTCTATTGTGTGTCTGATGAAAACATACGGAGATTTTTCTTCCTCAGTCAGCCTGTAATTTAGGAAATTTGTAGTTTCTTAGCAATCTCATTCTTTTGGTAGAAACAAAGTATTATGTTGATGGGGTAAATAAACATGAAACAAACTTAATTTTCTTTTTAATAAAATAAGACCTATTGCTAGGAGTTTGACTACCACCAACTGAAACATGTTCTCAAGCTCCCAAAGAGAGAAATGTAGCCTCTCCAGAGCTGTAGGGCCTGATCACCATTTTGTGCCCCACTTTGTAACTTTCATCTCTATGGGGTGGTCATTGTGCATTCCCTATGGATAAACTGAAACTTGCAGAGGTTAGTGACATGCCCAAGGTTACATGGTTAATACCTGGCAGAGCGAGAACTCAAACCAGTATCTGTCATTGGCATCTTGTCCACAGGCCTTGGAATCCTGTTTTTCCTCTACTTCAGGGACCTGGAAATTGCAGTCCTTGGCCCAAATCCAATCCACACCTGTTATGTATGGTCCATAAGCTAAGAATGACTTTTACACTTTTAAACAGTTGAAAAAAAATCAAAAGAAGAATACTACTTCCTGACGCATGAACATTACATGACATTTAAATTTCAATCCCCATCAATAAAGGTGAAGTTGGAACCCAGTGACACCCTCTGTTTATGTGTTGTCTAGGGCTGCTTTCCCATGTCAATGGCGGAGCTGAGTAGATGTGGCCCACAAGCCAAAACACTCAATGTCTGGATCTTTTCAGAAAAAGTTTGCTAGCACTGGTCTGCACCCCATGGGTACCTCGAGCAGTGGGACTCTATCGTTTTAAAGCCCATGTCGTTATAAACGGTCCCCCAGCTGCCTTTCCAAAATCGACCTGGCCATAAATAGTCCAATATCTCTCCTATCCTGGGACAGAAGTGATGCTACATCAGTAAGATTATATATAAAATAGATAACTAATAAGGACGTACCGTATAACACAGGGAACTCTTCTCAACACTCCATAATGACCTATATGGGAAAAGAATCTAAAAAAGAGTGTATATATGTATATACACAACTGATTCACTTTGCTGTACAGTAGAAAGTAACACAACATTGTAAATCAACTATACTCCAATAAAAATTTAAAAAAAAGAAAACGCACGTGAAATAAGAACGGAGTAAACTCTGCACGTACCTGCCTCCCTGATAACTAAACTTCGATGGCTTTCAGCGTACGAGAGGAGGAAAAGGGCTTTTTTCTTATTCTCAGATTCCCAATTAATGAACCATGAAAACAACATGAATTTTACATAAAGGGAATGTGCTTTATAGGAATAAAGTAATTTTTACTTGTTAGGGCTCCTTCCTCACTTGGTCTTGATATTTGATTATGAAGCTGCAATTTTAGACATTTTAGCAACAGAGGTCATGATGTGCTATTGTTCTCACAATGTGTTTTGCTCTCAGTATAAGAGGAAGTTGCCCAGTGTATTGAAAGGTGGTAGGTAGTAGCACTGCTTCAGCTGAGGAGAAATGAAAGCAGATATCTTCTTCCTTTGCATAGTTTTTGTTCCCCTTTCTGGCCTCTATTGCACATCCTAAAGACCTGGCTTATATGTGAAAACAAAATAAAATAAAACAAAAATTAAAAACCATACCTATCAAGATGAAGATTTCTGGAGATGGACGGTGGTGAGAGTCGCACAACAAAGTGGGTTACTTAATGCCCATGAACTATACACTCGAAGACAGTTACGATGGTAAACTTTATGTGTATTTTACCATAATTTAAAGTAAAACCAACCAAACAACAACAAAAAAGACCCCACAGATATCAGTTTTAGAAAAAAACAATTTCAAAAGCTTCAAGGAAGATTTTTATAGACAATTCCATTAAGAAAATGGAAAACAAAAAATCCCCAGGGAAGGGGTTTTGAAAGATTTGAAGCTTTTTCAGGAAAAAATGAGCATTAGTGTGTGTTTGTGTGTATGATTGCGCACTTATGCATGTGTGTGTGTGCTTTCAAGAAAACATTCATGTCAAAAGATGCTCAACATCATTAGTTATTAGAGAAATGCAATGCAAAACTACAGTGAAGTACCACTTCACACCAGTCAGAATGGCCATCATTAAAAAGTCCACAAATAACAAATGTTGCAGAGGGTGTGGAGAAAAGGGAACCCTCCTACACTGTTGGTAGGAATATAAATTGGTGCAGCCACTATGGAAAACAGTATGACGGTTCCTCAAAAAACTAAAAATAGAGTTGCCATATCCAGCAACCCAACTCTTGGGCATATATGTGGAGAAAACTATAATTTGAAAGGATACATGCACCCCAGTGTTAATAGCAGCACTACTTACGATAGCCAAGATGTGGAAGCAACCTAAGTGTTCATCAACAGATCACTGAATAAAGAAGATGTGGTACACACACACACACACACACACACACACACACAATGGAATACTACTCAGCCATAAAAAGAGAATGAAATAATGCCATTTGCAGCAACATGGATGAACCTAGAGATTATCATACTAAGTTAAGTAAGCTGGACAGAGAAAGACAAATACCATATAATATCACTTATATGTGGAATCTAAAATATGACACAAATGAACTTATTTACGAAACAGAAACAGACACACAGGTATAGAAAACAAACTTATGGTTACCCAAGGGGAAGGGGGGAGGGGTATAAATTAGGAGTTTGGGATTAGCAGATACAAACCACTATATATAGAATAGATACATAACAAGGGCCTACTGTATAGCACAGGGAACTATATTTAATATCCTGTAATAAACCATAATGGAAAAGAATATGAAAAAGAATATATCAATATATATAATACACATATATATTATATATATATAACTGAATCACTTTGCTGTACACCAGAAACTAACACAACATTGAAAATCAACTATACTTCAATAAAAAATAAACTAAAAAAAAGAAAACATTTATGTCCAATTAATTATATTCCCTCTGTTATTGCGATCAATATTGGAAATAAAAATGTTTTCAAGAGTCCTTCTATGTAGAATAATCTCAATCTATTAATGCAAAATACCAAGCACCCTTGCACCAGAAACAGAAATCAAAATAAGGAGTAACTATGTCTGGGAACCTCTTAGAGCTCTAACATCTTTTACCAGTGACACCAAAGGAAAGAAACCACACCCAGTTAACACCTATTAAGATTCTCCTGTCGTGTATGTACAAAGGCTGTTGTACCTGCCAGGGAGAGAGTGAGCTCCAAAAAAACAGCAAACCACAACAGAAACCTTATCCTAAAAATGGAACTGAGATCTGAGCAGGAGTGCCAACCTTAATAAAAAAGTCTTCCTCTTCAATCATTAGGTCGTAAAACTAAAACCAGCCTATGTTAGATGTGGGCAAACTTCGTATTTGACTCCTGTGCATTTGCCAATGTTTTTCAAAGATTAATAAGATAAAATCCTTTGAGTGTGTGCTGTGAGTACTGTGGGACTTTCTGCCAGTTCCCCGAGCTGAGGTGGTGTATGGCGGAGTTTCTGAAGGCTCTACTGTTTGGAGTAAGCACACACAATAACAATAGCTGCTTATGGCCCGGGCCTGGCAGCGACGGAGTCAATGAGCTAAATGCCAACTGGAGATGACACTGGTCATGTCAAGTGAAGCCAGCGACAAAGGGACAGATGTGTTCTGTGTCCTTGGTGGCTGCTGCAATGCAGTTGCTGCAGACCAGCCATGGTGATGGAGCTCGGAGCAGCATGGTGTGATGCTGACACCAACTCAGTCAAATGCCCACTGTCTCGTCTGCTTCAGACAAACCCTGTACACCCCCCAACACACACACACACACACACACACAAACACACATGCATGCACACACACATACACGCATGCACACACGCACGCACTGATGCTTCACTTCCTATGCTTGGAAGTGCTGGGCTTTCAAGATAAGGGGAAACTCTAAAAATAACTCTGTAAGTGCAGATACTGCCGATGTGTGGCCAGGTTGTAATGGGCCAGACCCCTCCTGTCCACTGCAGAATCTATATAAGGCAGGAATGCAAAACGATGGCGCCTAGGCAAATGGCACTCCTAGAAAGAGCTTGTTAGGTCTGTAGATATAAAAATAAACAGAATAAAATACAAGAACTGTTCGAATCAGTTGCCACCGTTTAAAATCCTGGCGAGGGACTTCCCTCGTGGCACAGTGGTTAAGAATCCGCCTGCCAATGCAGGGGACACGGGTTCGAGCCCTGGTCCGGGAAGATCCCACATGCCACAGAGCAACTAAGCCCACGTGCCACAACTACTGAGCCTGCACTCTAGAGCCCGTGAGCCACAACTACTGAGCCCGCGAGCCACAACTACTGAAGCCCACGTGCTTAGAGCCCGTGCTCCGCAACAAGAGAAGCCACCGCAATGAGAAGCCTGTGCACCTCAATGAAGAGTAGCCCCCACTCGCCGCAACTAGAGAAAGCCCGTGCGCAGCAACAAGACCCAATGCAGCCAAAAATACATAAATAAATAGATAGATAGATAGATAGATAGATAGATAGATAAAATCCTGGCGAGTTCACCAGGTTCTTTTGATTTGGAAACACTGGCTTTTTACCCTCCACACACCCCGTACCCTCCAGGGAAACCATTAGCTGGCATTGCGTGGCGGCTCCTCCCCCAACTTGCTTTTTCTCACTACTTGCTTGTTAACTCATCTTTGCTACCTGCCTGGCCTCTGAAGGCTTTGGGTTTGGGTCATATAGAGATATTAAACTTCCTGAGGCAAGGGTGGTGTCTTTTGAGCTGTGCCAACACTCAGCACCAGCTCTTCATGCACTGTCATCTCATTTGAGTCATTCAGCAAAGCACGTTCCTCGGGCTCAGAGAGCTGAGGTATCGTGACATTGGTCTCACAACTGGATGCTGTTGAAAGATGGACAGAAGCTTGGGAATCATCCAGCTGCTGCAGATCATCAGAACCCATTTGAGTTAGTGAGTCCTCCTTAAGCAAAAATCCACCTCGAATGGATTTCCTCAACAGAGGCTGTGTCTGGGATTGGAAGTCAGACTGCATGTGTTCAACCCCTGCCGCCCCAGACCTGTGTGATATTGGACAAGTTGCTTCACTTCCTTGCCTGATGTTCCTTCTCTCTTGAGTGGAGATAAAAACAGTATTTATCTCATAGGACTGTGTGCAGATTAAATGAGGTAATATATAAACATATCTCCTACAGCACCTGGGTCATAGCTTTACCCAAAATATTTCCCTATCATTATACCTTCAGAAGCTGAACATACCAAATTTTAAAAGTATATAGTTATTACAGACCATCACAGCATTCTTCTATGTTGAAATACTTTCATAAGACATAGACATAAATCACTACCATAAATCTGTTTTAAAATAATTATACTATTAGAAATAAATGAAGTAAAGGGAAAGGCAGTGACAATCTATGTCATTCTGGATCCACAATGTGCCAGAACTGGAAGGAAAGCTAAGCCTTCCCTAATCCAGTGGATTTACAACTTATTTTAGCAGCAGAAACCATTTCTTCTAATGCAGTCTTACACCGAAGCCATTAATGAGAGCAGTGTGGCAGCTTTGGTTGAAGAGGAGGTGAGGCCCCAGAACTGGGCTCTGGCTTCACCCAGCATGTTCTCAGAACCTGTTGCTAAGGACCATGGACCTCGGCTAAGCCCTCTCATTTGACCAGTGGAAAATTAAGACCATTCATATCTATACCTAGATAAGAAAATTTATGTCAAAGACCAAGACTGACCTGTGACTGTATCCCCAGCACCTAGCCATGTGCCTGGAGCACAGGACCCTAGTAGCACAAAGGCTTGTGTGATGGGGGCTCTAACACAGGTGAGGTGCCAGGCTGAAGAGGTGAAGTCTGGAGGGATAGGCTTCTAGGGTATGGTGATGATTGCTGCCAGTACGGGGTGACAAAAATGCCATTATGGTCTAGACAGGGTACTGGGTGTGGGGTTGATTCTGGGGGAAGGAATGGGGTGGGGCTAAGTAAGCCTGACTTAAGTAAACAAAAGTAGTAGGGCTAGATGCCATCTAAAAAACCCAAGATGAAGGAGCCACTTTTCAGCCAAGGAATCTTGTTGAACTCCAATTCTGCCCAGAAATCTGGGAAAAGATAATGTTAGTTTCAATGTGTGATGCCTGGGCCACTTGCATCAGAGCTACCTGGAAGCTTATTAAAAATGCAAATTCATGACCCCCAAGAAGAATTACTCAATCAGAATTTCCAGTAGTAGAATCCATGCATTTACATCCTCCACCAGCTTCCCAGATGTTCTTGTGCAAAAAAAAAAAAAATTTTTGAGAAGCACCATACTCCATCTCACTGGGGCTCACCCACGGTGTCACCGAGAGCCATCGGGAGAGCTTTACTTTGCTTGGGCCCTACCCTTGGAGATTCTGATTTAATAGGTCTGAGGTGGGGCCTGAGAATTGAGGTGCTTTCTGAAATACACCTCCCCCCCCACCCCGCCCCAGGGTTGTAGGGCAGAGTGGTTTGTAATCATTCACAACTGATTGCCAGAGGGAAGGGAGAGCCTCCTGTCTCTGTGATATGAATCACTTCTGTTATTACAACCAACTGAAAATTGCCGATATTCTAATTGGCCCTTAGAGATAACTTCCTACTTTTCCCTTTGGTTTGTCTCTTTAACCACCCAGGCAGCAGGAAGACAAAAGTTTTCAACAAAGACCTGTCAAAACACTGCTCTTGCAAATACTGAAGTTGCTTTTAAAATATGTTGGGGATGCATTTACCAAGCATACTTTAAAGTTTATCAAGGTATATTTGGTTTTTAATAAAATGCTTTATTTAAATGCACAGTTTGAAGAGTTTTGATGGATATATGCTTCCAGGTACCACCTCAATTAAGATACGTAATATTTCTACCACCTCCGAGAAAATTCCCTCTTTACTCCTTTGCGGTCAATCCCCCAACCCCACCCTTGGCCCAGGCAACCACTGATCTGCTTTCTAACACTGGATTAGTTTAGACTGTTCTAGAATTTGATACAAATGGCATCAAACAGTATGTACTTTATGCCGGATTTCTTTTGCTCAGCACAATGTTTTTAAGATTCATCCATAACATGAATTATTAGTGAATTATATTGTTCATTGTTTCTTCTCTGTTTCAAAAATAAGTGCATAGGGGCTTCCCTGGTGGCGCAATGGTTGAGAGTCCGTCTGCTGATGCAGGGGACGCGAGTTCATGCCCCGGTCCGGGAGGATCCCACATGCCGCGGAGCGGCTGGGCCCGTGAGCCGTGGCCGCTGAGCCTGTGCGTCCGGAGCCTGTGCTCCGCAATGGGAGATGCCACAACAGTGAGAGGCCCGCGTACCACACACACACACAAAATAATAAGTGCATAGGGCTTCCGGGTACTACTTCCGGAGAAAGAGCAGGTTTCCGGAACAAATTGAAAGGGAAGTGAGAAAGTAAAGACCATGGGCTTCCCTGGTGGCACAGTCGCTGAGAATCCACCTGCCAATGCAGGGGACATGGGTTCGACCCTTGGTCCAGGAAGATCCCACGTGCCGCAGAGCAACTAAGCCCGTGCACCACAACTACTGAGCCTGTGCTCTAAAGCCCGCGAGCCACAACGACTGAGCCCGTGTGCCACAACTACTGAAGCCTGCGTGCCTAGAGCCTGTGCTCCGCAACAAGAGAAGCCACCACAATGAGAGCCCGCGCACCGCAACGAAGAGTAGCCCCCGCTCGTCGCAACTAGAGGAAGCCCGTGCGCAGCAATGAAGACCCAATGCAGCCAAAGATAAATGAAAGTAAAGACCATTGGCTAGATCACCTTCTTCAAGGAGCTTGGCCAGGAAGGCGAGGAGGAAGTGACCACACTGAGGTAAGGGGAGTTTTCACCTGGGCAGGTGATGTCTGGAGGAAGGAGCATGTGGGGGAG
Source organism: Hyperoodon ampullatus (assembly GCF_949752795.1). Classification (NCBI taxonomy): domain Eukaryota; kingdom Metazoa; phylum Chordata; class Mammalia; order Artiodactyla; family Ziphiidae; genus Hyperoodon; species Hyperoodon ampullatus. Next base: position 400,454 of record NW_027640563.1, read on the forward strand.
GTGGCAGTCCTGAACTGCAGGATGTGGGAAATGAGAGAAGAAAGGGAAATAAACTCAAAGGTCAAAGACAAACATCACCAGTTTAAAAAAATGTTGGTCTCGGGCTTCCCTGGTGGCGCAGTGGTTGGGAATCTGCCTGCCAATGCAGGGCACATGGGTTCGTGCCCTGGTCTGGGAGGATCCCACATGTCACGGAGTGGCTGGGCCCGTGAGCCATGGCCGCTGAGCCTGCGCGTCCGGAGCCTGTGCTCCGCAACAGGAGAGGCCATAACAGTGAGAGGCCCGCGTACCGCAAAAAAAAAAGTTGGTCTCTGTGGTGGTTTAAAGATACGTCCATTTTTAGAAAACTTTTTATTGGAGTATAGTTGCTTTACACTGTTGTGTTAGTTCCTGCTGCACAGCAAAGTGAATCAGCTATATGTATATATGTATATATATTCCCTGTTTTTTAGATTTCCTTCCCATTTAGGTCACCACAGAGCACTGAGTAGAGTTCCCTGTGCTGTACAGTAGGTTCTCATTGGTTATCTATTTTATACATAGTAGTATGCCCACAAATTCTTTTCTTTTTTAAATAAATAAATAAATTTATTTATTTATTGGCTGCATTGGGTCTTCGTTGCTGCATGCAAGCTTTCTCTAGTTGTGGCGAGCAGGGGCTACTCTTTGTTGCGGTGCACAGGCTTCTCATTGCGGTGGCTTCTTATGTTGTAGCGCATGCGCTCTAGGCGCGCAGGCTCAGTAGTTGTGGCTCGCGGGCTCTAGGCGCGCAGGCTCAGTAGTTGTGGCTCACGGGCTCTAGAGCGCAGGCTCAGTAGTTGTGGCGCACAGGCTTAGTTGCTCCGTGGCATGTGGGATCTTCCCGGACCAGGCCTGGAACCCATGTTCCCTGCATTGGCAGGCGGATTCTTAACCACTGCGCCACCAGGGAAGTCCCATAAATTCTTAGATATTCCTCTTTTCAAGAGAGAGAAAACTTAATTTTCTTCCCCTTTCAGTGTGGGCTGGACTTAGTGACTCACTTTTGATGAATGGCAAGTGGTGGTTTGTCACTTCTGACACTAAGCCTTAGAGATACTGTAGCTTCCATCGTGGTTGCCCTCTCTGGGGTCAGGGAGCTCTGGGAGCAGCCGGCAGAGACCTAATGTGGTGAATAGTGAAGGGACATCACCTCTGAGGGAGAGGAGGCTTGCAGGACGAGCAGGACTTAGGAGATGTGGAGGCCGAGGGACTGGCATGTACTTGTAGCCTGGAGGTGAAGGGACATGGCTCTTTCAGGGAACTCTAGGAAGCTCCCTTTTGAAGTCATCTGCATCTCTCTCTTCATCCAGATCTACCTGTATGCATTTATTCTAAATTACTCATCCAGTTACACTCAGATTCACAACACAGTAGGAATCTACTAGCACTAACCTCATGAAACTGATACTGATTAGTACCATGTTCTAGTTTGACATTATGGCCTAACTGGCCTTGTTGGTGGCTTGGATAGCTAACCTTTATGCACAAAATTATCTCACGGTAAGAGGTGTCCTGAAGGCCACACAGTGACTACACAAGTCCTTAGGATAAGGACTGCTTATAACCTTATCCTCATGCTTTTATTGTGGTAAGACTGGTGAGTGGTGAGAGAAGATATATTGTTATATTTCAGTAAGTAAAACCTTCCTGCATTTAAATCCCAAGCTAATACTCATCTGACAAAGAATCTACTCTTGTCTGCCGGGAAATTTGAACTAGTCTAGACCACACATAGCAGACAAAATTTGGCAGGCTTATTTATATATGGGCATCAAGCCATACTGACTGTTCACACGTTTATTCAAATGCTCACGAAGATAAATTAATTCCTGCTGTGACTGACATTCTGCAGCAATTTCCAAAAATGCAGACACAGTAAAGTGTAATTACGATTTGTAATTGATTTGTAATTTACAAGCATTCCTGACGCGCTGAGCAGCCCCTGAGATGGAGATTCTGACATGAGACCTAGGGAGAAACACTGAGCATACAGTTTTGAGTTTTATCTGTTCTTCATCTGTAAACTGGGAGAGAAGTGGTCTAGCAAAGAGAAGCAGACCATAATCGATGCTTAAAGAGCTAAATGGCAATGCCTCATTGAGGCAGCAGGGGGACAATTCTGAACACATCTGGCAGCCATTGGTGGGACAGGGGATTAACAGAGTATTGTAGGAGGTAACACTTGAGGCTGGAACCTCTTAGTCAGTGGTGTCCGACAGAACATTCCATGATGATGGAAAGGCTCACTATCTAATACAATACCCACTAGACATACATGGCTTTTGAGCACTTGAAATGTGACTAGTAAGATTAAGAAACTAATTTTAGTTTTTATTTAATTTTAATTAATTTAAATGTAAATAGCCACAGGTGACCAGCGACTACTGTATTGGACAGTGCAGTTCTAATTAATGTGGTTTCATGGATTCTTTAAAACCATGAGCTTCTTGAAGAATGGAGATGTATCTTACACTGGCGCTCAGCACATGTCTGACATATAGTAGGTTTTCAATAAATGCTTATTAACAGACCCTCAGTAGCTAGAAGAGGGCTGCCTTTATAATACGGAACGTCGATTGTTTAAGACTGTTTAGTTAGTATTTCCCAAAGGGTATTTCAAAGCCTTAGACCCACAAAATGCTCTGGAAAGAAAGAACTCCCTGATCAAATATATCTGTATGTTCTATATCTTGCTTGGGGGATTAGAATGTATGACAGGGTACTAAAGAAACTGGAATAGCTTTATTAACTCACTGTTTCCCCTAGTCATTTGACCATGGAACCCCTTTTTCACATAATACCTTTGACATCCCCTAGAACTAGTAGATTCCGGGGAAAATACTTTGGAGGATGCTGAAATAATGACAGGGTAAGAGGAAGACTTCCAATGAATTCCTTGAAAAGTAGGGACCCCGATTTCTAGCACATGGTCAGCAGGTAATAAATATTTATTGAATGGTCTAGAAATGTCTCACTTCCAATCAAAATCAGAAGCAGTCTACAAACCATTCCCACTCAGCAAAGGTAAAGAAAGAAGGCAGAGTGTGGCTGGCAAATCTAGGTATTCTCAGGCTGCCGTATTGGGCACCTGCCGAACTAGAAGATAATCTGACATGTATGAATTAGGGATATGTAATAGCAAATTGGAACAGAAATAATAAGAGTTACTGAAATATACTAATATTTTAAGACCCTGTTCTTTAAAAATTTAAACCAAGCAGCTAAACACTGAGAATTTGTTGTGATTAGAATATCCACCCCCATAGAAAGGAATGACCAATCCGGAGATACAGGTGGTGTAAACGAGGATGAGCATGGGTCCCTGGGGAGAGGAGAAGAGAACGGTCCTCTCTGAGAAGAGAAACGATGAAACAAGAACCTGACTGAGACCAGGACAGAACCATGTTCCTTAGTCACTTCTGGTCTTTAGTTTCGCTAGTGCCTTAGTAAGAAGGGATTGGAATTAACTCTAGACCCACACCATAGTTTCAGCTAAAAATTATTTGTAGTTATTGTACATACATTTATGCTTAAATTTAATAAATTATATATAGGGCTTCCCTGGTGGCGCAGTGGTTACGAATCCGCCTGCCAATGCAGGGGACACGGGTTCGAGCCCTGGTCCGGAAGATCCCACATGCCGCGGAGCAACTAAGCCCGTGTGCCACAACTACTGACCCTGAGCTCTACAGCCTGTGAGCCACAACTACTGAGCCCACGTGCCGCAACTACTGAAGCCTGCATACCTAGAGCCCACGCTCTGCAACAAGAGAAGCCACCACAGTGAGAATCCCGTGCACTGTAACGAAGAGTAGCCCCTGCTCGCTGCAACTAGAGAAAGCCTGCGTGCAGCAACGAAGACCCAACGCAGCCAAAAATAAATAAATAAATATTTTTAAAACAAAAAACAAAAAAAAACACTGTATATAGACCATTCTATGGTATGGGTTAATCTCTTTTCAATAAATCCTTCCTATTCTCTTTTGAAACTCGAAGTTAGAAAAAAACAAGAATCTCTTCAGATCTAGTTAGGTAAAGGAATCTAGATGGGAGAAACTCCAACCAAAACCGTCCGTCAAGATCATGGTACCCTCTGCAGTGAGGTGCCCAGACAAAGCCTGTCCCTGCAGGGCTGGATGCGTTCCATGTGAGTGATCCACAGACTTCGTCACGTGCTTTAGATCTGCTCACTTAAAACAGAGGCTTCAAAATGAAAAAAGTGTACCTATTATAAAGATAACATCACCTCAGTGTTTACAAAGATGCTGAACTCCCCACTCCAGGAGGGATCACCCCACATCCAGTGAAAGCTTCATTGTTTAGCCCATGTGATTGTGCACATCTCCCTCCAACTACATTCACAAAAGGGATGCACCAACACTAGCCTGTTCCTCTGAGCATCTCTGTCACCACAGCTCTGAGAAGGGGGAGGAGAGGGCACGGCCAGAGACAGGAAAGAGCTCACTCAAAACCCTTGGTCCTGGGCTTCCCTGGTGGAGCGGCGGTTCAGAGTCCGCCTGCCGATGCAGGGGACACGGGTTCGTGCCCTGGTCCGGGAAGATCACACGTGCCGCGGAGCGGCTGGGCCCGTGAGCCATGGCCGCTGGGCCTGCGCGTCCGGAGCCTGTGCTCCGCAACGGGAGAGGCCACAACAGTGAGAGGCCTGCGTACCGCAACAACAACAAAAAAAAGAGTCCTCTGGTCGACTCTTTAAAAAACAAACAAACAAACAAAAAAAACCCCTTGGTCCTGGGCACACAGGCCACGTGTCGTGTTTAGCTTTGGTCTTTGTTGGTAAGGCTTTTTAAAGCATAAGGTTTGATTTTTCTGATTATTATAAAAGTGATGCATGTTTGTTACAGAACACTTGAAAAGTCCAAGTAGACACATATACAAAAGTATCACCCAAGAGAGAACTACTCTTGACTCTTTTTGCCATATTTCCTTTCTCATCTATGATTAGATGATTCTAGTAGACATACTAATAGACAGACACACGATTAGAGTGATTTTCCAATACGGTTTTGAATCTTGTTTTTATTACTTAATATTATGTGTTGTGATTTTCCCATGGGCATCGTATTCAACTCTAATTGATTATATTTTAGGCCCTGAAATAAAGCAGACCACATCTCACCCCTGACCCAGTTAAAAAACAAAACAAAACCAAAAACCAAAACCCAACCATCTCCCATCGTACAAACCAGAAGCAAAAGCTCACTGGACGTCAGCAAAAGATGAATAAGTAGAACTCACAAAGACATGCAGCTGATTTTGCTCCATTCCCGCTAACGCAGCACAATGCAGTTCATTGAAAATAATCCCACATTCCTTTGCTATTTTTCAAACTGACACTTTAAAATATGTCTGCCAAAGCTCCTAAAATGGTCTCTGGCAGGCTCTCCCATTCAGCTCTGGGCATTTCGGTTGCCCTGAACAACCACCCCCAGCTGATGCCATGCTGGAGACAGACACACACACACACACACACACCACCTAATTTGACAAAGTCCCACAAATGCAAACTCAACTCCAGCGACCCTCTGTGCCAGGTATACCCACTCTGCTGGCATGGTGAGCTTTAATTCATGAAGGCCTCACTAAGCAAAAGGGAAAGTCACCTTGGACCAAAGACAATAAGGCTGCTGACATACCATGTCAAAGATCATAGTCTCAGTAAGTCAAGCTGGGGGGACTCTTGATATGATCTCATTCATATATGGAAGACTGAGGTCCAGAGATATTAAATGCCTTGCTCAGCATCAGACAACGAATGTGGTAACATAATAGTGGAAGCATCCTTGTAAAGGCCAAACTGCCAGGCTTCAGACTCACAGGCTGAAGCTCTTTCTTCTTCAATGCCTGTGTCCATGTTGGAACCATCTGGCTGAAAGTGAAAGAACCCGCCTGACAAGAAGCAGCCCAGAGGCCTTTGCACAGATGGTGTTTCAAAAGAAAAGATCCTTTCAAAAGCCCCACAATGGCTCTTCATTGCTGGCTATTTGGGGGAGCAGCTCTGGCTCATGTGACAGGCTCTGCTTCTTTTCACCGTCCTGACCTGATCCGGCCAATCCTGGCTACTGCACTCACCCAAGTGTCTCCAAGGGAAGCGTGGGCATGACCTGGCCACCTCATATGGGAACGCAAGGTCATCATATGCCTGGGCTTAGATGGGCTGTGCTGGGTCTTTATTAGACAAGGCTTTCCAAGTCTTTGGTCTGCAAACTGTTGTTCTTCCATCTGGCCCTAAAGTACCCATATTTGAAGCAGTGGTTTTGGTGCTGAAGCCTAAGATCATTTGAGGCATGAACCTCAATCATTAGCCAGCAGGCACTGCCTACAAACTGGGGGAGGAGGGGAAGCTTGGGTGTGATAAGATGGCAGCAATGAGAATAATGAGGGAGGTTGAGGAACTGCCCACCACACCTGTTTGAAGTAAAGGTAATAAGTGTGGGGAACAGAGGAAACAATTTACGTGAAGAATGTAAGGGAACACCTGGAACTCAAGAAATGGAGCTATCGTTTATTTCTTGAAAATATGTGCATGCCAGCCACATGGTAAAAACTCAGTGATGGGGTGTCATACAGGGAAGTGGGAGGGTTGAGGAGTGAAGGTGAATGAGGCTGAGTTACTTTTCCTTCTGTGAAGCCTTCCCATATGAGGAGTCTCACCTCCTTCCCATCTCCCTCTCCAAGGCTTCTTTCTTCCTCATCCCATGCAGCAGTGGTGAGTGTACGGCTGGGGCCAGGGTGGAGGCACGGAGGGACAACTGAAAATCCAGAAACACATCACAGAGCTGAACAGTGTTGCCCTTGCTTTGTTCCACGGATCACAATCTCCACAAGATGTCGATGAGTGATGACAAAAGAAAAAAGATTTCAGCAGCCAAATGCAGCTAAATGGGGGGCAGGGGGCGCTACACAAAACCCAACCTGTTTCTTCACTGGATGACTTCGCAAGGCCTTTGATCTATGATTGTCCATCGTGAGTCTTCAGGGGTGGAGATGATGTAGCGTTTCAAAAACCCATTTGATCAGGAAAAGAAAAACTGTTTTCACTGATGATTACTCGGGACTGATATTTTGAGGAATACTCTTGGTGGGTGCTGATCCTTAGATTTTTCTTCTTTGCTTTACTTTCCCACTTCACTGAGCTGACCCACACACACACCCATCCTAGAGAAGAAGAAGGGATGATGTGCTAACAATAGTAATTTTCAAATTTGAGAGTCATTGTCATCTAGAGTCGTGCCCCTGAGAGAGTGGTCTGGGAACCAGCAACATTGACGTCACCTGGGAGCAAAATGAATTGCGCTGCAATCAGGGGTACCGAACCAGAATCTGCAGTCTGGCGAGATGCCAGAGTGATTCATATGCACACTGAAGTTTGAGATGCAGACCGAGGGTGCTTGGGACTAGGCACTAACCTCAATAATTCTGACTTGGTGTATCCAGGGTGAGGCCCGGGTATGCACATTTTAAAATACCACTTCCAGGACATTCTGATGCAGCTGGTGTGTGGACCCCTAATGAGAAACACTGACTTAATTAAAAAGCTCCTATGGCCCACATGCCCTGCTACAAGGTAACCGATCAGCCTTGTGGTTTCATGGCAGCACCTCTACAAGCTAGGTGATGGTATAATCACTTTCATTGTTAGAAATAAGGAAATGGATCCCTGGAGAGAGAAGGTGAAACTGCTGGACCAAGGTCACCCAGGGGCCAGCAGGTGCCTTAGGGTGAACAAGGACTCTCCTGTCTTTCCTCCCCTGCCTCGCCAACCTCTCTCGTCCTCCTCCTCCTCCCTCATCAGCTCTTTATTCGCCAGCTTCTGTGTCGCTAACAGCCCTCTGAATCTGCTTTTGTTTTTAGTGAAAGGCTAACAAAATACTGCTGCTCTCTGTGCTGGCTAATGATAATCCTGATTAGCTCCATTCTGTCAGCTGACTCCCAGGCTGCCCAGGGCCAACAGCAGCCTGCTTATTCAATCAGGGCCTGGCCCATTTGCTAATTATCATTTGGGCTCCTTTTCTCCAACTGTGAACTTGCTCGAGTTCAAGTCATCTTCAGCTGTTGCATTTACATGAAAAATAGATCATTTGTCACATCTATGTCTGTCAATGCTCCAGCCTCCCCCTCGCTGTTGGAGACCAAATGAAATCACGTATTTCTCTGGGTTCCCAGGCTGCTGCAGACCAGCAGGTCCCAACGGGAGCCATGAGGCAAACCCTGTGGACAGATGGACGTGCTGGCCTTCCTCACTGGGCTGCCGAGGTGACCTCTTCCCAGCTTCTGAATTCCAAGCTGTATTCCCCCTCAGAGGCCTGATAGGGTGACCAACTGTCCCCGTTTGCCAGGGACAGTGTTTTCCCAAGACATGGGATTCTTCTGTGCTAAATCTGGGAGGCTTGGTCACTGTACACCTGGTCCACCAGGACATACAGACAGTGTGAGAGCATTCAACATCCTCCTAGGTGATATAGTTGGAATCTGGATCAGGGAACTGATGGAGCTGGGGTCCCAGCTTTCTCTGTCAGGCCTGAGGCTGAGGATGCACCCCTTTACTGCTCTGCACCTTATTTTGCTTTTAATCTCCACTGCTAATCTGAGAGCATGAAGCTTTATTTCCAACTGTGGATAAGTGGAGGTCTGCAGGCATGTTCTGAGATGAGGGTGGCACCAAAGAAGGAATGACTAGTGTGTAATCCCATTGAATGGGGATCATCCTCAAAGTACTCTTCCGGATTCAAAAACACACTAAGCATTTATTAGGTGCTTGGCAACACAGGCAATACAAGCATATGTCCCGTTTACTACCAGCCCTCAAGGAGTTGACAATCCTGTGGGAGACACTGATACAAATACAATGAACTATATCTGCTACAAGGCTACCTAGGGGATCTCCAAGATGGCAAAAGGCCATGGGAGCTGGGGAAGGGAGAATTAGGGTACCTCTGCTTACTATATGACAGCCACTGTACATTCGTTATCTCATTTAACAGCCAACATTTCTTAAGCACCTATCGTGTGACTAACCCATTTAGTTTTTTACAATTCTATTATTATACCTATTCTACAAATGAGTAAAATGAGGCTTTGAAAAACCGTGCTCGAAATTGCGAGTTAGTGAATGAAAGGTCCAGGGTTTGAACCCAGAGAGTCTGAGCCTTGTGGTAAGCACTGTCTTGAGACTGAATCTCCTACCCTTGTGGGCTGCTGTACCCTCAACACAACCAGTGTGTTGGGCACTCAGCCAACATCAGACAAAACTAACAGGGCCAGCTGAGGAGCATGGCTGTGCGTGGCGGGAACATGGCAGAGAGAAACATGAGGTGGGGCTTCTGCATCCTACATTGTGGAATCCCGAGGCATGACATCGAGAATGTCCCACTGGAGGTGTGGCGACTCTGGAGCTGCTGATGTTCAAAAGGAAACTGGCCTGACAAGTGCTGCCCTTCTGGTCCCTAGCTGCATTAGATTCTAAAGAAGGTACTAGAACAGGAAGCCAAATGCCTGACTTCTTCATCATCCTTCAAGGACCAAAGATGAGCGACAGTCATTATTTTATATTTTTTTAGACTGCATTTGTCAATTCTCAAAAGCTTATCTTTCTTATACAATTAGAACATCTGAGCAACTTGCCTTGCGTATATAGGGTACTTGATATATGCAAATCAAATACATACGTATTGATTTCATATAATATGACTGATTTTAATACTACAGCATTGCAATAGTCGACTTGGAAGTTAGGTATTCCAGCACTTTCAATATTGAAAGTGCTCGTTTCAGTAATAACAATCCACAAGTGCAATATTCTTAGTGGCCATTGAACTGTGCTAATGACTGTCTTCAGAAACATTCTCAATATCTTTTTCTGTTACTTTCTAGGTTTTGATTTGTGTAAAATGAATACATAATTTCAGACAGTTAAGCATTAAAAGCACTTGTTATTAATATGTACAAGCATTGAAATTAATCTCCCTGTAATTAAAATGAACAAAACATAAAGGTAGGCTGTTTCAAGCAAAATTTAAAGAACTATAAGCTTCTGGGAAAAAAAAATGATATCCCTTCTTGCTCACACCTACTGTTAATAATTCCTGGTTAATCCAATCATAGTTTGTTCCCCATCCCCCGAAATAGGCTCTTATCTATTGATAGAATAACTGGGTTGTTCCAGCCCTTTCTGTGACTCAGACTTCAAGTCAGTTCCCGGCACTGCCAGGTGTTAGAATCCCTGGGGCCCTTCTTCAGTTGTAGAAAATACAGTTGACCCTTGAACAACGTGGGGGTAAGGGGCCCTGACCCTCCATGCCATTGACAATCTGAGTATAATTTATAGTTGGGCCCTCCATGACTGAGTTTCCTCCGTATCTATGGGTCTGCATAAACAGATTCAACCAAACTTGGATGGTGCAGTAATGCAGTATATAGCGTATAAGTGGACCTGTGCAGTTCAAACCCATGTTGTTCAAGGGTCTGCTGTAACTGAGAGTGCTCTGATGGCAAAGGAAGGCTTTATCTACTTGTTAACTTACACTCGGCTTTGTCCTACAATGGCCTTCATGCTTCCGTACGCAGAGAAGAAATTAACATTCAGCTCTCTCCATCAGATGTTTCTGCTCCTTTAACTCAGAGAAACCCAAACTTGAGTGCTGAGGAGAGCCTCTTCCTTCCAGTGGACCTTTAGGGAAGGTGTTTCCCCTCCACCTGAACATGTCAACTGAAAACAACTGAACCAAACTCCCCAGAAGGAGACTCCTCCTGGAGATCAGAGTGCTTGCTCCACCCTCTTCATTCACCTGCCCCTATCCACTCTGTCCTTAACATTTTCTGAAATTAGCTTTATCAGCTCCTTTCAGGCCTTTAACTCCCTTTTGCTGTTTGCACAACCTTTTCTGTTTACCCACAACAGCCTTTATACAAGACAAATGAGCAAAACCTCACCATGATTATGTTTTAGTTCCTTTCCACACTACTCGTCCAACTGAATCCAGAGACAACTTAGTTCTTGCCAAGAGCTTTCTAGGAAGTGGTTGTGAAAGAAAATGAAGAAAATAAATGCTTTAGCCAATGATATAGCTCACTTGTACCCAGCGAGTCTTGCTTTGTTCCACAACTCTCGAGTGACACACAGAAAAAATGGGTTTTTTGCCATGTATTCTCAAAGCGTCATTATAGATTTCAAGTTGAGAAACTCTAAAGGTGATATATAAAATTCCCCAACATCTTCTCTGCCAGATACAGGTACTCTACTGTATTAAACATGTCTTTTGGTTTTTGTGTTTTGATTCTTGAATATCTGGGGCCTTGCTGAAAAGGGAGGGATTGCCCCTTCTAGGGCTAACCAATTTCTAGAGATTGTAGACAACTCCTCCTTGAGCTGTTTACTCACCAATCAACACAAACCAACCAATCCAGAGCCCACTTTCCCAACCACCTCCACTGTGACCTCTTAGGGTTAAAATCCCTTTGGCCTAATCACCATAGCACCAGGTGACCAGCTAGGGGCAGCTCCCCTGCCCCAGAACCTGCTGAAACTACTTAAATTAGTCCATGTTTAGCCTTCTTACCCTGCCTCGCCCATTCCTTCCCACGGAAACCACAAGAAAGGCTCCTGCCCGTGTTGTCCCTGACCAGTCTGCGTCCTTCCCCATGTTGTCCTCACACCGTGGTATACCCCCTTCTCTTGGGATCTGTGAGTAAAACAAACTATCTTTTCAATGGCAGTCATGTCTTTTTCTTTTTGGTTTTAATTAGTTTTGATTGAGTAGAGCTGCTTTGGCAGTCATCTCTTGATCTGTTGGCCTCACCATACATAAATAATTTAAAAAACCTGTATTTTAAAAACATGTACATCAAGAGAAAGGAAGACAGGCTAGCAAAAGACCAGTCTGGCTCCTGTGCTCAGGCCATTGTTCAAATGGAGTTGGATGAAATTTAGTTGCTCTGTCAGTTATATTTAGCAAAACTGTCACGTTTAACTGTTTCAGGAAAAAAGCATGATTTTACGATAAAGCACTGATTATACTGGATAAGACGGTACTAGATAGAGTTGCTAGAGACAGCTGTGATGAGGGTACCATAGTATGTTATATGTCACAAAAGATGTAGGGTTTTTAGGGGCCCTTGACTTCCAAAGCACAGTTTGAGTCCTACTGTAAAGATAGTCTATAAAGAAAATGAAAGGGGCTTCCCTGGTGGCGCAGTGGTTGAGAGTCCGCCTGCCGATGCAGGGGACGCGGATTCGTGCCCCGGTCTGGGAGGATCCCACATGCCGCGGAGTGGCTGGGCCCGTGAGCCATGGCCGCTGAGCCTGCGCGTCCGGAGCCTGTGCTCCGCAACGGGAGAGGCCACAACAGTGAGAGGCCCGCATACCGCAAATAGAAAAAAAAAAAAAAAAAAGAAAAGAAAATGAAAGGACTCCCCACTCACTTAAACAATAATAGTAAAGTTTTTTTTAACCAAGTGCTCTGGATTCTCATATATTCCATTAAAACTGCACTGCAGGAGATTCAGTATGAAAAGCAAAGTCCCCATGATACTGTATTCTCATCTTGGGCTCACCTCTCTCTATATCTCTGGAGTAAAAGCTACTCAAAACTAGTTTAACTTGACTTTGTGTATCTAGCAGGTGCCACCCAGTAGGTGCTGAATATTTAGTCACTGACTGAAGAAACGTTTCTTACCTTCTTTGGAAAACAGTGTAAGAGATGACATAGAACTCAAAGATGCCCATTTAAGGGGTTAAGTGAATAGGTGACTGGTTTTGGAGCTGAGAATTAAAGCTACTTCCTCTGACCCAAACCATGACAATCCCAGGGAGAAATGTAAGACCTCTGTTTGATGGCCGCGCACATCTTGGCATCTCCTGCCCTTTAGCTGACCTCTAACTCCTGTCCAATTCTGCAATCCTCTGGTTAGGAGCTGGCCATCAGTTTGCATGGGCGAGGCAGTGTTCTGTGACAAGTGGCTGAGCCCCTGGGGTGACCAGGGTGCCGCACAGTGACACTTACCAAGGGCTCCAGCTCCTTGCGGTCTATGAGGTTCATCTCAGTGACGAAGTAATAGAAGTGTTTGTAGCAGGTATTGACGTGGGCCTCCGCGCCCATCACAATGACCCGGTCGAAGTGGTGGATGTAGACGTGGACGAAGACCCGGAAGAGGCGACACAGGATCTTCTTGCAGATCTGCAGGAAGTTCTTTGGGAAGGGAACACCTAGAGAAAGGGAAAAAGGAAACAAAACCATGATGGGGAAGCTCTGGCAGGCCCCGAGCACACGTGTGAGGCTGGAGAACAGTCCTGGACCCGGCCTTCTGGGCCAGCCTGCAGATGCCTGGCTCTGTGTGGGCAGCTGCATTGGACATTGTCTGAAAAAGTGGCTAAAATGGTGTTAAATTCAAACACCAACAACCACGAAAAGACCAAAAAAATGAACAAGAGGGCCAGGTTTGTTTCTTTGGTTATATCTTTTTTGGTGCAGATAAACACACAGAAATATTTATTTTTAGATAGAAACAGGCACTCTCCCTTCTTGCTTTTTTACTTTTCCCACTTTTTAGAGCCCAAGAAAGTTCCTTTTCCTCTTATCTCTAATATAAGAAAACTGGTAGAAGGAGGGCGATGATCCAGGGAGACTGGCACTCCTTGACACAGAGTAATAGGGAGCGGTGAGGGCTGCAGCAAATTAGAAAGCCCTTTCTCGTCAAAGGAAGCAGCCGCTGCACAACTCAGTCAGTGGTGGCCAGATGGCCACAGAAGCCCGGGGCTGCGAGATCTGGTTTTGCAAGATGATTCAGAAATCTGGGGTTCTATATGAACTATCTGGAGTTCTATTTTTAAAAGGATAGAAATTAACCTGACATTTAAAAAAGAAAAAAATACCGCAGGTCAAAACAAAACATCTTCCTAGGATAACTCGGCCTGCAGACTACCAGTTTGCAAATTCTGATCCAAACTTTTTCTGAGATACACTGTTTCTGAGGTGGGCAAATGCAACAAAACTTCATGGAAACTTCGCATTATACTTATTGTCACCACATCTCCTTGAGGGAAGGTAAGAGTTGGGGGTTGTTTTTCCTAACACAGACTGGATGAGGGGGCAGAGGCATCACCCAGATTTCCTGTCTGATGACCACTACTCCCAGCTTGGTCAGAGCAACAAATAGCAGAATCCCAAGCCCACTTCCTTTCTGCTTCTCAGACACTGCTTAAACTCTTGGTATTTACACTGTTCTTAAGCAGTGACGTCATGGATTCCAAAGTTAAACAGCCTTTGAATTCCTATTGCGCTCCTCTTCCAGCCGTAGGACCACAGACAAGTTATTTAACCTCTCTGAGCTTCACTTTCTCCATATGTAGGGTGCAGGTAAAATTGCCAATTGTCCTGAGGATTAGAAGTGACAACCCTGTGACTTTTGTTTTTCTGTCAGTTAAGGAGGAGTCAAAACAAGGCCTTTTTTGCATGGCCAGGAGTGTCAGCATGACTAAAACCCTCCTACAGCGCCCAGGACAGAGTAAGCGCTTGCTAAAGGGAATGACGCCTCTCCGGCCGGCTCTCTGCTTTGTAGAGCTGGAACATCTAGCTGTTGTTATAAGGCAAGTAATTACCCTTATCAGGAAAAGGCAGACATGACCACCAGCCGTTTGGCAGAATTGCAGAGCTGCGCTCAGGGCATGTCCCTGGTCCCCAGCAAGCCTGGAGTTTTGCTGTCCGTGCCTCCACAGGGTCCCAGTGGCAGCTGTCTGGTGAGAGACACTGTAACGGGATCACCTGGGACACCGAGGGCAGGATGAGCGACGGAACACAGCTGGCAGCTGGCAGAGGCAGGAATCTGCCTCCCCAGGGTCCGGCACTGATATTGGCTTTTCTTCCGAAACAAAGTGGCAACATATCAAATGAACCCAGGGAGAGACTTGGGCACAGCTTGGCAGCTGATTGTCTGGGCAACAGATGCTGGGGTTTGAGGGTGGGGTGATGTAAAGCTGGCCGAAGGTGGAGGGCAGCTCCCCGCCAGAGCGGCTAGGTGGTTATCTCTGCTGAAGGGGGGTCCAGTGAAAACCTCTGCTGCCAGGCTGGGAGAAGGTCTAGAGGCTTCAAAGAAGCCTGAGGTCCAGAGGTGATGGAATCCCCCATTATCCATATTCAAGTGTTGATTATGTTCCCATCAGAACGGGAGTCCTGGAACCACACGGACACAACAGCAGAGGTTGACATGTGTTACTTTCGCAACCTGTCCGTGATGTAGGTTTTACTAGTCCTGTATCACAGATGAATTAACACCAAGCACAGATTAACTTGCTCCAGGCCACTTAGGTAAACAGTGGCAGGGCTGGGATTTGGACCAAGTCAGCCTGATTCTAAAATTTAACAGATCTGGTTATGTTTGGAGTGTGATTCTCTTTGCCAAGGATAAAAGCACAGCTTAATTGCTAAATGCAACGAGGCATCTAAAGATTAGTCTTTGGTGGCACAGAAATATAATTTTTAAAAAGGAGAGGGGTGAGGAGAGAAGGGTGAAAAAAGTCCAAACCCTTGGGAGCCACAGATCCGAGTTACTAAGAGGTCAGCTAATACTCTGAGGCCCCAAGGAGAGATGTGTTTTCTCTGCCGGTGCCTTAGACGATGGACCTGGGACTAAGAGTAAAAGCCAACATTTACTGAGCACGTAACAAGTCTAGGTACTATTATTGTTTCCATCTCATAAATGAGGAAACAGACTCAGAAAATTAAGTAGCTTACCCAGGTCATGCAGCTGGCAAATAGCGGAGGGGTTTGGACCCAGGATTGTCTAACTCCAAAGCCCATGAGTACCCACTACTCTGAAATCTGGAGATGTTGCTCTGGGACTCTGCGCACACTTCCAGCTCCCAAGCCCTTCCTTCCTGGGTGGCCTGAATCCCCCCAGGGGCGTTCACCTTTCACGTCACCAGCTGCTAGGGGACACAGGGATGGGGGGTTTCAGCTGAGCCAGTTCGTCTGCTTGGCCTTTAAAGCTGGTGCCCACACCCCACACACTGACTGAAGGTAAGGCAAAATCTTGGACACACCAAGGATGTTCATGGCACTTGTTGGGTCCCTCTAGAGTGTCCCCAATCTGCATCCCCCCACACCCCTCAAGTCCCTACATCTGATCAGCTTTGAGCTCTTGGCTCTGCCCTCCATTCCACACCTGGTCTCTGGCCTTGCCTTTGGCCTTGAACTTGGTTTGCTCTTGCCTCTCGCATTTGGGCTATGGCTGGGAATGATCTTCACAGTATAGAGAAGAGCTGATTTAGAGTCTGGAAGACCTAGATTAAAATCCTAGCCCTGTCACTTACTAGCTGTATAGGCAAGTGACTTATCACTCTACTTCATTACAAAATGGAGAAAAACATTTACTTTCTAGGGTTCTTATAATAGTATCTGTAATGTGTCTGGCACATGGTGGGAACTTTGAGATGAAGTCCTACTTTTGTTATTTCCCACTTGAACTCCTTGGGTAGGTAGGACCCCAGCCTCAAATCTCTTGGCTCTGGCTGCTAAGTTGGCCCTGACTCTTCCACCATCCCCTTCCTTACATGTAATTCATTCTTCAAAAGCGAACATTGCAAATGGTTCAAGTAAGGACATGCTCAGCATGCACCATAGTCACCCCCAGGCCAACATGGGAAGCTGAGAAGTCCTAGGCTGGATTCGTAGGGAGCCTAAGAACCCTGGTGGGTTCCCTGCTAAGCCAGAGATAAAATCCCAGCTCACAGAGTGTGGGGTTAAGAATAAGAAAGCTCTGTGGCATTTGGGAAATTCACTCAATATTATTGATGGTTCAGGGTCCAATTCTACAGTTTGTATACTATCTTAGCCCTTTTCTCCCTTTCTCTTCTGCCTTCCAAGTCTTCAGATTTGTGTGTGTGTGTGAAGACTTTAAATAAACCGTCAGAAGGTGGGAAGTGGAAGATATCACCCCTCTGGATGTCCACCACTCTGGTGGACCCTGGAACTCTCATCCTGTGTAACTGGCCTCACGGCAGCAAGACAGGGTAAGACTCAGTGCTGGTCTACTCCTTTCCCTGACAGGCTCCAGAGGGACCAGTTCACGAAAATTAATTTATCTGAGGGTTTCTTGTCTTCATGGTGCCGGTAAGAAGTATCTAATCTCCATTAAATAGCCACAGAAAAATGAACCCTGAGAGAGGCCTGCTATGTGTATGTGTGATGTCATTTATTCCCAGTGAAATCCTGAGCTGTGATACTATTATTTCAGCAATTTTTTTTTTAACGTAACTGTGGCTTAGTTCAGCTAAAGTGTTTGCCTGTCCCCACAGATAAAAGGATGTAGAGATTTGACTCCGAAACTCGGGCCCTTTCTTTGGCGTCCTGCAGTTACACTCCATGGCACAGCGAAACTCACTGTTAAGATGACCATTTTCTGACCTCCACTGGCTCAGTACCTGGCTTGCAGAGGAAGCTCAAAAAAATGTTTGTTTGTTTTCGATAAATACAGGCTAACAGTAGGAAGAACGAAAGGCTAATGAACCATCTCAAATGGACACTGGACTTGTTAGCATGGCAGCCTGAACCTGAGGAGAACGTGCAAGGAAGGCTCTGGGCAGAGGGCAGCCTATGTGTTCCAAGGGGCACCAATGACCCAGCTCAGGACTATATCCAACCCCGTCCTTTTGTCCCTTCTCCTATACATAA
Source organism: Hyperoodon ampullatus (assembly GCF_949752795.1). Taxonomy (NCBI): domain Eukaryota; kingdom Metazoa; phylum Chordata; class Mammalia; order Artiodactyla; family Ziphiidae; genus Hyperoodon; species Hyperoodon ampullatus. The sequence goes on from NW_027640563.1 coordinate 418,159, forward strand.
GGCACTGGGGACCCTCCACTTTCGTACTTCCCAAGGTCTGTGTTAAAAGTGACTAATTCTGGGAGATCCTTGGCTAAAAAAGAGGATCACGAGGTCAAGTATACTAGTCAAAATGCTGCTTTTATAAATGTTTGCAATATACCTAAAAATAGTAAAGGATCTGAGAATTCCTGTAGCCAAAAGTCCTATTTAACTCTGGAACCCCCTTTTTCCTGTAATAGCTATTGGTTTAAGAGTCTGTAATCAGACTTCCCAGGTTTCATTTCTGGCTCTACTACCTATTAACAAGGTAACCATATGCAAACGGCTTCGTATCTCTAAGCTGCAGTTTCCTCAACTGGAAAGAAACAGGGATATTTATGTTATCTGTAGCTCAGGGGGTTGTTGTGAGGATTAACTACACACACGTAAAAGGCTTTGCTAATACTTTGCAGATACGAAGCACTCTGGTGCACTGTTAGTTTCAGTATCTCATGGACCAAATGTTCTTTGTAACATACTTTGGGATTAAATTCCTCCTGCATATTTATTTTCAGGAGGGCAGTCTTGGTATTAATCCATCAATCCAGAACTTGCAAAGAATTTTGAGTGGTAGGTACTCAATTAAGCCCTGGATGATATTTGACTTTGCATTATTTTCTACAAATTTCTCATATTTATGTCTTGTATTACTGTAAGTTCCCTGAACAAAGGGACTGCTTTATACTTTGATTCTATCTTTAAAAGCACCTGGCACAGGGCTAGGTAAGGAACACTCATCATTCAAAGTTGAATCATAAGACAGCAGTGATCTTATTTAGTCAAGATGTGAATCCATCATCGCCTATTTGGGGGAGGAAAAAAGCCTACAGCAGAAATGATAGCTTTTTGCCAGAGTCTTGATATGGTCCTGGCATGCAAGGCTACACAATGCTCTTCTATGGAGGAGAGCTCTGAGATGGAGAACGTTTTCATCTAGCCTAGTGGGTGGGAAGAAAGAATCTGAAACTCCTTTTTTTTATCATTAAAACCTCCCTTTTTTACCTTTCAATATAGTTTTTCAGGGAGGTGATAGTTAATTTTCAGTCACTGTACTCAATTAGAAAGTTAATGCCAGACAATATTAACCAGAAGTCATAACTGAAATAGACTGCATATCTGAAGGATTTGGAGTTAAACTTTGACTAGTCTTATAATAACCCAGGCAAACCTTCCGACAATAATCTCAGACAGATATGTATTGATCATATAGAAAACAACTTTTGGAATAGGTTAGAGAGGCTTTGTTTTTTTTTTTTTTTTGGCCATGCCATGCAGCATGAGGAACTTGCCAGACTAGGGATCGAACCCGTGCCCCCTCCATGGAAGCGCGGAGTCTTAACCACTGGACCGCCAGGGAAATCCCTATAGAAAACAACCTTTGAACAGAAGGTCTCTACATGATTTGCAAGCACGATTGATCTCAGAGCCTCCCCTTCCTCTACCCTACCCTGAGCCATAGCCCCTGACTCTCAGATTCAAGCTGGGAAATTTCAGACTCCAAGAAGCTGGCTCGAAATGAGAAGATGTGTTCAGATGAGCTTCAGAAAGAGGTGATAGACATCTAGGTGTTCAAGGATAGATCTGGATGGCTCGGGGCAGGCCGTGTGGCTTGGTCTCTGCAAATGGGATCAGTGAGCCTAAAACGGGACCAGGCTGAACTCAGATTCCAGAATGAGCCCAGGCAAGATGCCTGGGCTGAGGTCAGAATCCCAGACCAATCTCTCACATGTTCCACAGGAATTTGCTCAACAATTAGACTCAAAGCAAGACTAGAGTTTGCTAAGTGATCAGGCCAAGGAGAAGGCCAGCCAGAGAGTTGGGGTGAAGGAGGAGGGTGCAATGAGCCTGTGGGGCTTGGAGGCCCTCTTGAAGGCCCGACCAGGCAGCTTCACAGCTCTGTTTCTGCTGCTGGTGAGGACCTGGTACTCAGCCGGGAACCAGCAT